>NW_027305500.1:0-336666 GCF_039555335.1 Amphiura filiformis
TAGATTTAAGTTAGAACATGTGTAAGTATTACAAATATGCCAAAAACTCGGTTTTGAAAGAAATAAAGGTAAATTCTGAAAAAAGATCGTACATGGCTTTAAGGTCAAAATTTGAGCTGGGATAGGTCGTTTTCAACAGATTTACCACATTCGCCTTGCTACAAACACTGAATTTCGTTATCTGTTGACCTAATGAGAAAAGGTGTTTTAGGGGGAAGTGTTAGCTTT
Source organism: Amphiura filiformis (assembly GCF_039555335.1). NCBI lineage: Eukaryota > Metazoa > Echinodermata > Ophiuroidea > Amphilepidida > Amphiuridae > Amphiura > Amphiura filiformis. Next base: position 229 of record NW_027305500.1, read on the forward strand.
CATTCAATATAAAAAATTTCTGATTGGATGAAGGGAGCACTTAAGGTTTTGACAAAAACCAATCACAGAGGCATATTTTCCATCTAGAAGATCACACAGCTCTTACGATGCTATGCACTCATGCTGTTACGATGCTACCGTGCAGTGTAATCATAAGACTGTGTAGAGACAATATTCACTGTTTGCTTATCGAGGTGCATATATGGTTTATAAGAGAATCGTTTTAGTATAGAAACCTTTATGTCCTATAATACCCAAGCAAAATTCTACAGGAAAGCCTAAATTGACATTGAACGGAACCAATGATAAAAATCTTTTCCTATCGCTTCCACAATCATTGCTATTGAACTTTTATTGTAAGGTCGTAGTATTACTGACTTTAGTAGCGTTTTATACGCACTATAAAAAGCCTCAACGCGACGTCTTGCACACTTTACAAATAATGTCAAACGCAGCAGAACAGCAAAAAGAAGAACCCAACGAAGAATACTTCAGGATGAGAGAAGAACTACAAATGAATATGGCTCAGGCCAATACTTCTGCAAATAATAAGTTGTACCTCGTTCTAATGATGGTGACTGGTCTAGCTGCCATTGTAGCTCTTATCATATCACTGGTTGTGTTTTCAAGTCGAAGTGGGAATACTTGCGTGATAGGTGGGACAAGCAATGGCATGACAGGTGAGAGATAGCAGGGTTTACGTAGATTACATAAATTAGCATATTCCGTACGTTACCGCTGCCTTAAATACAGTTTTCATTTTCACATCAAAATTTAAGTTTCCCCGAGTTCTTCTATTGTATGGAGGTGACCACGTGTAGAAGGCAATAGCCAGAGGTAAATAGAGCTCAATGAGTTGCAGTAGGGCCTATACAGCTTCTATAGCTAATATATTCAGGTTTTCAATAATTGTTTTCAAATCCAATTCGATGTTGTCGTTGTTATGTCATTCCTTCTAAAATCCATTCTGGGTAACTTTTACTGTACTACAACAATCAGCATTTTTCTATTGTACGTACGGTATAATAAAGAATCATTCCGGGTAGAGATTATACCTGAATATTCCTGCTCACCGTGATTTTCTACTGCGCTAAATATCGGGTAAATACCCGATGCCGCTGATGTCATTTGCATATGTGCCGGTTGTCACCAACCCCCCCCCCTCGCGATTAAACCTTTCAAAGCCTCAGTACTCCACTGTGGCGAACAAGGATACGGAGGCTGTGGTTTTCTATTGACGAAAACCGGCTCTTCTCACCGGAAAAAAATCCTAGTTTTAGAAGGATAAATGCCGACGAAATAGCGGAGAAACTTTAGCCGGCATTCGCGGCCAAATACCGGAGAACGTCATTTTCTACTGGTAATTTTTAACCCCCAAACCGGATATCATTAAATAAAAGAGTACACTTATATTGGCCATATACTAGCTTCATTAGAATGAGCAATGACCAATTCTCTATAAATTGCAAAACTTGTGCAAAATGTTAGTTTTCGCCTGTTTTGTCATACGGTTGTAAATTCAATGAACTATGACTTTGCTAAAGAGCGCTTACAAATTGGTATGACCCCTGAAAGTATCTTGGACGGATTTATTTATTATTTCTTTAACAACTTATTTTGGATATCTGCAGTATTTCACACTAGAATTCACCTTCGTGGTACGGACCTTGATCTAACGGGAAATAGATACAGTAGACGATAGGCCCAGTTGAGTACAGCAGGTACTTTCCTTTACAGCTCTGCGCTTTGCAAATCTGAAAATAAACACTTATTTTGTAAACAGATAATAATCTATGGTTATTTATGGATGGAAACTTGGGAAATTGCTATTAATGAAACAATTAATATATTAAACATACATTTTGTTTTATCAACGATGAAAATCCGTTCACAAATAAGGTTTTAGGAAGCATTTGACATTAAACATTTTGAACAATTGCTCTATGAAAATGATACAATTGCACCCCTGTTGATCCAGGCTACGGATAAGCTGTCAACAAGTGAGCAACTGGACAGTTAATAGTAACAATATAATCAACACATTCAGAAAATAAAGATTGGATTAAGCCCGAGAATCCCTGGGATTGAGTAATGAGTCACAAGTATAAATTAAATGTAGACCTATTTAGCACACATTTTCAATTTAGCATTCAACATAAAAATTCTTGTAAATTTCCTATAGTATGTCATTGGTGGTGGTAACAATATTTCCCACCCGGTTAGTTGTGCATGTGCGCATGCTACAAACAAAAAATACTACATTGTAGCATTTCAAATACTTGTCAATGTAAAATTATGAAACATGAATTTCATCCATGGCGTTGTCTTTATAAAGACGTTTCTTGTTTAAATTAAATTTAGAATGAACTGACACATAGGGCCTAGATTAAAAGACCAGACCCGTAACCAGGATTTATTGGGCGTGCGGGGAAGTAAAAAGTGGGACCTTTGTGAACTTAGGACTGATTTCAACTTTTTTTCCGAAAAAAAGTGGACATTTGTGGTTTTGTATCGTTGACATTGATTGCCTTTAGAGCGTTGATGTCGGTTTACATGGGTTGGGTAGGCTGGTAGGTATTTGTATGTGGAGAGCCGTGAATCTGTCTCTGTATAAGAGCTTATAGTTTATTCCCTCTCTGTCTTCAATTTCAGGTACTGGAGCGGTTGATACTAAAATATGGAACTTGGCTATTGGTCACCTGGACAACAACGAAGCATATATGTAAATGTTAATTTGATCTCTTTACGATATGACAATTTCTTTAAGGAACATATACCGTAATGAAAAACTGGGCTAATTATCGTAAAAATGTAAGTTATGAAATTGGGTTACAAGGGAGCACGGTGAACGAGCGGAACGGGCTCTGACTCATAATCGGAATGTTGTAGGTTCGAGCCCCAGTTGTGCCCTTGAGTAAGGCATTTTATCTCGATTACTCCTCTCCACCCAGATGTATAAATGGGTACCGGTATTCTTTAATGCTGGGAAGGTAACATGCTCGGTGTGGCGATCTCCCACAACAACATTTCACGGTAGAGTCTAGCCTAATCGCCAACGAAAGAGAGATGGGCACTCCGTCCTGTAAAAATTGCAGGTTCGACTCTTTATAAAGTTGCAGTGAACCACTTATTATAGCCGATGTAATAAAAAAAAAAACCCAATATGCTGTCATTTTTAATCACATGGTTTTAGTTGATACATGTGTCTCTCAGGGGCCGTGCAATAATTATGTAGCCGCGGGAGGAAGTAAAAAGGGTGGGACTTTCTGATAAAACAAAATGCGATGGAAGGCAATTTTTGGTGCACCGTATTAATGTTATGCAGTATACGCACTAAGGGCGTAGAAAGCACAATGAAAATGTTGAAATAAGTGACATGCTTATTACGCTCCTCCCATCATGAAATTGGTTCCCCGAATTTGGTACTTTGCTAATATGGGGAGTAATTTTGGCGCGAATGCCGTTCGGAATTTTTACCATTTCACGGCGCACATAAATATTGCACAGACACTTATAGGCATCACGTCTAATTGGTGCTCGGTTAGGTACCGATGACTCCTTTTATAATGCCAAAGTGACAAAGACTTTCCTGATTATTTAATTTCAGCGATGATTTAACAGGACAGGTCAAAGGATTCCACGTAGACATTGCATTTGAAGGTAAGTAGTGTAAATTCCCATGGGATTTAAATTTAAAAAACGGCAAATTCATTTTACCCAACTTTAGGAGAGCGAGTGTGACATGACCATGGTAATGAATCAAATGTGAAAAGGCTGCAAAATTTTATACTCATATTTTATCTTTACATTTCATAGTTTGCAAGCGAGCGAACAAGAATTGCCGCCTGATATGGGATTTACACAACCGCTGTTGGGATTCGCAGGCTGGAGAGGTAACAAGAGGAGGCGTGGGGTTAATGGGTGGATGGTACGATGGCTGCGTAGGTAAGTGAAAGTGAACATATAAGAACTATTTTCATTGGTTAGATAATACTATATAATTCGTATTGAGCCAATCAGAGATATGTTAAGAATAGTCAGTAGGGGATTAGACCAGTAAATTGCTAAGAGATCTAAAGGTTATATTTCGATTGGTTACTAAGAATATCATGTAATTAACGAATCAGGGGCACTTTAAGAGAGAGACAGTGGTACCCATGTGGTTTATATTCAACCGTACATTGATAAATAATTCTGATTAGAGAAGACAATCGGACATATTCTGTAGGTTAATTTGAACACTATCGATTTTTTCTGGAATATTCTAGTCCTGAAACAAATCCATTAGGTTTGTGTGATACAATTCTAGGAATGTTCATCTTGTCAAAACCAAATATACTGACCTAACAGTTTCGGCCATCTTATTCAAAGGCCTTCTTCGGAGTGATGGTACTTGATCCTTCCTTCTGGTAGTGATCACCAACAGAGGGCGTACTAGCGCCCAGAAGTGGATCATATAGACATATATTTGTATATTGAGTTTTTAGAACAACAACAAATTGCTACAGCCCCGTTAGACTGTAAACTGCGGCTCTGGTATGTCGGTGGCATTTTTAGAAATTACCAATAAACTGCGGCTCTGGTATGTCGGTGGCATTTTTAGAAATTACCAACGAAAACGAAGTTGACAATTACTTATCACTCATCTAGAAAGAGCATGATGGGTCAATGTCGTATCGATACCCTCATCATTCGCAAATCCGATGCTCTGTTAAGCTGATGGTCTACAGGAAACTCACGCACACAGACCAATACCTCACACACCGACATCGCTAATTGACCTTTTCGGTAAATCCCATAAACTCTTTGCGAGTACACCTGAGAACTCGTCATTTGACGTCACGCCGACTTGCAATGCGCAGTAACGATGTTCGATAAACGATGTGCGCATCGGCGCGGAGCGGCGTGACGCAGAATGACGAGTTCTTAGGTGTACTCGCAAAGGCTTATGGGATTTACCGAAAAGGTCAATTACTTTCTCTGCAGAGATACTAAAATCAATACCCGGGATCGATACACGTGAATGTCCTATGCACGAGTTTGATATGAGACGAAAATCTTTGGATACCGGGGTAGAAAATGATGAATATCTCCCGTAAATGATTTCGTATAAAGAAACCAGATATGGTTCCTTGCACTTGAATATATATTTTGAACAGATATGATAGTCGTTAGCTTGCGTCTTGAGATAGAAGCTTGCGTCTTGAGTCAGACACTGACAATAATTCTGATTTATATGTGCCGAATTATATAGCGCATTGTATAGGCCAATCGTGATAGGTAGTCTAAAAGTATATGACCATGCTCGACTCGGCGAGGTCAGTCACCGGCCTAATCGGGGCTATTGTCAGTAGCCTTAGTCAGATGTCCTTCGGCCCATTATGCGACTCAAAACTATTAAACAGGTCGATACAAATGGCCATGCGTGGCGGTGGATTCAACCTACCATGGCGATTTCTGCCATGAAGATATCGGGGCGATGACACTGTGCCTCATCCCATTCGAGCCAAGTCCACTTTGTATCCAAGTCCCAATATAGTCCGGGTCCTTTTGTGTCCGAGTCCGGACTCGAGCCGAAGTCGAGGGTGTCGAATCCGAGTCCGACAAAACTATTGCACTCTTCCAAGATATGATCGTATAATTCAGCGTAATGACACCCAATATAATACGAAGAACGCGTCTCTGGATTCGTCCTAATTTGTTGGCATGAGCAACGTTAACCAAGCATTCCAAACAGCAACAGCATACTTTGACAAACTTTGCTACTGCAGAGGCTCAAATGAACCAAATGATCAATGTCCTTACCTTCTTCACACTCTTGTAACTTAACATTACAAATAGTGCGAACTATTCTTTTGTTATAGGATGGGCACAAAGCTACGACAGGTCACGCACGTTCAGATTCTCTAAACCATTTACTAAGTCCGCCAGTAGCTATCTATTAGTGAAGAGTAACAATCCTAGAGGAGTTGACCCAACTGATTTGACTGGTAAAATCATAGGTTTCATTGACGGATACGTAAGCGACGAGTTCTGTCTAAAACGCCAACAAGGTGTAACGGTGAGTATATCTGGCATAAAGCTAAATTTATACTACATTGCTGAGCAAAGAGCGATTGTATTTGACCAATGATGTAGCGCACTTTACCCAACGCAACAAAAACACACGCAACAACATTGGCTAGAAACCAATTGTCGCTTAGCGATGGAGTATAAATTCAGCTCAACGTTGCCTCTGCCTTGTTCATTTTCACTTCATAAATGAACTCAACCCGATGTTTTTTCACCCAGGCTTCAGCCTGGTGATATTACATTCAGTTTAGACCTTGTCCTTTGAACCCAAATTGGCTACTTTGAAACGAAGTAGCCAAATGCATTTGCTTCGTCCTCATTAAAATTATTTTACAGGATAATGCAGAGTATCTAATGGATCTGCAGGCTACTAAAAAACTAACCTCACTCCCCATGACAAAATTCATAAAACTATATTCAGTAGTGCTTGACTTTACCCAGGGAATGGATGGAATATTAACCTCATTCAAGTCCCCATGACAATTATTCGTACAGCTGTTCTGTAGCCTATGAAGTTATTTTTTGACATATAGGGATGATGTTGCAATATGAAAGTTGACCGGTGAATGGCCATGGCCACTAATTCATGAACTTGGCTAGCTGGCTGGCTGGTCTGAGGTCACACTTCTTAAACATCTATGATTTGAATTGCATTGTTGTTCTCATCACAGACTGAATTAGAAGGAACCATTAAACTACTACTATTAAAGTCTGCTATTATAATCGGACACTAAATTAATTGTAAAAAATCCTCCTGCTCCCATCATGCAAGTTATTCCACTTAGACTGTTTGATATAGGCCTACTTTTATCAAAATAATTAAGCATTGATTAAGCATTTGCCAGTGAAACATTCTCACTCACAAAAATCACAGATACTCAACATGAGAATCTGTGCAATGTTTGACAGAGAAGGTCACTAAATCTGGCCGTCTCAAGTTCATAATTAGTTTTGATTGATCTTCATGTACCAAATCATTTACTTTAAATTGATATCCTAGCTGTGACCTCTGAGCCAAATGTTCTATAGCATAGTAACACCACATGCATTCATATACATTTATATAAAAACATATTGGCATAATGGGGATTGATGTTCTCTGACTGCAGTAGGCTAGTAGTAGCATACAGGTAGTTCATATACTTATTCAGCAATCATAGCTCAGTTGTGGAGTACTAGTTCTTTGGTTGAATCACCACCTTCTTGACTGATCAGAAGACCTGTGTTTTATATAGGCTTACTGCATACACTGCCTACCTCTTTGCAGCTATGTGGAGCCAAGGTGGGGCAGTCCGGGGGGGTTGTGCAGTCATGTGACCTCCGTACGGCCTGGGTATTCCCTTTAAAGGGATTTTTATTCCTGTGTTCTTGCGTTCTTCGCCTACGACATTTGGCTGCCAAAAACTAACGCCCTCAACTGGCCGCAATTGGTCATATTTAGTATTTCATACTTTGACTGACAACAGTTGACAAGAAGAGATGCAGCGTCTCAGATCCCAAATTGTCTTCGCGTTATGTTTAGATATATTGTATATATCGATGGGACTGCCAAATAGACTGCTACATGTATCACTGATGAAGTCGATGCAGAAACAAGGAACTGGATGTTCAGAAAGCATCCCGAGATCTAAATATCTCCAGGTTATTCGGTTTCACACGTATCATATCAATTTGTAAGCGCTCTTTAGCAAAGTCATAGTTCATTGAATTTACAACCGTATGACAAAACAGGCGAAATAGTAACATTTTTGCACACTAGATCTGCAATTTAAAGAGAATTGGCCATTGTTCATTGAAATGAAGCTAGTATATGGACAATATAAGTGTGCTCTTTCATTTAATGACATAAAATTTGAAAAATATTGTAAGCAACACTTGAGGTTTTGACTTTTAAAACCTACATTTTGGTAAAAAATTGTGCTTGGGGGTCGTTTTCAACAGATTAACCACATTCGCCTTGCTATTATCTGTTGACGAAATGAAAAAAGTGGTTTTTTTGGGGGTGTTAGCTTTCGTTCGATATAAAAGAAATTTCTGATTGGATTGATTTTTTTGCATTTGCACAGGGAAACAATCTGCCTTCGACTCAAATTCGACATTTTGCCTTACTCCAGGTGTTAATAGACGCTATCGTTAATGGACAGGTAGAGTTGATTTTTTTTACTAGATCTTAAAAGAAATATATTTCTCAAGGGCCAGGTCTCGGATATAGACCTTTTTCCGTTCTTTCCACCATGCAATATTCCAGGGTCCGAGATAGACCTTTTCCCTTCTGCCCATCATGCACTATTCCAGGGGGTATGACGTAGTATAACTACTAATGGTCCCGGTGTAAGGGTCAGGTCCGTGATATAGACCTTTTTCCTTCTTCCCATCATGCACTATTCTAGGGGGTATGACGTAGTATAACTACTAATGGTCCTGGTGTAAGGGTCAGGTCCGTGATATAGACCCTTTTCCTTCTTCCCATCATGCACTATTCTAGGGGGTATGACGTAGTATAGCTACTGATGGTCCCGGTGTAAGGGCCAGGTCCGTCATATAGACCCTTTCCCCTTCTCTTCTTCCCATCATGCACTATTCTAGGGGGTATGACGTAGTATATACATCAACCCCATGGACAGGCACCGGAATAATCTCGCTAAAAAGTTAGCTCGCCACTAATTGTCCCGATGTAACCTATACGAAACTCGAAAAAATCTAACTTGCTGGAAAGGTTTATCATGTTTATATGGGTTTAGTGGGATATATGTGACCATCCAGCACAACTGAGCCCTGAAGTCGCCAATCATCATTTTTGAGATATTCAACCAAAATATTCTGCTTTAAAATGATGTATATCATGTCTGTAGTACTTGACATTTAAGTGGTGAAAAATCAATAAAACAGTCAATAAATCCTTTGTTTCCTATTGTTTATTGTTAAGTTCAATGGAGCATATCTCAATAGTGGCACTGGCGACACCCGGGCTCAGTTGTGGTGGATGGTCACATATGCGCTTCTCAGCTGCAACTCTCGAAATTGTTGTCAAAGAGTTTATGCAGTTTGTGGTAGGGCTGACCGGTCACAGAGTTCAGCGATATGGACAGAGGCCTCTTATAGATCAGTAACTTGATTTTTAAATTGTCTTAATATCCAGGTTGATGCTGGTTTCTCGTCATTTCGTGGCGATGTACCATCGACTATTACGAAATTATTAGACAATCCCTTTTCGTGTTATTTGCCCAATGGTGGCGTTAGCATAATGACGAGGCTGGACAATGGTCTGCCTGACTGGTGGAACCCAGCACAAGATAGCCTTATACAGAGTTCAACATACAGGCAGATCTGCAACGATCTCAAAGACGCACATGGTAAGTTGCATGTATCATCTCTCCGATCTCGAAATTGCGGCTGCATAAACTATTTGGCCTGGACACAAAATATCTGCGCAGCTACATGAAAGACGCCCATCAAGCATGGTGTCTTGTGTATAAGAGATTGATGTTTATGTGTCAGTAATTGGTCCAAATCTAAAGTGCCGAAAAAGTACGAACATTTGCTGTTCCATATCTGTTATATTGTGACGTGCCAAGTACCGGCGGAGGCTTTATTACTTCAATATGTTAGGAAAATATATATCTGATCATCCAATGTTGACATTGGCTAAATAAGCTGTATTTTCGCTCAAAAGGGTACTGATTCATGAAATTTTTTCTTGTCCGTCATTTTGACCCTTTGCTTACATAATAAATACCGCTCACTGCACCTGGTTTTTCGAACTTTTTCGATCTTGATTTGAAATGGCCTACAAGTAGGGAGAGGGAGGGGAGAAAAGGTGGGGAAGGGATAAAGGCAGGAGATTCTCATGTATTCCTACACATGCGGCACATGCTTAATGCTGACTTCTGTCGGTTTAGTGATCACATGGTTGTTATTTTTAAATCTTCAGGTGACCAACGTGGAAATGATCCATCCGATGTATGTCTTGGGATGTAGTTTGCGCCTGACGTCAGGGCAAAGGCGCGTCGTGATTGGTTGCTGACCTGTGCAGTACGGCATTTTTGGTCTGGTTGACAGGACGTCATACGCAAACTAGTCTTTTTAATTCGGTCTTCAATTATATATAAGGAGGAATTGTCAGACTTTGGTCATGTTTGATAGCCTAAAACCTAATCGTGCGCCTTGTTTTTACAATCGAAACCAGTTATAGGGAATGCTGAGACTACAATCATGATAATACTACGATATTAAATTCAATATGATGAGGTTGTTTTGTTTCTGTTTTAATTCCGAGAGAGTTTGTTGTGTAACCGCCTATTAAAGACAATGCCTCTATGTACGATAAAATTGATATGTACATGGAAAAGGTTGTTTGCAATATCCTTGGTGTGCAGAATATTAAAATAAATATACACATCAGTGCTGTCAACTCTTGAGTGTATTTAAAAAAAATACAATGAACACTTCATACCTTGTGTGTGAGGGACATTTGGTTTAAAAAAGGGAAATATAACAAAATACCAAATTTGCATCTATAATTGGCGACCATCTAGTTGATTCTTTTTTGTCGGGATTCAAAAGAGCGAAGGTACGCAACTGTAAATATGCATTTTCTTTATTTTGCACTTTGTTCTCAAAGCAAGTGTCCCTCACAGCCAAATCTGGCATGTGTTCAGGGAGAAAACGGGGTTTTTTTTGGCAGACCATTTTGTAAACCCATCCCGACAAATAATTATTGCACAGCCCTGTAAGTGTACATAAAACGTTATATGTTTACCTAATGTATACCGTCTTGTGGTTATAATTTGTATAAAATCTTATTCTTATAATTTTTATTATTATTAAAACTCATTTATCAGACGCCCTTTCAATTAAAAGCACCATTACACAATAGATAATATAATAACAAATATAACAAGTATACATTAAACATGTTGAATGCGAAATAATAGAATACATAAAATACACCATACCGTATCTATTTCAAAAAGAGCTTAAAAATAAAAAAATAAACAAATAGATATCTATGAATATTCTCAATCATCCAGGTAGTTGAATAAAGTTAGATTAGGTTATAAATCTTTGCAACTGGACTTACTGTTTTTTGTTGTTTTGTTGACTGCAGTATCACGTCATATCTTTGATGCTTCATCAGTCCTAGTAATGTAAAATTGGCTCTGTGTTATTGACCTGTGACGTCACGGTGGTAGGAGTGACGTCACACTGGAGTCGCCGAGGAATTTTACTGAAGTTGTGGCGTAGACCCCCTCCGCGATTCAAAGTTGGTTCCTCCCTGCGAACATATATTGCTTCGTTTACCCCTCTTTCGAACCACCTATGTTCTTTGTCGAGCACAATAACGTCTTTTATCCTCAAAAGTATACTTGGCTGCTTTGAGGTGCGTATAAACAGACGAATCGGTTAACCCCGTTGATTCTCCAATCGTCGCAAACTTGTACATGGAACGCTTCGAACAATCTGCACTAGCCTCGTACAGTGGTACGGTACCGTCTTAATGGTTCTGTTACGTCGATGACACCCTCGTGAAGATCAAAAAGTGCGAACAAATATCAAGTTCACCCAAGAGGGCACGGACGACAACAAGTTGCCTTTTTTGGACTGTTTGGTCAAAATTCAGGGTGACGGCACACTTTCAACATCAGTATACCGTAAAGCCACACATACACCAGTATCTACTGTTTGACTCCCATCATCCGCTTATCCATAAACTCGGTGTGATTAAAACACTCTATCATCGTGCTGAAACTATCCCTTCGACAGAGGAAACTAAATCGGTTGAACGCGAATACCTCAAGTCAGCCCTAGGTACCTGCGGATACAAGGATTGGACTTTTCAAAAAGCCTTGAAACCGCGAAAGGACCCAGCAAACACAAAACGTTTTTGACATCATTCGCAAAAGGTTGTCAGAAAACGTTTAAATGTCGGGTTATATTAAGGGTACATTAATGGTATAAAACATTTTTATAACATTAAATAACATTTGTTGGTAATTTACTGCACAGCAAACACAAATGTTTACAGAAAACATTTAAATGTCGGGTTATATAAAGGGTATAAAAACGTTTTAATAACATTTCAAAAACATTTTTAAAAACTTGGTACAAATCATTCTAAACAGAATGTTATTTTTGGGGTTGAAAAAATATTTTACAAACAATATTTGCCCAAAATATTTACAATAACGTTTTTAAAATGTTTTCACGACCTTAATATAACCCGACATTTAAATGTTATTAAAACGAATTGTATGCAACATTTTAAGAACATTTCTGTGTTTGCTGGGTGCAAATATTTTAACATAATGTTATTTAAGTGTTGACAAAATATTTGGCCAAAAATTTTTGCAAAAATAGTTTACAATGACATTTCGAAGACATTTTAAAAATATTGTTGTAGTGTGTTTTCATACAAAACGTTTTAAAACGATTTCATGACCTTTATATAACCCGACATTTTAATGTTATGAAAACGTTTTTACCTAAACCAAAACCCAAAATATAACTTATTTAAAACGTTTTAAAAACGTTTTTGTGTTTGCTGGGGATCCATCTCCACCAACACAAGCTTCCACTACCTCTTCGAGCACACGTAATTTTGGCATCACATTCCGTATGTCTCAGATGTCTCTGAGAAATTAAAGAGGATTTTTGGACAACATCAGATCCCTGTCTCACTAAAACCATGTAACACACTGAGACAGAAGTTAGTCCACCCTAAGGACAAGATTCCTCAGCGCAAACAGAGTAATATCGTGTATGCCATCAATTGCCAGGATACGGACTGTGATGACTATTAAATAGGAGATACTAAACAACCGCTCCATAAACGGATGTACCAACATCGTCGCCCCAGCTCAACGGGGTTAAACGATTCGTCTGTTTATACGCACCTCAAAGCAGCCAAGCATACTTTTGAGGATAAAGACGTTATTGTGCTCGACAAAGAACATACTAGAACTAAAATTTGCAACTCACTTTGCTACGTTGCGTCCGAAAGCATCGGACTTCGTCAGGCATCTGGTTGAAGATGTTGTCATGTTGTGGTGACATCAGATGTTGTGACGTCAGACGGCGAGGAATGTCTTGTAACGCCGGGTCCCATGCGTGTGACAACAGGAAGCGGAGTCCCCCTTTTCTGTTAATGGCGGGCTCCTCCACTCTCTCCCATATGGATTCTCTGACTCCTCGCTCAAACCACTTCTCCCGGCTCCTTATCTAGGATAACAGCTTCCTCAGGGTTTTATTTCAGTGGTTGTAAACAGCAGAGTTTTGGGCTTCGCTGGAGCTAGGGCGCCTGTGTTGGTTCAGTCGCGCTCGTAGAGATTTTTTGTCTCCCCTACATAGGAGTCACCACAGTCCGGAGCAGCACAGGTAATGCCATAAACTAAATTGCACTGTTTATCTCTCGGGGGGGGGTTGTCCTTGACATGCACGAGCTTCCCCCGTATGATGTTAGTAGGTTTGAAGCACGTAGTGATGCCGAAGGACTTGAAAGAGTTCTTAAGCCTTTCAGATAATCCAGCGATGTATGGGATGGTTACCTGTGTGCGATTGTCGTAGTTTACCTCTCCTGTGGTGGATTTAGCGGAGTCTTTGGTTTTGTTCGCTTTGGTAAACGCCCAACCGGGGTATCCACAATTTCCAAGGGCTTTCTGTATGTGATCTTTTCCCTCCGGAATGTCCTCAGAATTGCTTATGACAGTGTCCGCACGGTATTGGAGGGTTCTGATCACGCCTAATTTGTGGATCAGCGGATGGTGCGAGTCAAATTGTAAATAGTGATCGGTATGCGTCGGCTTCCTATAAACCGTTGAGTTGAGGGTACCGTCACTGTTCAAATGAACCAAGCAGTCCAGAAAAGCTAACTTATTGTCCACACATTCCTCCTGAGTGAATTTGATGTTCGGGTCATCTTGATTAATGAAATTAAAGAAGGACTCCGACTCGCTTTTGTCTATGATAATGAATTCCTCGCCGTCTGACGTCACAACATCTGACGTCATCACAACATCTTCAATCAGATGCCTGACGAAGTCCGATGCTTTTGGACGCAACGTAGCAAAGTGAGTTGCAAATTTTAGTTCCAGTATTTGATTTAATTTACAAAATAATGTTTTTTGAACTACTGGATGAATAATCTACACCAAGATATAAAGAACATAGGTGGTTCGAAAATGCGAACGTAGCGAGGAGGAAAGTTTGCATAATGTGTTCTCCTAAAGCCTTTTTAGAGCATTTTATTCCAAGGTGTTCCATAAATGTGCGCGAAAGTCGCTTCGTGAAGTTCGTCTTGCTCACAATTGCTCCCTGTTTTTGGAATTCTTTCCCCTAAATTGACCGCAGTAATAACGGCAGTATAGATCCCATATATTACCAAAACAAAATATATCCGCAGGAAAGCCTAAATTGACCTTGTACTGAACCAATGGTCAAATCATTTCCTATCGTTTCCAAAATCCTTGCTATTGAACTTTTATTGTAAGGCCGTAGTATTACTGACTTTAGTAGCGTTTTATACGCACTGCAAAAAGCCTCGACACCACGTCTTGCACACTTTGCAAAAACATGTCCAACGCAGCAGAACAGCAAAAAGAAGAACCCAACGAAGAATACTTTAGGATGAGGGAAGAACTACAAATGAATATGGCTCAGGCCAACACTTCTGTAAATAATAAGTTGTACCTCGTTCTCATGATGGTGACTGGTCTAGCTGCCATTGTAGCTCTTATCATATCACTGGTTGCGTTTTCAAGTCAAAGTGGGAATACTTGCGTGATAGGTGGGACAAGCAATGGCATGACAGGTGAGAGATAGCAGGGCTTACGTAGATTACAAAACTGAATTAGCATATTCCGTACGTTACTGCTGCCTTAAATACAGTTCCCATTTTCACTTCAAACTTAAGTTTCCCCTGAGTTCTTCTATTGTATGAAGGCGAGCACGTGTAGCAGGCAATAGCCAGAGGTAAGTAGAGTTCAATGAGCTGATGAGTTGCAGTATACAGCCTCTCTCCCAAAAATAAGTCCAAACAAAAACGCTGATTTAAAGTTGTAATTATTTTGTCCGAATTCGTAATAATGTTACACTATAGCTAATATATTCAGCTTTTCAATAATTGTTTTCAAATCTAATTCGATGTTGTCGTTGGTATGTCATTCCTTCTAAAATCCATTCTGGGTAACTTTTACTGTATTACAACAATCAGCATTTTTCTATTGAACGTACGGTACAATTAAGAATCATTCCGGGTAGAGATTATACCGGAATATTCCTGCTCACCGTGATTTTCCATTGCGCTAAATATCGGGTAAATACCCGATGCCGCTGATGTCATTTGCATATTTGCCGGTTGTCATCCCCCCACTGTGGCGAACAAGAATACGGAGGCCGTGGTTTTCTATTGACGAAAACCGGCTCTTCTCACCGGCAAAAACCTAGTTTTAGAAGGATAAATGCCGACGAAATAGCGTTGAACGGCATTTTCTACTGATAATTTTTAATCCCCAAACCGGATAAAAGCCGGCTATGCACTCCACTAGAAAAACGCTGAATGTATTCCCAAGAATGTATTATTGCTATAGTGACAGATGTTGGAGCCCTAGTTGGAGCTCATAAAAAGTAATCAAATTATGCGAGGGCAAATTATTGACAACAAAAAAACCACACATTTTCATCCATTTTTTTTTATATTCTTTTCTTTTGTTGCCCAATAATCTTTATTATCTACTATTCACATTTGGTCAATATTTGAAGACATATTAAAGCCATATTGTAATATTTCCATTACATATGAAAAGGTTCGGCTAAAAAACGATTCTCTTATCTACGCACAATTTCCACATCGATACACCTGAGTACATAGATATTTCCAAGTACAGCGAGTCTAGCATCTACGCAGTCGGTGTTTATACTTCACGGTTGAGTGCATAGCATACAGAAAATAGGCGTCTGTGATTGGTTTTTGTCAAAACCTCAAGTGTTCCCTTCATGCAATCAGAATTTTTTATATCGAACGAAAGCCAACACTTCCCCCTAAAAACACTTTTTTCATTACGTCAATAGATAACGCAATAATGTTTACAGCAAGGTGAATGTGATAAATCTGTTGAAAACGACCAATCCAAGCACAATTTTTTACCAACATGTAGGTTTTAAAAGTCAAAAAGTGTTCCTTACAATATTTTTGTAATTATATGCCATGAAAGAGCACACTTATATTGGCCATATACTAGCTTCATTTGAATTAGCAATGGCCAATTCTCTTTAAATTGCAAATCTTGTGCAAAAAGTTACTTTTTTCGCCTGTTTTGTCATACCGTTATAAATTCAATGAACTATGACTTTGCTAAAGAGCGCTTACAAATTGATATGACCCTGAAAGTATCTTGGACGGATTTATTTATTATTTCTTTAACAACTTATTTTGGATTTTGCAGTATTTCACACTAGAATTCACCTTCGTCATTGTTCGTTGTATGGACCTTGATATAACATGTATAACGGGAAACAGATGCAGTAGACGATAGGCCCAGTTGAGTACAGCATGTTTCCTTTACAGCTCTGCACTTTTTTTTAAATCAAATTTAGAACAAACTGGCTTGTATGGTCTAGATTAAACGACCAGACCCGTAGCCAGGATTTTTGGGCGTGCGGGGAATTAAAAAGTGGACCATTGTGAATTTTTTCTTCAAAAAGGGCTGATTTCAATTTTTTCCGAAAAAAGTGGACTTTTGTGGTTTTGTATCGTTGACATTGATTGCCTTTAGAGCGTTGATGTCGGTTTACATGGGTTGGGTAGGCTGATAGGTATTTGTATGTGGAGAGCCGTGAATCTGTCTCTGTGTAAGAGCTTATAGTTTATACTTTCCCTCTCTGTCTTCAATTTCAGGTACTGGAGCGGTTGATACTAAAATATGGAACTTGGCTATTGGTCACCTGGACAACAACGAAGCATATATGTAAATTTTAATTTTATCTCTTTGCGATATGACAATTTCTTTAAGGAACTTATATCGTCATGAAAAACTGGGCTAATTATCGTAAAAATGTAAGTTATGAAGTTGGGTTACAAGGGAGCACGGTGAACGAGCGGAACGGGCTCTGACTCATAATCGGAATGTTGCAGGTTCGAGCCCCGGCGATGCCATCGTGTTGCGCCCTTGAATAAGGCACTTTATCTCGATTACTCCACTCAACACAGGTGTATAATTGGGTACCGATATCCTTAAATGCTGGGAAGGTAACATGCTCTGGCGATCCCCCATAGCAACATTTCACGGTGGGGTCTAGCCTAATCGCTAACAAAAAAGAGATCTTTCATGAAGTTGTAGTGAACCACTTATAGCCGATGTAATAAAAAATATAATGTGCTCATCATGCAGTTATTGTTAACTACATGTATGCACACAACACAGGGGCACTCACAATAGGCAATTGACCCGTACTGATAGCGCTGTGTTGTAGATATAGGAGATGTAGCGGACAATTCGATCGCTCGTTGGATTAATATTATCACGTGGTAAGAAATTTGCATTGGACAATCGATTACTATAATGGTTTAGTACTGCATATTTCGGTTTAATCTTCACTAAGCGGGTTTATGGCTGAAAAGGTCACGGTGAATTTGCCGTGGACAAAACTGCACTATGTTCTCGCTGTTTAAAACAGCAGGGGAGTGCCATTCTGTGTCCTTGCCCCAGGTGACACATACCCCAGCTATGCGACTGTATCATACTAGAGAGTGATTCGACCACTCGCCTAGCACCATGCTAGCGAGTGATTAACCACTTTCCATTAACCATTAAAATCTAGACGGCAAGGCCTGATACCCCAGTGGTGTTATAAATTATATGAAGAATAATGATTAACATTTGCATAGTGTTTTCGTTTGTAATTTAAATAAAAAACAAAAACAAAAAAGAAAGCACTATGCAAATGTTCAGGGTACGACAGAAAGAGCCATCGATACATTTTGGGCACCGATAGTGCTTGATTCACAAAAAGCCAAAGTGACGAAGACTGTGTCCTGATAATTTAATTTCAGCGATGATTTAACAGGACAGGTCAAAGGATTCCACGTAGACATTGCATTTGAAGGTAAGTAGTGTAAACCCCGGGGGGGGGGGCACTTCAATTTGAAATGGTTATAGATGTAGGGCTGGCACTTTCGCACTAAGGGGTATTCGGTGAGAGCAAAATGTAAAAAATAAGGGGTCATTGGGTGAGAGCATGATTTTTGGCATTCGGTGAGAGCAAAATGTAAAAAATATGGGGTCATTGGGTGAGAACATGACCTTTTTTTTAAATGGAATCTTTGGGTGAGAGCCGAAACAGCGCCACAGAAACCTCGAAAATCGAATTTCTAGTTCTAAATGGCATCAAATTTCTTTGTTTTTTCAAAATAAGTAACAAAATCAGTGATAAATGAAATTTGCTGTTCAAATTGAACTTGTAAGGGTCTTTGGGTGACAGATCAAATGGAAACATATGGGGTCTTCGGATGACAGAGCATGTGTTCGTAAAAAAATATGGGGTCTTTGGGTGACAGCGATGCTGAAAAAAGGGGTCTTAACAGCCCTACATACGCGTCACCTCCAAAGTCCCCCCCCCCCCGGTGTGTAATTTCCCATGGGATTTGAATTAAATAAACTGCAAATTCATTTTACCCAACTTTAAAAGCGAGTATGACCATGGTAATGAATCAAATGTGAAAAGGCTGCACAATTTTATACTCATATTCTATCTTTACATTTCATAGTTTGCAAGCGAGCGAACAAGAATTGCCGCTTGATATGGGATTTATACAACCGCTGTTGGGATTCGCAGGCTGGAGAGGTAACAAGAGGAGGCGAGGGGTTAATGGGTGGATGGTACGATGGCTGCGTAGGTAAGTGAAAGTGAACATAATTATAAGAACTATTTTCATTGGTTAGATTTTACTATATAATTCACATTGAGCCAATCAGAGATATGTTAAGAATAGTCAGTAGGGGATTAGACCAGTAAATTGCTAAGAGATCTAAAGGTTATATTTCGATTGGTTACTAAGAATATCATGTAATTAACGAATCAGGGGCACTTTAAGAGAGAGACAGTGGTACCCATGTGGTTTATATTCACCCGTACATTGATAAATAATTCTGATTAGAGAAGACAATCGGACATATTCTGTAGGTTAATTTGAACACTATCGATTTTTTTCTGGAATATTCTAGTCCTGAAGAAATCCATTAGGTTTGTGTGATACAATCCTAGGAATGTTCATCTTGTCAAAACCAAATATACTGACCTAACAGTTTCAGTCATCTTGGTCAAAGGCCTTCTTCGGAGTGATGGTACTTGATCCTTCCTTCTGGTAGTGATCACCAACAGAGGGCGTACTAGCGCCCAGAAGTGGGTCATATAGTCTTATAGACATATAGTGCAAATGTGCCCCTCATCTCTAGCTATCTCTGTTCATGGTGTCCCCGTTGTGAATTTGTATATTGAGTTTTTAGAACAACAACAAATTGCTACAGCCCCGTTAGACTGTAAACTGCGGCTCTGGTATGTCGGTGGCATTTTTAGAAATTACAAATAAACTGCGGCTCTGGTATGTCGGTGGCATTTTTAGAAATTACCAACGAAAACCAAGTTGACAATTACTTATCACTCATCTAGAAAGAGCATGATGGGTCAATGTCGTATCGATACCCTCATCATTCGCAAATCCGATGCTCTGTTAAGCTGATGGCCTACAGGAAACTCAAGCACACAGACCAATACCTCATCCCATTCCGAGACGAGCCAAGTCCACTTTGTATCCAAGTCCCAATACAGTCCGGGTCCTTTTGTGTCCGAGTCCGGACTCGAGCCGAAGTCGAGGGTGTCGAGTCCGAGTCCGACAAAACTATTGCACTCTTCCAAGATATGATCGTATAATTCAGCGTAATGACACCCAATATAATACGAAGAACGCGTCTCTGTATTCGTCCTAATTTGTTGGCATGAGCAACGTTAACCAAGCATTCCAAACAGCAACAGCATACTTTGACAAACTGAGACATGCGAGTATTTTTGGGGGGGGGTTTGGGGCGCTAAAAATGTGTTGCTTTTGAGGCGGTAGCGCCTGTAAATGATCAATGTCCTTACCTTCTTCACACCCATGTAACTTAACATTACAAATAGTGCGAACTATTATTTTGTTATAGGATGGGCACAAAGCTACGACAGGTCACGCACGTTCAAATTCTCTAAACCATTTACTAAGTCCGCCAGTACCTATCTATTAGTGAAGAGTAACAATCCTAGAGGAGTTGACCCAACTGATTTGACTGGTAAAATCATAGGTTTCATTGACGGATACGTAAGCGACGAGTTCTGTCTAAAACGCCAACAAGGTGTAACGGTGAGTATATCTGGCATAAAGCTAAATTTATACTACATTGCTGAGCAAAGAGCGATTGTATTTGACCAATGATGTAGCGCACTTTACCCAACGCAACAAAAACACACGCAACAACATTGGCTATAGAAACCAATTGTCGCTTAGCGATGGAGTATAAATTCAGCTCAACGTTGCCTCTGCCTTGTTCATTTTCACTTCATAAATGAACTCAACCCGAGGTTTTTCCTGTGTTCTTGCGTTCTTCGCCTGCGACATTTGGCTGTCAAAAACTAACGCCCTCAACTGGCCGCAATTTGTCATATTCAGTATTTCCTACTTTGACTGACAACAGTTTATTGAAAAACAAGATGAGATGCAGCATCTCAGATCCCAAATTGTCTTCGCGTTATGTTTGGATATATTGTTTATATCGATGGGACTGACAAATAGAGCAACTGTTATCACTGATGAAGTCGATGCAGAAACAAGGGACTGGATGTTCAGAAGCATCCCGAGATCTAAATATCTCCAGGTTATTCGGTTTCACACGTATCATATCAATTTGTATGCGCTCTTTAGCAAAGTCATAGTTCATTGAATTTATAACCGTATGACAAAACAGGCAAAATAGTAACTTTTTTGCACAGGATTTGCAATTTAAAGAGAATTGGCCATTGCTCATTGAAATGAAGCTAGTATATGGACAATATGAGTGTGCTCTTTCATTTAATGACATAAAATTGAAAAAATATTGTAAGGAACACTTGAGGTTTTGACTTTTAAAACCTACATTTTGGTAAAAAATTGTGCTTGGAGGTCGTTTTCAACAGATTAACCACATTTGCCTTGCTATAAACATTGAATTGCGTTATCTGTTGACGAAATGAAAAAAAGGACTTTTATTTAGCTTTCGATCGATATAAAAGAAATTTCTGATTGGATTGATTTTTTTGCATTTGCACAGGGAAACAATCTGCCTTCGACTCAAATTCGACATTTTGCCTCACTCCAGGTTTTAATAGACGCTATCGTTAATGGACAGGTAGAGTTGACTTTTTTTTACTAGATCTTATATTTCTCAAGGGCCAGGTCTCGGATATAGACCCTTTTCCGTTCTTTCCACCATGCACTATTCCAGGGTCCGAGATATAGACCCTTTCCCTTCTTCCCATCATGCACTATTCCAGGGGGTATGACGTAGTATAACTACTGATGGTCCCGGTGTAAGGGTCAGGTCCGTGATATAGACCTTTTTCCTTCTTCCCATCATGCACTATTCCAGGGGGTATGACGTAGTATAGCTACTGATGGTCCCGGTGTAAGGGCCAGGTCCGTGATATAGACCTTTTTCCCTTCTTCCCATCATGCACTATTCTAGGGGGTATGACGTAGTACATCAACCCCATGGACAGGCACCGGAATAATCTCGCTAAAAAGTTAGCTCGCCACTAATAATTGTCCCGATGTAACCTATACGAAACTCGAAAAATCTGATCCTTGCTGCAAAGGTTTATCATGTTTATAGTGTGATATGCGTTTCTCAGCTGCAACTCTCGAAATTGTTGTTAAAGGGTTTATGCAGTTTGTGGTAGGGTCGACCGGTCACAGAGTTCAGCGACACCCGGCAGCGACATCGACAGAGGCCTCATCGAGAGGCCTCGTAGGTTTAGCTTATGCATAATCTTATAGATCAGTAACTTGTGGATTTTTAAATTGTCTTAATATCCAGGTTGATGCTGGTTTCTCGTCATTTCGTGGCGATGTACCATCGACTATTACGAAATTATTAGACAATCCGTTTTCGTGCTATTTACCCAATGGTGGCGTTAGCATAATGACGAGGCTGGATAATGGACTGCCTGACTGGTGGAACCCAGCACAAGATAGCCTTATACAGAGTTCAACTTACAGACAGATCTGCAACGATCTTAAAGACGCACATGGTAAGTTGCATGTATCATCTCTCCGATCTCGAAATTGCGGCTGCATAAACTATTTAGCCTGGACACAATATATCTGCGCAGCTAAATGAAAGACGATCATCAAGCATGGTGTCTTGTGTATAAGAGATTGATGTTTATTTGTCAGTAATTGGTCAAAATCTAAAGTGCCGAGAAATGACGAACATTTGCTGTTCCATATCTGTTATATTGTGAAGTGCCAAGTACCGGCCGCGGAGGCTTTATTAGTTCAATATGTTAGGAAAATATATATCTTGTCGTCCCATGTTGACATTGTCTAAATAAGCTGCATTTTCGCTCAAAAGGGTACTGATTCATGACATTTTTGCTTGTCCGTCATTTTGACCCTTGCTTACAGAATAAATACCGCTCACTGCACCTGGTTTTTCGAACTTTTTCGATCTTGATTTGAAATGGCCTACAAGTAGGGAAAGGGAGGGGAGAAAAGGTGGGGAAGGGATAAAGGCAGGAGATTCTCATGTATTCCTACACATGCGGCACATGCTTAATGCTGACTTCTGTCGGTTTAGTGATCACATGGTTGTTATTTTTAAATCTTCAGGTGATCAACGTGGAAATGATCCATCCGATGTATGTCTTGGAATGTAGTTTGCGCCTGACGTCATGGAAAAAAGGCGCGTCGTGATTGGTTGCTGACCAGTGAAGTACGGCATTTTTGGTCTGGTTGACAGGACGTCATACGTAAACTAGTCTTTTTAACTCGGTCTTCAATTATAAGGAGGAATTATTAGACTTTGGTCATGTTTCATGTTTACTACATAGCTTAAAACACAATTTGGTTTTACAATCGATGATTGATACTACGATATTCAATTCAATATGATGAGGTTGTTTTGTTTTTGTTTTAATTCCGAGGGAGTTTGTTGTGTAACCGCCTATTAAAGACAATGCCTCTATGTACGATAAAATTGATACGTACATGGAAAAGGTTGTTTCCCAGCAAACACGAAACGTTTTCGACATCATTCGCAAAAGGTTATACTATGTTGTCAGAAAACGTTTAAATGTCGGGTTATATAAGGGTATAGTAAGGGTATAAAACGTTTTCATAACATTAAAAAACATTTTTGATAATCTACTGCCCAGCAAACAAACAATGTTTTACATCATTCGCAAAAGGTTATAATATGTTGTCAGAAAACGTTTAAATGTCGGGTTATATAAGGGTATATTAAGGGTATAAAACGTTTTCATAACATTCCAAAAACATTTTTGAAAACCTGATACAAAACATTCTAAACAGAATGTTATTTTTGGGTTGAAAAAATATTTTGCGAAATATATTTGCCCAAAATATTTGCAATACCGTTTTAAATACGTTTTTATGACCTTTACATAACCCGACATTTAAATGTTATTAAAACTTTTTGAAGAAAACATTTTAAAAACAAAACGTTTTTACCTAAACCAAAAGCCAAAATATAACTTATTTAAAACGTTTTAAAACGATTTTGTGTTTGCTGGGTTGCACTTTCCTTGGTGTGGAGAATATTAAAATAAATATACAATAAATTTATAATAAACACTTCATACCTTGTGTGTGAGGGACATTTGGTTTAAAAAAGGGAAATATAACAAAATACCAAATTTGCATCTAAAATTGGCGGCCATCTAGCATGTCTAGTTGATTCTTTTTTGTCGGGATTCAAAAGAGCGAAGGTACGCAACCGTAAATATGCATTTGCTTTACTTTTTACTTAGTTCTCAAAGCAAGTGTCCCTCACAGCTAAATCTGGCATGTGTTAAGGGGTAAAATTGTATTTTTTGCAGACCATTTTGTAAACCCATCCCGACAAATAATTATTTCACAACCCTGCCCGAGGGGCACATAAAACGTGATATGCTTACCTAATGTATACCGTGGTTCTAATGTTGCATACAATCTTATTCTTATACATTTTATTCAATCAAAATGTTCTTATTTCTGATCCAATAAATTACACTTACTGTGTACGTTTCGATAACTAACCCTTTTGATTTCTTGGTGATTGACTGGGTGTTGCCAGTTTTTTTCCCTGTTGGATGTTTTGATGGATTTTTTGACACAGGAAGTAGCAGTTCATCAACTTTCTCACATTTTTGAAGTGACGAAAGAATATATGTATATATACACTATTAGAAAATTATGCTTCCTTTTATCACAAAATAACGGCAGTATAGATCCTATATTACCAAAACAAAATGTATCCACAGGAAAGCCTAAGTTGACCTTGTACTGAACCAATGGTCAAATCATTTCCTATTTTTTCCAAAATCCTTGATATTGAACTTTTATCGTACGGCCGTAGTGTTGCTGAGTTTAGTGGTTATATGCGCACTACAACAAACCCCATCGAAGTCCCGGCACACTTTACAAAAAGATGTCAAACGCAGCAGAACAGCAAAAAGAAGAACCCAACGAAGAATACTTCAGGATGAGAGAAGAACTACAAATGAATATGGCTCAGGCCAACACTTCTGTAAATAATAAGTTGTACCTCGTTCTAATGATGGTGACTGGTCTAGCTGCGATTGTAGCTCTTATCATATCGTTGGTTGTGTTTTCAAGTCAAAGTGGGAATACTTGTGTGACAGGTGGGACAAGCGGTGGCATGACAGGTGAGAGATAGCAGGCCTACATAGATATTAGTATAAATTAGCATAAATTAGCATATTACCTACGTTACCTCTGCCTTTAATAGAGTTTCATTTTCACTTCAAATTTGTTATTCACCTTTTCGGTAAATCCCATAAGCCTTTGTGAGTACACCTGACGTCCACGCCGACTTGCAATGTTAAGTAACGATGTTCGATAAATGCATTGTCGTGACGTCACATGACGAGTTCTCAGGTGTACTCGCAAAGGCTTATGGGATTTACAGTAAAAGTGAATTGCATGGAGGTGACCACAGTTATTGCAGGTTGTCAGAGCCAGAGGCACGTAGGGATCAATAAGTTGCAGTATACAGCCTTCTCTCCCAAAAGAAGTGCAAACAAAAACGCTGATTCAAAGTTGTAATTATTTGACACAATTCATATTAAAACTACGCTTAAATATCAGCCTTTTCGATACTTGTTATTCCATCCAATTTGTATTTTTAATGGTGACAGATATCGGAGTTTTATTTTGTGTTTTCGTGTCGTTGAGATTGATTGATTTTAAAGCGTTTATGTCGGTGAACATGCATGGGTGGGATAGGCTGGGTGGGTATGTGTGTGTAGAAAGCCTTGAATCTGTTTCTGTATAATGTTATACTTTCCCTCTTTTTTTTAATTTTAATTTTAGGTACTGGAGCGGTTGACACTAAAATATGGAACTTGGCTATTGGTCACATGGCCAACAACGAAGCATATATGTAATTATATCACTCATACATAAATTCTAGACAGTTCATTGGTTGATTGCCATTTATTTATTTAATTTTTTTATAACATTTGGCACAAGGCCAGGCAGATCCAATATTGATTACACAATAAATTGAAGGATTGCCCTTACATTAAAATCAGAAACATTACTAGAAAATACATATAATCAATACAGAATCAAATAAAACAAAACATAAATTATGTGAGCTGGTTAGAGGAGGTGGGATGTTGATGGTGTTACGTTGATGAAAAAATGTAGAATTTATGTATGAGTGATATAAAACAAATATTAACTGTCTTAAATTCGTGTAATGGTCGAAATATAATCATTCGGTGAAAGATGTATTGTTCCATTCCACTAGCCGTTCCGGCTCGTGGAATGGAACAATCCATCTTTCACCTCGTGATTATATTTCGACCATCACACTCATAGACAGTTAATATTTGTATACTATCAATCTGCAATTTATATACGATTTTATCTCTTTCCTATATGACAACTTTTTCGCGTCGGGCAAGACAGTTTTAGGGCTCGATCACCCGCCTTTTCACAGTATTTTTATGGGATCTGAGAGCACACCAGACACACTAAATCTTAATACGAGGAATGTCCGTCTGAATACCGCGAATTTTGAAATTCGCGATATAACAGATACAATTATTTTGGCAAATTACTAAAAATTGACATTTTTGACATTTAACAGTACTCATTCAGCAGGAAATTTTACTCTTCCTTGACGCAAGTGCACAGACCGTTAGGCACCACGTCTGATTTGGTCCTATGGCACTATCGGTACCCGGTTAGGTACCGATGACTCTTTCTATCATACCCTGGTGTTTTAAATTGTGTCAAGCATAATAGGCCCTAATTAACATTTGCATGGTGTTATCGTTTTTCAATTGAATAAAAAGGAAAGTACCATGCAAATGTTCAGGGTACGATAGAAGGAACCATCGGTACCTATTGGCACGTACATGGATAGCGCTTTATTCACACAAAGACAAAGTGACAAAGACTGTCCTGATTATGTAATTTCAGCGATGATTTAACAGGACAGGTCAAAGGATTCCAAGTAGACATAGCATTTGAAGGTAAGTACAGTACATGAGTAGTGAGCCTATTTATCCTGGGAAGAAAGATGAACAATGTCGCAGTAAAGAAAAATAAAAGGGAGCGAATAGTGTACGTGTGGTGATATATACTCACCTCAATATACAGTGCTCAAAAGAATTAAGGTACCAGTTATGTTCACCCCTGTATGTCGTAAACACCGAGTACTTTTTAGCTCTGATTTAAAATCACATTTGTTAAAATTGGCTAAGACAAAAGTTTTAATGTGCTAATCAATGGAAAGCACGGCGCTAGATATCTTTTTCGAGAACGCTTCAAGAAAACAATAGGGCATGCAATGGAGCAAACTGTAACTTTTGAATTGGCATCTTCCTTGGGGTTTTGGATCATCGTGTTTTTTTTTCCTTGAACGATTTGGATAAACTCTTAATCCTAGCTAAAAGGTGCAGCTATTGGCTGCTGGTTCCAATTACGACATATATATTTGTCAAATGAACCATGATAGTGTTGCAGAGGGCATTATGTGTGTAAATTCCCATGGGATCAACCCGAATTGCAAAAACTGCAAATTCATTTTACCCAACTTTAAAAGCGAGTATGACCATGGTAATGAATCAAATGTGAAAAGGCTGCACAATTTTATACTAATTTTATCGTTACATTTCATAGTTTGCAAGCGAGCGAACAAGAATTGCCACCTGATATGGGATTTATACAACCGCTGTTGGGATTCGCAGGCTGGAGAGGTAACAAGAGGAGGCGAGGGGTTAATGGGTGGATGGTACGATGGATGCGTAGGTAAGTGATAGGGAACAAATAAAAAATCTCTATCGGCCGAATTATCAGTCTTAAACATGTTATCGAACTATTTTCATATATCGTCTTTGGATGCAATCGAGTGTGTCAACATAAACAAAGTTAAGGGTTGTGTAAAGCTATATCAGGTGGGTAGGGGTAAAAATAAGATTATTGCCATTTTGACCAAAACACGTACGCATTTATGATTTGCCAAACAGAAACTAACAGAATAACACCTAAAAGTATCATTTTTTGATCATTTTGCATAAATACGACTTTCCACGATTTACAAAATGTTTGTACCGGGTGTGCCTGTTGTCAAGTCGATGACAGACACGCGTACCAACCTTGAATAATTATACTGAATTGTGATGTAACAGTCCGTACAGAGGGTATTCAATACGGCGTGACAGAGCCATTATCATTCAAATAAAAGTCTGGCCTTCCTAAGGTAACAATAAAACAGGTAATAGGTATGACTGGTCGTGGAATCGATCTAGAAACCTGTCTCGCTGTCATCTTAAGCTACAGGGTGTCACTTGCATTTATTATGAAGTGCAGAATTAACCATACATTTGTTGCCGAAATGAGTAACACGTAATTGTGGACATAGCTTGTTCTTGCTCTGAGCCCTCGTAATATTGAAAACACATGAAAAAGGTCCAATATCAAGAATTCGTCGGCTGTATTCCATAGTGGCGTATGGTGATTTTTGGTCATTTTTTAAAAAATTGGCACATATGTTTTTAATGATGTTCTCTTTCATTTTCAGTCTCATCAGTCATAATTAGCTAATTAATTAGTAATTAATTAATTAAATGTGGCGTATAGTTACAAAGTGACATTTTTTGTATTCCATAGTGGCGTATCGACCATACGCCACTTTTTATACACATTTTATAATTATGAAATATCGGCAAATATGAAAAACATCGTATGTCATAGTGGCGTAAGCGTATCAGACCTATACGCCACTATGGAATACGAACGACGAAAAGTAACACCATAGGGATTACACGGCGACCGAGGTGGCGTAAGGTTAACGTTAGGTTAGGGTATTGCGTTTTGTTCGTTTTCCATAGTGACGTATAGTTTTATTTTCAGTTTGTCAGCAATAGTATGTATTTATTTCTTTTGAAAATATATAACAATAAAATCTATTTAGTTTACTACAGAAATTTCACATCATTTACAAAATATAATGAATGTCTGATTTACACAACTCGATTTTAAATTGGCATTTCTTCAAACCCGATTTTCTTGAAAAGTTGTTTATTCGCGGCGCCCCACTATACGCCACTATGGAATACAGACGACGAATTATTCAGTTTTTCAAGCTCTACATCTGTGCCAAATTTGGTGTATCTCCTATGACAACTGTATGATTTCTACACATAATTGCAAAGTAGGCCTACGCGATAGTGATAAAGCAGCAATGTCTTGTGCTTATG
This sequence comes from Amphiura filiformis, assembly GCF_039555335.1. Classification (NCBI taxonomy): domain Eukaryota; kingdom Metazoa; phylum Echinodermata; class Ophiuroidea; order Amphilepidida; family Amphiuridae; genus Amphiura; species Amphiura filiformis. The sequence continues at coordinate 29,317 of NW_027305500.1, forward strand.
AAGCCTTTGCGCTGTAAGTTACACACATGCAATTTTTACACATGCAAAACATCCAGTTTTAAGAATATGCAATATCACGCCAAAACGAATGAAGGTTTTGCAATGAAAGTAACACAATAAGTAGGTGACACTTATGCCATTGTATTTCACGTACCGTACTCAAATTAAATACAATGTTGATTAATGGTTTTAAACACGTGTTTTAATACACGATGATACAATAAAACATGAGATCGGTTTGAATGGTTGTGGAATCAAACTAGAGACCTGTTCCTTTGTCACATTAATAGACCTGATAAATCAAGCGGAACGATTTCATGACAAATCCTTTCACAGAATTGACCGTGTTTCCAGCGCTGCAGTGTTGGTATTAACTTTGGGCTTCTTATGAATTGATTGTCAATACATTATAGGTATATACATTAAAACTCAAACGGGAGAAAGAATCGCGCATACGCACCTTAGAACATTTTAAACACTGTTTTAAAATTGTATATTACAATTTATTTACATTAACATTGTACCCTAAATAACATGGACATTTGGGTGATATATTGATGTAGTTACGGGCCATATTTAGTGCCGATTTGTCCCAATTTGCTTTTGACTTGCCTGGCAACACTCCATAAAACATGGCTATAATTGAAGACCGAATTAAAAAGACTAGTTTGCGTCTGACGTCAGGGCAAAGGCGAGACGTGATTGGTTACTGACCTGCGCAGTACGGCATTTTTGGTCTGGTTGACAGGACGTCATACACAAACTAGTCTTTTCAATTCGGTCTTCAATTATAGTCGTGTGAAGAAGCTTGAAGACAGGGGAAGTTGGAGACCCATAAGGAATTATATTAATTTGTTCTCAAACGGAATCATGAAAATAATCGTAAGTAAAAGTAGTTAAATAACATAGCGCTATTAGCTCGCCTATGAACCTTGGTATTCGTTACTTAACCGGATAAATAACTTTGGCAAAACTGACAAATTTGTACCAAAATTGGCGTTAACTCGTTACTGTCGAAAATGTACAAAATATGGCTTCCGTGAATCTAAACACATTGATATTTAAAAATTGGTTAATTGTATTACCATAAATCGAACATGGACATGTAGGATGGTATCTCTAGAAGTCTTTTTGCCTGAAAAATTGGAATTTTGTTGAATTTAGAGTAACAAAATAACATGCGCCAGACAGTGGTCGACGAGAGTGTAAAATCAGGTAGTATTTTGTGTATTGACGAGCTTCAAACATGCCTTCGTTGCATTCCGAAGTCGCAAATATCTATCATAATTCTTATTTCAAGGTCCTGTAAATACCTCAGCAAAAAGATAGGGTCATCGTCCAACACGGACTGCTCGAAAAAAGTTCACCTATAAAAAACTGCGTGGGCTGTTATGCGTCGTTATATGTACAGGCATATTTGAAGAATTTCCTATCAACTAATAATATTAAGATTGCTAAAATATTAATCTAAAGACTTCATTCTTTCATGTGCACCATAAATTTTGCACCTGAGATAGATATTGCTAGGCAAAATTTCACAGCAAACATGGCAGTTTTCTCCCATTTCGGAGATATTTGAGACAATACAGACCGACCCCTTAAACCAGCGTTCCAAACAGGAACATATAATAAACATAGTTTTAAACCTTTCTACAGAAAAGACTTAAATGTCTTATTAATGCAGCTTTAAAAACATTCTAAGGTCAATAGAATCAAAGGATCATTGCCCTTATCTTCAACATACCCTGGTAACTTTACATTACAAATAGTGCAAACTATTCTTTTGTTATAGGATGGGCACAAAGCTACGACAGGTCACGCACGTTCAAATTCTCCAAACCATTTTCGAAGCTCTTCAGTACATATCTTTTAGTGAAGCGCAACAATCCTAGAAGAGTTGACCCAACGGATTTGACCGGTAAAATCATAGGTTTCATTGATGGATACGTCAGCGACGAGTTCTGTCTAAAACGCCAACAAGGTGTAACGGTGAGTCACGTTGCCTCCGCCTTGAACAAAGCGTTCATTTTTACTTCATAACTTGACTTCTCATGAGGTTTTTCCTGTGTTTTGCACCTGTGGCATTTGGCTGTCAAAGTTTTACACCCTAAACGTGCCGTACAAGCTCTATTTATTTCACAATGACGTAAAATGGCGACGTACTAATTCGAATCTGTCACTCCGTAATCCAACATGGCGTTACTCTCAAGTTGAGACGAGACAGTATTGAAAAGCAAGTTCTGATTTTACCGTGTGTTTTACAAGAATTAATTGTGCTGCGCACATTTTAAGAAAGGTAATAGAGAGATTGCGATTTCCAAACGTACGTATCGAATGCCTGTGCAATCCATTCAAAATCACTCTCCTGTGACGGCATTTTGAATAGATTGCACGGGCATTCGATACGTACGTTTGGAAATCGCAATCTCTCTATTGATCGGAGATGCTGCATCTCAGATTGTAGTTACTCCTAATTACATGAAGGATCACCAAATTGTCTTTCACGACGGTAGAACAATGTTAGAATATTGTTTTACATCGATCAGCGTGATTTTTTTTATTTTCTGGCTTATTTGCACAGGGTAACAATCTGCCTGCGAGCCAAATTCAACATTTTGCCGGACCACAAGATTTGATGGACGCTATCGTCAGTGGACAGGTAGATTTGAAGTTAAATAGATTTCTACTAGATGATGTTTTTCCTGAACGGGACATAATTCTCAAGGCCCAGGTCTGGAATATTACCCCCTCAGAACGGCCGGAGGGGTTAATAGTGGTTGCTTATGTCTTAGTAGTATATGGGCCTTTAGAGAAAATTTGATAAGTTCTTAATCAGGGGGTTTTCAATCGGGGGCACGGTGGCGCGGCGATACGGGCTCTGTCTCACAATATTCTAACGACAGCAAAATAAATGTAAAGCATTTGATACACGTGAAAGTCTGTGTATAAATGACATGGCACATACGAAGACAACTGTCCAACACTATTATTAAGCCCATGCAAAAAAAAATAATAATGTCGGTAATAGCTCGGTGGTAACAACAGTGTCCGCTCAATAAATGGGAGGTCCCGGGTTCAATTCCCGGTCGAGGAATGTGTAATTATGGGAGAGTTAGTTATTGCGCATCCCACTACCCAGAGTAAAAAAGAGCTTCTTTAAGTCTTAATCAAGTTAAAGCTCTCTTTTACTATTATCAAATAAAACTCATCAGTACCCATCAGTTTTGATATTGATTGAAAGGTTTGCTCTTCGAAATGTAACCATTTTGGGACTAACGTTTTTCTACAAATGAGATGGAGCTAGCTGCATTTTGATGTGGGTGGTAGTCTTCTCAATCATTTTGATACATCGTGTATTCTGGTGCGTTACGCTGCGAAAACGGTACGAGTTTGAGCTTACGCAGTTTCTTTGCTTATTCTCGTAGTCAAGAATAAGCTTCTAATATTGTCTGCATCTGGTTAAGTCGTACTATCGCCAACTTTGGTGGAATAAGGTCAGGTCAAATGTGCGCGCGAATAATGTGAGAGTGTGCGAAAAATATTACTTCATGAGCCGCCTTCTGAAGCTGTGCAGTGTTGGTGCTGTTGTGATGTCCTCTGTCCGGTGTAAGCTATACAAAACTCGGAAAGCTGGTATTTGCTGCAAAGGTTTATACTAGGATGTGTGCTTCTTCGCTGCAAGTTTCTGAATTGTTGTTAAAGTGTTTGTTCTTTTGTGGTTCTGGCCACAGAGTTCATCGACATTGACCGAGGCCTCGTTGGGAAGCCTCGTAGGTTTAGCTTATGCTGGTTTCATACTTTCTGCCGCTTGCCGCTGAGCGGCGTGATGCTTCATCATGTCGCTTGCACTTATCGAAGCAGCACGCCACTGAGTGGCAGCGGCATGACTTTGAAAGCCACTGTTGCCGTTCAGTACCGCTCGAAAGTTGTATATTGTTCTCATACGTCAGAGCGGCAACGCTCTGAGTTGACTTGAATTCTCCCAGCGATGCTGCCGCTTGGGGTAAGCGGTGGAGTGATCGATATATCGGCTTGCCGTGCCGCTGGTCACCGCTAGCATTTCTGGTGCAACAAGCGACATGAAAGTATGAAACTATAGATCAGTAACTTGTGAATTTGTTTAATTTTCTTAATATCTAGGTTGATGCTGGTTTCACGTCATTTCGCGTCGATGTAGCCCCGGATTTAGCAGATGCTATTACGAAATTGTCAGACAATCCATTTTCGTGCATTTTACCTAATGGTGGCGTGGGCATAATGACGAGGCTGGACAATGAACTGCCTGACTGGTGGAACCCAGCACAAGATAGCCTTATCCAGAGTTCAACTTACAGACAGATATGCAAAGATCTCAAAGACGCACATGGTAAGTTGTATGTATCATCTCTCCCGGAATTAAACTTAAGGGTACGGTTGGCCTGTGTTTCAAACCACCCCCTCTCATTGTTTCGTAATTTGCGCAAAGCTGTACGCTTTGTTTAATGAAGTTGCTGTTGGTAACATAACTTTTTACTAGAAGTATATTTGGTAACTATAGTCAGACATTCAGTTTTAGTGAAAATTCAACCAACAATTTGTCTCACAGCCGCGCCTCTGATAGCTTCACTGTCCCGCATTGTACACCGAACCGAACTCCAACCCTCCTCCTAGTGCCAAAAAGAGATAAACAAGTACTTTGATATACTTCAGTGTGGTCTTGTGGGTAAAAACCCTGGAAGGGGGGGGGGGGGTCCAATTATTTTACAGGCAGTGGCGTATCAGAGTCAGATGTCTGAAGTTGCAAAGAGCAAAATATTCCGATGGGCATCATGTTGGTCCTGTGTTACTGTGATAATACCCTTTTCAAATCAAAGTTTTCTGAAGACAACTGGCGTTAATTCAAGGACGACCGAGGTTATAATTCCGGGTCATCAACGCTAACACAACTATTGGCCTGAAATCAAATCTGCTTGAAAGATACGATCAAACATAGGGTATGTCTTGTGTAAGAGACTGGTGTTTACGTTGTCAAGTGTCATTTGTCAACATTTTAAGTGCCGAAAAATGACGAACATTTGCATTTTTCTTTCCATCACTATTATATTCAATATGTTAGGAAACATTTTACCTGATCACCTCATGTTGATATTGGCTAAATTTATAACCTGTATTTTCGTGAAAAATGACATTTCTTCTCCGCTATTTTCACCCCCTAGCTTACTGAATAAATACCGCTCACTGCACCTGGTTTTCCGAACTTTTCCAATCTTTATTTGAAATGGTGAAGATGGAAGATAAAGAAAGAGAGGAGGGGAGAGAAGATGGGGGAAACGAGAAAGGACGGAGATGGAGAAAGCAAAATTTTTACACATGTGGCCGCAGATGCTAAATTTTGACTGGTCGTTATTTTTTTTTATCTTCAGGTGATCAACGTGGAGATGATCCATCGGATGTATGTTTTGGGATGTAGCTGACTAAGGAGGAGTCACATATCGTCACTGGGCGGGAAAAACCTCGTATGTACTTTTGGCCCTTGAACATGGATGAAGCAAACCATTCAATATAGAGTCTGCACCTACAAGGCTTTATTCTTGTTCAAGGGCCAAAAGTAAATATGATTTTTTACCTGCATGTACTTGGATAAAACAAACTCTTCAATATAAAGTCTACACCTACAAGGCTTTATTCATGTTCAAGGGCCAAAAGTACATACGAGGTGTTTCCCGCCCAGTGATGATATATTTTGATCGTTTTGGTCATAAAGCCTAAAACCTAACCACTTGTGGGATATACTGAGAGTATCATATACGGTAATTGCGTAGCAGTCTCGCCTGTCGCATTTCATGGAACAATCGGCCCTCGAGTCATTATCGGGTGATGCGGAAACTTTGACTGGTGGTACGCTTTCTGTAGTACTCTGTGTATAGACTATTAAAGTGGATATTTGTCACTTACAAGATCAGAGAAGATCGGGGGGGTCATACCAAAATCAGAAAATCAGTGAAGTCCTTATCAATTCTCGGGGGAATGTTTCCACTAAAACACTTTTTTACAATAAATGTAAAAAACAAAAGTGAAAAATAAGAAAATACCAAATGTGTACTACATAAATAAAAAGGAGGGCTCCCTCTCGCAACAAGACCATGTTATTGTTCAACTCCAAAAGTGGTACACTTGGTCATCTTAATATGACTTAAACTATATAAGCTACTTTATTTGTCATGAAATATGAGATCAGCAGAAGTTTATTTGATTTGGTCGGGGTTTTGGAATAAATTTATAGACAACACCGCCAGTCTTATTATCACTAGAAATACACTTTGGCAGCTATTCAAAGCTTCCTGGAAGTATTAGTGATTGAACAACTACAGAACCAGTAATGTTAGTAACAGAGCATTCCTCTTTTATGTGTGATCAGCACATATCACAGCAAATATCTATATGACAACAAGTTGAAACAGTAGAGGAATTTTGTGTTAGAGCAGGGATGCAAGTCAGAGTAGTTGCCTGTACTTTTAAAAATAATCTGTCTCCATATTCAATATGTTTCGAGGTTCATAATATAAAATGAGGGGAATCATATTAACCCCAAACGCAGTGATGTAGACAGGATCATAGTGTCACGGGGGTCAAGGGGAGGGGGGTATAAAATTTGATTCAGAGGTGGCTTGTGCTGTTGAGTGAGCTGGAGTAGTCTGTATCATGATGTGATTGTTTACTCAAGCAAACGCCTGTTCAGTAGCTTCGACATTCGGGTCATGCTGTGTATACAGCTCAACTTACCGTACTTTTCCTGACCAGACAGTCCATGCCAAAATTGTTACTACACCTTTACATTTCATCGAATCTCTTTTTTATGTCTGTCATTTTGAACATCACACTTGAAAGATGTATGCTATGTAGAAACTTTATTTTGCAATTTCATAATTTGCATATTATTAGCATATTTGCAAGAAAAAACATGAAAATCAATAAATACCTATATTTTTCACAATTTCAATATTTTATTAGAAGCATGTAGGCCGTTTGTTATGACTTGATGAATGAAGCTGTTAAACAGATTTTGATATTTTTGCTTATTTTTCCTTTTTTGCCCCAAAATGTGTAAAAATCACAATTTTTTGGATGACCTATATTTTCTTTGAATATTTATAAAAATTTCTTAATTTAGGTATAATGCAGTGCAGAAAAAGATGTCAAAAAAATCTGTTAAACAGATTTCCAATAAATTGTTCCATTTTCCATTTTGGGTTAAATACTCAATTTTCATGCGCGGGATATTTGAAACATAAAATGAAAACATGTCCATTGCACTTTTTCCTCGAGATATACTATAATATCAAGGTTACGGATATATTATAATCCCTTCTTATCTTCACTGATCCATCAGATACCTATTGTTATGAATGATCAATGTAAAGGTTCAGAACTGGGCTACTAATGGTCTGTCAAGTGTCTATAGTTATTTTCATGACTGTGTCAACTCAAAAATCATGAAAAGTCGAATGTAGGAAAATTATGATCAGTTGAGCTGTAGCATATTTTGGTTAATTAAGATACAATTCGTTACAGAGATAGAAGATAAGATGTGTTTCATCAAAATCTATGGTTTCATGCAATATGATTCATCTGTCCTTCACATGATTAGGGACGCACCATTAGACTTCAAGTGGAGAGGGCTAAGAAGTTTCGAAAAAAAAAATACATTGGCTAGAGTGATGTAGGCCTATATGTTGAATTGCACCACAACTAAGGGTATGCATGATTGCTATATATTGGTGATATTAACCTACTATTCCTTAGCCATATTTCTAAAAGGGAACACTAAGTGTGTTTTGTCTATTAAACATGGCAAGACAGTCTTGATGAAAACTATGTGTCTTTCTGAATGGTTTCAAGGATCCAAGATATGACTACTATACGGTTTGACTACCAGAAAAAATCATGAAATCTTTTGTATCCAAATAAATTATAGTTAGATTGTACTGTCGTTCGATATATTGACATTTGATCCTGATGTGACAAAAAAAAATAGCTAAGATTGTTTAAACAAAGATTACTCTAAATTTGTTCCCCATTTAGCCAAATGATGAACTTTGTCGCTGCTCATCCCTTTTTAAGGGATTTTTTATTTAATTTTCACTTGGCTCTGAAAGCAAGTGTCCCTCACACCAAAATCTGGCATGTTAAGGGGGCATAAGGGAGGCGTCAAGCGATGTTTTTGGAGCAGCGCCCCAGGCGCGCTCCCTATTTAATTTCATCAAAGCAGCCTACAGACGAATGGTGGTTCTCCGTGACTTTCTTTGATACACCATTGAACAAACACGCGATAAATGAGCTTATAATGAAACCAAAAATGCAGTGTAGTCTCATCCCCGCTCTGTATTTGCCACTATCAGAAACAGCACGACATAAACCGACTGATAAGGAGACTGTATAATATCCGTGACAACATTTTTGCGACACCCTTTAGTGAATGTTATTAATAACGTAAGGGTGCTGTTGTGGGTCTGTATCATGATGTGATTGTTTACTCAAGCAAACTACATTTAGCTTCGACATTCGGGTCATTGGATCAATTAAGATAAAATTCGTTACAGAGAAGATAAGATGTGTGTTTGTTTCATGCAATATGATTCATCTGTCTTTCACATGATATGGCTAGGGTGATGTAAGCCTGTATTGAATTGCACCATAACTAAGGGTATGCATGATTGCTATATATTAGCCTGGCCCTACTATTCCTTAGCCATATTGCTAAAAGGGAACAATAAGTGTTTTTTGTCTATTAAACATGGTAAGAGAGTCTTGGTGAAAACTATGCGTCTTTCTGAATGATTTCAAGGATCCAAGATATGACAACTATACGGTTTAACTACCAGAAAAAATCATGAAATCCTTTGTATCCAAATAAATTATAGTTAGCTTGTACTGTCGTTCGAAATATTGACATTTGATCCTGATGTGACAAAAAATAGAAAAGATTGTTTAAACACATATAAATGAGTACAGTTCACTTGTACTTGTCATTTAAACATGACATTTGCCGTCATGATAAACTTAAGTGAAGCACAAACATAGTCATTTTCAAGACGAATAAAACATAGGCAACCTTGGCTCATGGGGCCCAATAAAATTGGATTGGACATTTACTACTCATTAATATAGGCCTACTTCAAGTTGGAATTTTCCTACAACATAATCACATGTAAATACATTTTGCATCTGAACAGAATTCTAAATATGTTAACCTATAACCCTTATTTTTCTTACGGTTGTGAAAAGAATAGGCCTATTAGTACGTGTAAGTCAATGTTTGTCGGTCCACACCTTTGTTGGTGGTGTGTGTGTGGATGTGGATGCGGAGTGGGGTGTGGGGGTGTGTGTTTGGTGCGAGTTGAGGGTATTACTACGATGATGATATCACACAAAACTTCACACTTCAGTGGTTTCGTGCAACAAAGATTACTCTAAATTGTTCCCCATATAGTCAAATGATGAACTTTGTCGCTTCTCATCCCTTTTTAAGGGATTTTTTTTATTGCAGACAATTTTGAGAACTCCTCTCGACAAATAAGTATTGCACAGCCCAGTAAAAGTGGACATATAACGTGATATGTTTACCTAATTTATACAGTCTTGTGGTTATAATGGTGTATAAAATCATTTTCTTATACCGCTAGAGGAAGTTTTTAATGAGAAAACGGACATTTTGGTGAGAAACGGCCAAAATGGAATGAATTTAAATTTTCTCATTCTTTTGGATGAGAAACTTCGTGGTGTGTGTGTCAATCATTATTGTCTTATTAAAACTGGTGAGATTTGGTAATCCCCGGTGAGCTCAAAACAAACATTATTATTTTCTCATCCAAAAGAATGAGAAAATTTAAATTCTTTCCATTTTCCAATTCTCATCCAAAATTTCGTCCAGACTAGTGTGTGCAACTCATTCTTTGGTGGGAGTCTTGTATTGTGACTTCCCCGAAAAAAACTCTTGCTAATCAAATTTTCGTATCTTATACCAAATTTAATTCAAAGATAATTTTCTATGTGAAAATAGTTGAATGGGCAATTGGGTCCAAGCGAAAGAATAGATTTCCAACCTGTAATTGTGGTAACATATTCAAGCCACAATTTAAAGCAACAATTATTTTCCATCTTTCCTGAGGGCATAACTTTACAATTTGGTGCTTTTGCGGTAAAGAAAAGAAAGCCATTGATTCTGTTATCGAATCACCAGCGTTGAAGCCTTTATGACCAGCTTGTTGTGTAATTTAGTTTTCAAACCTACTTCTAATTTAATATACGAGCGTAGATTTGTTTGAAGCTCACCTATCACAATTTTTAATAGGTCACAAGATAACAATATTACTCCTTGTTCCAGAAAAATACAGCACTTATTTTTTGGAATTGACAAAAATAAAAAATATTATCCTAATTTGCCAAATGAAACATAGATAAATCCTAATTCTTCAGTTAGTTCTAACTGGCAATAATAGTTGTTGTTTTTTGCAATTTGAGTGAAAATTGGCCCAAAATATTGGGCTGTGAAAGTGGTCAAGGAAGCTGTTTTGTGTCAGTGCATTTTGCTGTTGTGTCAGTTGGACAACTGTTTGGTTACTGACATGTGTTTTGAGTAGAGTATTGAAGTAATCCTGTGTGTAATAATTATTTTGATTCATATTGATAGACAGGATTTTAAGCTATGACCGTCTTATTCACAAGTTGTGAAAAATTATAATTTCTTTTTGAGTTCAGTTTATGAGCAACTGTCGCTATAATACGGAGTTATTATCATTGTATACAACTAAGTTAGTCGTTTAATTTTATTCGTTTTAAGAATTTTATCTATTCTTACAAATGATATTCTTGTAGCAGTTTCTTATTTTAGTCATCGTAGCTGCATACAACAGAGGATTGAAACATGAGTTGATGTACAAAACCGAAAGAAGCAATTCTCTTACGTAACTATCACACTGTGGACAAAACACAGCTAAACCTATAGCATAATATACATAAGGCAGCACACAAATATTGAGGGTGACGACGAGAGCTCCGAGAGTCACAGCGGCCTTCATATATCGCTTTCTTGAACCAGAAGCAGTCGTAGTGTTCCCAGTTGAAGCATCCATCTGCGTCGTATTGGTAGATATCGTCGGCACCGTAGTGGAGTTACTCTCTTCATCTGGCGTATGACCAACACGTCCTCGAAGAATACGCCGTAACTTTATGACAAAAACAACGCTAAAAATGTCTATGACGATCAGCGGAATAAAGATGACAAAAATGAATGAGATGATTGGAAATAAAAGAATAAGCTTTGCAGGTGACCGACAGAGCAGCTGATTGTCAATTCCAGTAGATATTTTGGATTTATCAATGAAATGCCACAATATCATTTCCACAATCGGAACAGCAGATGAATACACCCAAACGCACAAAATACATAGAAGTATTAGACGTTTAGATTGTAATTTGATGTATTTAGGATACGGTTTAGACAAAAGAAGATATCGGTCAAGGCAGATCAATGCAGTAGTGTAGTATCCCGCCATCAGAAAGACAGTTGTATAATAAACATAAAGCTGACAAACGAGCTTTCCCCATGGCCAATACCCAAGGATTCTATAAGGAACAACTAAAATGAGTGTAAACCCAACACCAAAATCTGCAACAGACAGGTTCAGTATGAATAGGTCACTGGCTTTTTCTCGTAGAGATCGTACCTTCCAAAACGCTGCTATGGTTCCGCAGTTTCCTATTATTGTCAATATTGTTATTGGAATATGCGTAATCCCGTTAATGAGTGCTGAAGCCGAATTAAATCTCGAAGTCGTAAAGTTAATCGACTGATCAAATTCCATTTTAAATTCCGAACCGTTCTCGTATATAGGCAGTATAATGCTCTGCGTCCAACAGCGTTTAAATTTCTGCTTGAAGTGATTACAGGCCAGTGTCAAGGGGGTGACACTAACTTCACGGTTGTTCTATTATCAACGCAAACCTATGACAAATCCCGCTGGTTTGCTAGTTAGAAAATGAGGCCAGTTATCGATCGGTTATGAATAATTAATTTCGATCCCTTTTAGGGTTGGCAAATAACGACGCCGTTAGTTTTGCGAACTCTGCCTGTTCAATGCGAGTAGCAAGCTTGAAAGTGCGCCAGCTAGCAGAGCAGGGAGCAATCCGGTGATGGCGCACTAGTATTTCCCATCAGGCACCAGTGATTTGTTTTTTACAGAAAGTCTACTAATTTGATAATGGAATAACCTTTCGCAATAGTAATGTCGAAATTAGGAATTGGTGTCAATAATACGACGGTAGTGTATCACTTGAATTTGATACGATATTCAGCCAGCGATTTAGCGATAAAAAAACCTTTGACCACTGACCTGACCTGAAGCACGTGAGGCGCCATATTCGTTTGTTTTTATTTCCTCGTGTGATAATAAATATCATTCAAACTATTGTTGTCGGCCGTGAACGTAGTTTATTACTGGCCTAAGAAGTTTGTTTTAAAAACAAGTAAATAATCATCACTCACCGTTCTATTTGATCTTGTGGATTTCCCAACACGTAATAAATTGAAACGCCGCTACCGGATTGCTCTCAGGTAGTAAAGCGGGCGCACTTTCAACCTTCGAAGCTTGCTATTCACTACCGGTAGTAATATTAATTAAGTGATGTCACTGACGTGCAGCGTTTCTGGAATAGCACTTGCATCGTGCATGTATAATTTGAATGTAGCTTGCTGTATTCAATATGTGCATGCATATTACAGGAGTTTAGGCCCATCGAAAAAACAATTGAATAATTTAGGAGATTATCAGGGGCTGTGAATAATTATGAGTCCTGGGGAGGGTAAAATTGGGGTGAGAGGGGTGCGATTTTGGCCTTAAAACGCTTTAAAAGGCTTAGGATAACCAGGGGGGCGGGTACTTGGATTATTTTTCGACGGAGATGTGCGGCCCGAGCTTCCAAACCCATAACCATTTCTAAGGGTCACGATTTTACCGAAAATAGGTAGGCCTTCTACCCATATCTAAGGATTGTCAGGAAAGTAAGGACCCATATTGAGCAACATGTTTTCCGGCATGTTTTTCACACATAGCATGGAAAATCTAAAAGGGAGACCCATGTTTAAGGATTTTCGTGGAAAACCTTATACGTGAGTACCCCCTGGGGAGGATAATAGTAAGGTCCGGAAACGCTTATGATATGGAAATTTTATTTTGAACAAAAATTCTTTAATCACTAGCGACGGTTTCGCCTACCATGGTCAATAATGAGTAAAATATCGGTTTAGTTTAAAAAAAAAGTTTCAGTTTACTGTAGGCCTACATCTACAAATCTGATGTATTTAATCATTATTTGGGATCCCAATAATTTGAATGTCCAACAGGGGGGTAGTCACAATATTTTGGCAGGCTGAGAGGGGAAAGCGATTTATTTATTTATTTATTTATTTATTTATTTATTTATTTATTTATTTATTTATTTATTTATTTATTTATTTATTATAATTATTAAGGCTTGTTCAAGTAACTCACCTCTAACATTTCACGCACTCACTTGCACCGGCTCAACAAATCAATCAATCAGTTAATTAATCAATCAATTCACAAACAATGAATATGAATAAATTATATGATATTCAAATTCGATCAATAGACATATCATATCAAACCATCAAACAATGAATAAATGAACTGATCGACCAAGAGCCCTTTTTTCTAAAGAGTGTGAGTGAGTGATTAAACAAAATAAATACATGCATAATTATTTACATAAATAAACAAATAAATAAAAAATGAAATAAATAAATAAGAAAAATTTGAACAATGGTATCGTAGCATTGCATTCACAAAAACAAACATTGCTGACAGGAGGACTCGAACCAGCAATCTTTGCTTCACCAGTCTGATGCTCTACCACTGTGCTACGACGTCGTCTAGTGGTGAGGATCTAGTTTTAGCCTATACAGTGTTCGTCTGTGACAATGCCGCCTCGTGAAATGAATTTAAAGTTATTTTGATATCTTGTTTGTTTGTTTTTTATTTGGCAAGATCATTAGAATACAAAAACAAATTATAGAGACAGAAAAATCATTACAAAGTACAACAATGTGACAAATTATTTAAAGCTTAAATTAATCAGCCACAAAGCCATTTAGGAACAGGGCACACGGACAAAAAAAAATGACAAGCCGGGATAACCCATTAAGCCCGCAGAAAAGGCAAGCTTATTTCCGATGGGGTCCCAGCATACTGCAGTTACTGTCCGTTTTCCTATACACAATACACAGTGCTCTTTCCCATTGACGCGTGACCTTTACAAATAGCCCTACGTTAACAGTATGGGGATATGACTAGTTAACGTCGCTGTGTGAAAAATAACCGGCCAATATTAAAAGTACTCTTCTAAAGTTCTAGAAAATATAGGTTTTTAACATGTCCTAAATTTTTAGCTAATTTAGATGTTTGGAAATATTCGTACTTTGGTGTTTTAGTTAATGTTATAGGTAATAGTACATTGCCTAGTTAACGTCGCTGTGTGAAAAATAACCGGCCAATATTAAAAGTACTCTTCTAAAATTCTAGACAATATAGTTTTGTAACATGTCCTAAATTTTTAGCTAATTTAGGTGTTTGGAGAGGGTCGTACTTTTGTGTTTTAGGAAGGACATGTAAACGACAGATAACACCAAAAATATGAAGAAATTATTTCCAAACCGTGTTAAGTCAAAAATCATTATGTTGCTCATTTTCAAGAATGCTGGTTTACAAAAAGCACGCCATTGTCTGATTTCGTGAACAAAGCCACACATAACATTGTTTCCTTTCGTTTCCTTTATAATCGGTTACCCATCTGAAGCTATGAATACCAGCTTTATTGCGATATCGCACATGAAAACAGTCACTTGTGCACAACCAGAGAAGATCCGATTTAATCAGTTGAGCTGTTTCAATGAGTGTTATCTTGGTTTAATAGCTTTTAATGGGGTTAAGTCCTGCAAAGGTCGAGATGAATTCTACTGTAGACATGACTGCATCATGGGAAAAGATGAGAGAACAAATGGGAAACCAAAAAAGTGCCTACACAGTGAAATCAGACATCTCTTGACTGGGAGAGTTGCTGGCTAGATGTTGTTTGACACTTTGTTTAAATGCAGACTTGGTAGGCAATCCCTTGATGTTTGATGGGAGATCATTCCAGTCCAAAATGGCTTTGTAGTAGAATGTGTTTGAGGCAATACCTTTTACCCTAGGAACAATGAAATTGGATTCACTTGATCTGGTTCCATAAGAGTGAGCACTTGATGTTCTAGTGAAATTCTGATTAAGATAAAGTGCACCTTGACAATGGTAGATGTTAAAGACATGGTTAAGCCTCAGCTGTCTTTTTTTTTTCAATAGAGCCGTAACATTTTGTTTAAAGATCTCAATTTTTATTTTCTTTAGAGCAGAGACAAATATTTCCCCTTTTCTACAATTTGAGCCCAAAATAAGAATCTACTTCTTTTATTACTGATTTAATGTTACACGTCTCACAACAGATATTTAGCTGGCTTAGTGGTATTGCACTGTGCTTTTTAACCGGGAGGTACCGAGATCGATTCCCACCTCTGCCTGTAATTTTTTTTCAAGCCTGGGAAATAATAAGTTTATTTGGCTTCACAACGCTAAATTATTCATGACTTGCCCAACCTGGTGGTGTAAAGTGCTCCCCATAACATATGAATATTAAGCAATAACACAATGGCTAATTTAAATAAGAAAGCGTCACATGCAAATGAGGGATTGCCCTCTCCAGGAATTGCTTCATGCCAGTGTGCTGATACGAGATGACGTCATGACGTAAGCTAATTATGAGGTGAAATGACACTTCTTTTCTAGCGTTCTTTTCTAACTTGCCTAGGAGCAGTGTTGCCAAAACTTTTCAGCATCAAGGCGCGGCGCATTGACTCGCCAGGCCGCGGTAAAGGATTCTCAAGTAGCCCAATTTTTTAAGCTTCCAAAAAAGCGCCCAATACCGGATATTTGGGCGGATTTACCCGAATTTAGAACGCAAAACACCCAATTGGGCGGAAAAGCACTTGACTTTGAAACTTCCGGTACTTACTGGGAAGTTACTGACCGATCAATAAATGGTCACTAAACCCATTGTAATTTCAATTTTGAGCTTCAAAGACT
This sequence comes from Amphiura filiformis, assembly GCF_039555335.1. NCBI lineage: Eukaryota > Metazoa > Echinodermata > Ophiuroidea > Amphilepidida > Amphiuridae > Amphiura > Amphiura filiformis. The sequence continues at coordinate 45,489 of NW_027305500.1, forward strand.
CAAAACCTTAATAAATCGGCTAAATTGAAAGGAAAATACATCAAATTAGTGCCGCGGCCTGAGACTGGCAAAAGTAGCCCAATTTTAGACAAGTAGCGGCATGCTTTTTTGAGTAGCGGCAAGTGATCGCCAAGTAGCCCAATTGTGCGCCCAAGGCGCAGCGTTGGCATCACTGCCTAGGAGTAGTTGCAACAGTATATGCAATATGCATACCAGGACGACAACACAATAGACAATATAAGGTCATGTTTTTAGCACATTTGCAACGCAAATGATGCTATAGGCATGGTCTAGATTTCTGTATGTTTTTTTCTTTCTCTTGCTACATCGTTTGAGCAATGGATCTGGTAATTTGAGGCGGCGATCTTTGCATGATCGTTCATGATTGTTACTTATTTAGCTAGGAAAATTCGGACGGAAAGTGTCATTTTTGGAGCATTTTGTTACGAACATTTTTACCAAATTTCATGGAATAGTCTCCTATGCAGACTGTTTGTGGTGCTTTTCATATTACAAACACTGTACAAACTCCTTAATCTGGCGATTTTGTAAAAGAGATGTTGAACTTTACTGCTTTTCAGTGCTGCTTTGCCTTACATTCGGCAAGTCAATAGATAAAGCACCAATTGGGCTCGTGCTGTCTATACGCCCCTACTTCTGTGCACGAGCCATGAGCAAGTAGTGTCTCAAATTCTCCAAATTAGTGCACATTCAGAACTATAATAGCAAAACTTTGTTTATATCATAGGCACTGACACATTTAATGCTAGTCCAGACTTTGTGTCTTTGTAACATATTAACACCTTTCTAGTTTTTCAATTAACACATTTAATGCTACAACATTTAATGGTTTGTTGGTCTTGCACAGATCCTGTACACTGTAAATATAAACTTAGAAATGTGAGGAAAAGTGATTGACTATAGCAAGGAAGAAATTAATGTCCAGACTTGATGTCTTTTTAACATATTAACACCTACTTGTTAGGTCATTGTTAAGGTGGTGTTAAAGGCAAGGTTTAGGGAAATCATGAATTCCAACATTTTTGCAAATATCTCCAAAACCTTTCATGATACAATCTCAAGTGAGTTTGTACTTATGTAGGGATATGTTGGCCATGTTATGAAGGTAATAAAACCGTTGCCATGGTAACCAAACAGTTGCTATTGGCTTCTGACCAATCACATTGAAAGTTTTTTCGCAAATCACTTCATTTGTCCCAATAAAAGTATACTCACATGTTGAGTCATGTTCCTGCGCACCTCCACTGATTTTCCCGTAAAAAAATCCCAGTGGAATTCCCCCTGGGGGTCAAAGTGAAATTTTTGTTTTTTGGCCACAGATTCCACATTACTTACAAACTTTTTACGGAAAAATCAGCAGAGGTCATTTGTGATGTTCTTGAACGATTTGACACCATTTCCGAATTTATTTGGACATGTGCAATTTCAACCATATGAGAGCAGTATCCAGGTCTGAAATTTCTCGATCCCTGGAGAGCAATAATCAGAGGAGGTAGGGTGCTGAAAACACTGCCTAAAATTTTTAAAAATAATTATCTTCTTCTGTGCCAAAGATGAAAACGATCCATAGATCTTTAATTTGCATTTTAAACCACCTTAAGTTGTAAATTTCTCAGTATCAATAAAATTACTGAGCAAACATAGATAATGGAATTATCTGTGGAGCAAATTAATACGCTTAATTCTAATCAGTTAATTCCAATCATTTACAATCTGATTATACTATCTTCTGTGCCAAAGATGAAAACGATCCATAGATCTTTAATTTACATTTAAAACCACCTTAAGTTGTTGTAAATTTCTCAGTATCAATAAAATGACTGAGCAAACACAGATAATGGAATTATCTGTGGAGCAAATTAATACCCTTAATTCCAATCATTTACAATGTGATTAAAAAAACTAAACTCATGTATAAAGGGCTGTAACTACAGATCTATAATACACTGTAAATGAAAATATCATTGGAAAGAGCAAATTCTACATGTTTCAATAAAAAAAATTGATGTAACTGCTCACAGCAAACCCAAGAATAAAACCACCCATATTTAGCGGCACACAAAGTACACAGGTTCACTTCCCAAATACCTAGTTTATGCATATTTTTAACATAATGTGACATAAAAATGAACAAATATGCTACAATTTTTATTGAACCTTACCTCTGGCAAAACTACATTTTCCCAGCATGCCCAGATTATTGTGCAATACAGGGTGTCCCAGAAAAATTACCGAGTGAATAGAATTGAACGCAAGTCGAGAACTAGACATCAAAATTCAAATATTTAAAATGTAGCGCATAGCCTATTTCATTGTGCATCAAATATGAAAATTTTATTTGATTAGGTCGAATGGTTGCGAAGAAATTATGCATGCATCTATGCAGTTCATTCCAAGTTTGATCAACTGGCGCTTTTTTCATACTCGCTCACCGCTTCCTAAAGTTTGTGTATCTCATTAAATTTAGTCCACATTATCTATTGTATAATCCGACAGTGTTATATTATTCATGCTTTAACTGAAGATGAATAACAGTTTGTCCGAGATAACGTTGATTTCTGTAATTGGAAGCTTTCCAACTTTAATTCTTTATGTTGTGCAAATATGTTATATTTTAACTTTCCAAAGAATATTTGAGCCAAAAATGACAATGAACAAGTGCTTACAGCTTCACGTGCGATTTTTGATACCATGCAACATTAATGTTGAAGTTTTAAAAGATTAAAACTTTGCATTACAATTTCTTGGAAATATTCCAAAAACAATAATGTGTGTGAGAATTTTTTAAAGCCAGATGGAATTCTGTATGCAACACTTATATCAACATTAACGAAAAAAGATATTTACAAGTACCGAGCATCATATCTTACATGCAAGCTATCATTTTCAATATCGTGCAGGTTTTCAAAGTTGAACAAAATCTAATTAAATTATTTTGCAAGAAACAGATTATTAAAAATAGCGAAAAGGATTTTACGGTACAAAATATTTATTTTATTTTATTTTACAAATTCGGCTAAAAATACATCAAAAAGCAAAGTAAAATTACGCAATACATACAAAAGTAAAAATAGACCCAATGGGCTAGCCCGGAAGAGTCAGAAGCATCAAGACACTGTCACCAAAAGGTGAGACTCCTCCAACCCATTGGAGCAATTACATAAAAAGATATACTATTGCACTGTTTAAACACATTGTGTGTACATCCACATCACAAGGATGCACCCGCCAGCCACCACACGTGTCTCCCCCACCCACCAGCCAGGAACAACAACCAGACCCATGCCACGTGGAGGCCACTCCAAATCATCCCCAAGCCACATTGCCTACATGAAGGAATACAGAAAACATTCCCAAACCAGGCAACCCGGGGACAACCCCAGGCGACCGGGACCCAGGACGAGTCCGGCATCCACCCAAGGCTAACAAATGAAAAGAGACACATGCAGCAGCCGACAATCCCACCCTCCCGATATGGATGTACACATTAATACATTATTACAAATGGAAATCTGCTCAGTGACCCCTACCTATCAGACACATGGATTTACCCCCCCCCCTCCTCCCCGGCCCACCTGAACCCAACCAACCCACCCAGCAACACCCCACTCCCACTCACCAGACGAACACAGGCCATGAAGTTAACCACTAGTGCGCATTGTGTTGAATGATCTTTCTTTCAAACTTGGAATGAAGTGAATTGACGCATGCATTATGTAATCGCTCATTTCTTCGCAATCAGTCAACCGATTCAAGTAAAATTAACGTATAAGATGCAGAATAAGATGGGCTACACGCTGATTCTTAGAGTTTTGGATTTTGATGTCTATTTCTCGACTTACGTCCAAATTCATTCGCCCGGTATTTTTTTCTGGGACACCTTGTATATTATATATTTATTTGTATGGCGCAGTTGTATACAGGTTACTGTATATTGGTTACTATATGGTCGAATCCAACCAAAAGTGTCCACGGGCCAAAAATAAAACTCCGAAATAGAAATGTCTCCACAATTTTTTCCTTTTGCCCATTGATTGATGACATATTGGCCTTATAGGAACCAAAAGTGCCATTACTAATCTTGAAAAATAAATCCAGGACGTGTGATAGTAAATGTGATATCAAAGCCCAATGTTACCTACGAATACCACTAGGATGCTTTCACTATCGCAATACTAATCAACCTAAAACAAACGGAATATTCCCATTAACGCTTTTTTCGTGTAATGTAGACCACAGGGTGTCAGGAAAATGCTAACTCAACCAGAAAATATTTGTTTTTATTTTTATAACGCGATCAATATGATCTTAGTCAATTTATGCTAGTCTATTTTTGAAAATGAAGTTTAGGTCAGTTTCTGTATTTTATTTATCAAATAAGTATGAATCAATTTACACATTGTTTAATAACGAGTATGATATATGTTTTCAAGAATATTAGGAATTATACGCATACACCTAACGCTTTATACAATGAAAAGGTGAAGAAACCCGGGTATTCGTAGGTAACATGAGCGATTTAACAATATCTATATTGAGTTTATAGGTTTAAATTTTGCTATTATGGTAATGAATTAATAAAATGGTAGTTTTAGATCCCTTTCAGATGGTACGTCCAAATGAATAAATGCTATTACCTTAGATCAAAAATTTTTTGATGCTTTTAGCAAGATTTTGACCACTTCATTTTGATATACAAGTAGTTAATCAGCAATTTTACATAATAAATAATTATTGAATGAATCCGTATATGGGTAATAATAGTGTCCTGGGGTACCGCTTAAAGTTTTTGACAATTAATTTCCATTGGTAGGGACACTTCATTACACATGTCATGTATTATGCTGTATTCGTAAGTAACATTTCAGTATTTGTAGGTAAGAATTAGACATTTGGTGGATATCGCAATCAAAACTTCATTTTATAAAGCACTTTGAATGTATTATTTTTTTTATGTGCGTTTATTGATACTTTAGACTCTATCATGTATTAATAATGTCGGTTCACAACGGTTGAAAGAGGATTGTAGTTAGAAACAAAGGCACTAAAGTGACTTTAATTTGCTTAATTGCACACACATCGCTTAAAACCGTTATTGCAGACTTTTGAAGTCCATCTTGGAGTCAGTTACGTCTTGAGGCCTTTCGTTTGAGGGCAACTACAATTAGCTTTATACCAGGGTCCATCAATGTGTTGTCTAGATCATGAGACAATGAGAACAGTCGTTTTTTCCATGGTATTCGTAGGTAACCTTAGCGAAAACGTCAAAAGTTACCTTCGAATAAATCAATTTGGACACAAATTACTAAGAAACCAGAAGGTCGGTAAACATTTAAAATGAAGCACACATGACAGTTGACAAATCCAAGTATTTATCCCTTCTAATCTTCTTTGAATCAGATTTTTCTTTCAAATGAGCAGACCATCGTCTATTTCAGTACATATTTTTCACCAATTAAGCCGTATTCAGTTTTGCATGGTGGGCATGTATGTGAATTCGCAACTTTTATTGACATATGATTTGATAGCAAACATACAGGCCTTCGTTATGTACCAATATGGGCATTGGCATGAATGGCGGTGTTTCACAATACTGTCATGATGTCAAAGTTTATTCGTAGGTAACATTCGGTTACCGAAATTTACCTACGAATACTTGCTTTTATTGTTGACATCTCAGAAATATTTAAACGCTGGTTATTGAAACTTGGTAGAAATAAAGAGTGTATTATTCTGCACCTATTGCTTAACTATTGTTTACTATTCTCTCACTTTGTGGAAATGGCACAGCTTTTAACATGTATTCGGAGGTAATGCATATTTTTTACCAAACCTACCTTTGTGCCATTTAGAATTTCTGGCAGCTAAACACAATAATAAAGATGTCCGAATGCAATGCAGTTCAGTAATGAAAATATCAAAGCTTGTATCAAATGCGCATTTAGTAGTGATTTCCATTATTTAAAGATATATCTAGTGCTATGAAAAATTGTATTCGTAGGTAATGTAAAAAAATACCACTCAAAAAATGATCACAAAAAATTCATAATTATGTACAAATATGTGAAAAATTGAACAGGCAATCTTTGAATACACGTCTTTCAGGAAATCAATTTAGATTCAATCCAATGACTTCTTTTCATAACTGATTTAGATGTTTTTAAAAATACTTTAAGAAATAATTTGAAAAAATGGGTAAAAATAGCATGTTTTGGGGTCTCTGTGTCTAAGTTTTTCACAGAAGGGGGTCTTATTATATATGGCGCGAAGCGTTTGATCAAGGCGTATAATCACAATATAAAAATGAATGCCAATTAATCAATACTTTTAAGTTATGGCCCTGAACATGTCGTGTACACTTTTCATTGGATTCGACCATATATTGGTTATAGATGGTACAACTCCACAACTTCAAAAATACGCACTCACACAACAAAAATCCTAACATTCCCAGCAACCAACTCCACACAACTCAACCCTATAAAATACCTTCAACTATAAACTACAAACCAGCAAACATGAAACAATCCGACAAGGCTACGAAATACACGATATCGTGGTACCGGCATTCCCAGAAAAAAAATCAGAGTCGCAGAAAAAAATCAAGACGGGAAAAATATTTTAAAACATCCTAAATCTTTAATACCATTTTCCTGCAGCTCTGAAAATATTCTGTGAACACTACCACTCGTAAAATATTTTTGAGACGAACGTTATGTAAGCCAAGCCTTTGCATCGGTGCTTGAGATTGGAATTTCAATTTCCTTTCTCACGAAGTAAGGGCTTAAGCAGTATTCAGACTTTTTATTGTACATACAATATTGTATGCAACATATCTACGTTGTTTAATCTATTGCCATTCTATTTCCAGTAATGTTTAAGTTCTAACGAATATTTGATGACGTAAAATCGATAATATATTTCTACTAGATATTACATGTAACATATTATCGATTTTTCGTCATCAAACATTCGTTAGAACTTAAACATTACTGGAAATAGAATAAATAATTAAATAACGTAGATATGTTGCATACAATATTGTACGTACAATACTCGGAGTCTGTGGAGCGCTTTAGAGTAAAATTTGGGAGTGGTCTTCTCCTCTTCCTCCTTTTCCTTGCTATTTTCTTCCATTTCTTGCTTTGTTTTTCAAAGCTATCTGGGCCAGCATGTATCTTTATTAGCCTGTATTGGCTATCCAGGCTTGTGCATTTATTGTATGAGCCTGGAACGGTCCATGGATTTCCCATGGCTTAGAATGTGTCCCTCACGGACCAACATCTGTAAACAAACAAAACAAATAAACAAATAAACAGATGCCGTGTGTTGATTTTAATTTTGTATGACTCGATCCCCTGTAGTCTCTAACGCTGCTGCGTCAACATTAGACTGGCCCCCAGTCTCGGTTCGGTTCCATCTCTGGATAATGTAACAATAAATAATTACGTAATGCCCTATGAAAAAAATGCCAACTCCCCCCTTATTTTCTTCAATGCCAAAAACCCATTCCTCTTCATCCACAAATCGACGCCACTAATTACACCCACCACAGTCAACCATGCAGCAATATAGAAATATACTCGTATTATAAGTGAACGCGAAAGTCCATTGAGCGCTGATTCCGAGACTGGTCCAATCTGTTAGAGATCTCACTTCCAAATATTCGTTCAACGAAGCACGGTGATTCCGATGTCAATTACGAAAGCCCCGCCCCAGTTTCAATTCAAATATGGTAGCACAAAGCTATGCCGCGGGATGTGACGCAAGATCGGATAGGACACTTGTCAACAACTGAGAGGTATTGAGCTCAAGTGGCACGCGTCTGATAGACCCATGGTACGCGCAATAATAAAAGGCAACCACTCGACTCGGACTTAGGCCTATTGTCCATATTGCGTATATTATCGCGTGCGGTTTGCAAATGTTTGCACATTATTTAGCTAGGGAAGCCTTTTCAAATATCCCCGCGCTGCCAAGCTGCGTTGATTGGTCGGATACAATATCGTTGTTTAGTCGCTTACACAAACGTTAATGTAGTGAAAACATGGACGTGGTATATAGAAAGATTGCGTGACTCCAAATCCGTAAAAGTGAACTCCCAGCATTTTGTGGGAACTGGAAGTCAAATTGCTTACAGACTGGGAGGGTCCATGTATTGGGTTGATTTTTAATGCTATGTAATCTACATTACCAGTCGTTCTCCATGGACCCGAGGGAGGGTCTACGTCAACATGAACTCCAGACCAGACGATCATACACACCGCTGCTGGGATCCCAGAAAGTAACATGCGTTAGAGCCTAACTGTTGTACCTGAGTATGTGCGTGCGAGTCTACGGGCAGGCTGCTGGGATTCCCCAGAAAAGCAGGTTTTCATTGGCTGTCGGGGGTATTCCCTGTGGTAGAAATAGTAGTCTTTCATCGAATTTTCTCAATACGTCACTTCGTTCCATTCATATTCTATCGATTTCATCACCGAATGTCACCCAGTTTTAGCACTAAAATATTCGTCGTAGATATAAAATCATGTTAAAGCCGTATTATTTAAATGTCCATTAAAATGTTGATTTTTGAACGCATATAAAATCAGCAGAAATTACTTAATACAGCGAGCCACAGGGCAAGCAGAGATAGTATTTTCAACAGATTTTTACCCCGGACCTTTACACGATCGCTTAGAGGAGATTTGAGGAGATTTTAAAGGGCATTTCGTGATCCACAGCCTCATCCCCCACTTTTCCCAAAAAAGTTGAGATTTTTACACCACTGGATACCTCTGGCTACATAATGTTTATGTACTAAATATTTCTTGCAGATTAATTCGTTTAGCAAAAATATCGCCAAATTTGAATTTCGTTCTGGTGCACCAGAACGAAATTACAACACATTTTCTATGGAGCGGTGTAATACTCATAATCATGCATAACTCGCAAACGCAAAATCAGAATCAACTGAAATTTTGGAAATAAGCTTTTTTCGTGGATATCTACTGAAAAATGTCATAAAAAGAGGATGCTAGGATCACGAAATCCTCCTTTAAGTTATAAAAGGTGTAATTGTTCAGGGTTGTATTACTTTTCATAAAACATCGCAATGAAAATATTGCTTTAAGAAGTTTTTTCTTGTTGAATGTTGATATAAATGCAGGCCTAACATAAACAAATATCATTAATGAGTTAAAAACTGGTGTTGAATGATTAACAGCTCTCATGCGGGCAATCCCAGAAATTGATGACGGAGGGGACGAGATCCCGAGAGTCAAGAACAAAAAATAATAAATGACTGTATGTGGTCTTAGATCACAGTTCTTCTAAAAAATACCCACAAATCTGACAAATAAGGTCTTGTACTCCCGTTTTTTTAAATATTGTTTTTCATATTTTAATTTTCATGTTGGTATAAAATTTGTAAAATTTTTTACCTGATTGTAATTCGTACAGCACAGCTTTGATATATTTAAAACATACTGCAGTTACTGTCCGTTTTCCTATACACAATACACAGTGCTCTTTCTCATTGACGCGTGACCTCTACAAATAGCCCTACGTTAAAAGTATGGGGGTATGACTAGTTAACGTCGCTGTGTGAAAAATAACCGGCCAATATTAAAAGTACACTTCTAAAGTTCTAGCAAATATAGTTTTTAACATGTCCTAAATTTTTAGCTAATTTAGATGTTTGGAAATATTCGTACTTTGGTGTTTTAGTTAATGTTATAGGTAATAGTACATTGCCTAGTTAACGTCGCTGTGTGAAAAATAACCGGCCAATATTAAAAGTACTCTTCTAAAATTCTAGACAATATAGTTTTGTAACATGTCCTAAATTTTTAGCTAATTTAGGTGTTTGGAGAGGGTCGCACTTTTGTGCTTTAGGAAGGATATGTAAACGACAGATAACACCAAAAATATGAAGAAATTATTTCCAAACCGTGTTAAGTCAACAATCATTATGTTGCTCATTTTCAAGAATGCTGGTTTACAAAAAGCAGGCCATTGTCTCATTTCGTGAACAAAGGTACACATACCATTGTTTCCTTTCGTTTCCTTTATAATCGGTTACCCAACTGAAGCTATAATACCAGCTTTATTGCGATATCGCACATGAAAACAGACACATGTGCACAACCAGAGAAGATCCGATTTAATCAGTTGAGCTGTTTCAATGAGTGTTATCTTGGTTTAATAGCTTTTAATGGGGTTTAAGTCCTGCAAAGGTCGAGATGAATTCTACTGTAGACATGACTGCATCATGACAAGCCTCACAAATCATATAACTTGTATGTTTTCCGAAAGAATCGACCAATTCTACAATCCATGGTATGGCATCACGAGTCGTGCGTCAGTATTAAGTGTGTGTGACGTGCCTGGACCCCCGCTGCAGCGCGCTGAAGGCTTCGCTCCTGGACACCACCTGTAGTCATACGCTCGCAGAAAATATTCCAAACAGCAGTTTACGTTCCCAGAAAGGAAAATATTTTTAGCTACCCTGGGCGGGGGCACTCCAATAGTTAAGTGACATGCACATGATTTGCGGTCGCAACTTTTAACATGAGGGTCTGGGGGAATTGGGGGAATATCCTGCAAATAAGTTCTTCGGGGGAAGATTCTCAATTTTAAAAATTTCCAGGTAACATAATTACTATGGATGAACAATATATTACGAGACACAATTAATAATATATAGAACGACGTGAACGCAATTAGGCTCAGCACCTACGCTTGTTCTCCCTTGCGTATTTGCGACTGGCGCGTGTTTATGTGAATTTACTCGGGCGTAGTTTAGTTGGGACTTTATTGACATGCGCAGTAACAAAAGCCAAATAATTTTCGCCTATTATAAGCCGAATGAACTTAAGCACCGTACTCTTTTCAAAGCCGATGCTAGTCACATGTTCAGGTATGGTTCTCATGTTCACGGAGCAGCGGCTTAACGGTCCTCTCTCATGGTTCATTGACCATGGTAGACCTGAGATGTCGTCACGCCCATAGACTTTTGTGTCTGGTTTCACGCCGATGCCCACATCGCGTTACTGCGCATTTCACTGCTTTCTTGTGCGCAGTAAGGCGAACCACCAAATTACTCCACGTTTTATGCACCAGCGAAATGCGTTTAAGTTAGTCCAACGCTTATTTGAGCTTGTTGCTGCTTTATTTTATGTTAACGTATTGTCAGAAATCGCACGCTTGCAGCTCGTAGCTCGTTTGCTTCCAACAAGTGTCTACATAGAGAAATCTGAAAAATGTCCCAAATGTTTTATTTCAGAGATGAAGTTTTGGCGCGAATTTGAACAACGTCCGGTTTCGAAAATTAACTTATTTTTAGGGTTAAATTTGCACTTTTTTCTTTGCGCCAAATAGCAAAAAAATAAAAAAATAAAAAAATAAAATAGCGAGTCATCAATATTTGACATATAATATATAATATAATTATGATCAGCTTTAATTTGATACCAAGTTTTATATCTGAAGTACGTTTTATTTCAATGATAAAACGCCATCGAAAATTGCGTATTTTTCTGTGTATTTCAACGGTGCGTTTAACGGTGGTGCACTCTCGTATGTTTGCTAAACGATGTTGCACATCTGGGTGACGTCAAATGACCATATCTCAGGTCTATCTACAAAGGCTTATGGGATTTACCGACAAGTGGAATTGATATATATCATGGGGAGAGCGGGAGTTTTAATTTAACGCATAGATGCTTCCAATTTGATTCAGGCTTTTTTTCTTGAAGTCGCCAACGCTGGTATTAGAGTCCAACAAATCCCTACCATAAAAACATCTTTGAGTATTCAATAAGTGACATCTGTGATTCTTGTTATTCATTAGTCTGAGAGCACTGAAAACAATAATCATAGGTTAAATCACATAATTTATAGGGATGGATTCGAAACTCATTCGCCCGGTTCTACCCGGTTAGACACGGTTTGTAATGTTCTAAATAATATGGAACGCGGTTCAACCGCCACTAACTGCCGGTCAACCGGCGGTTGAGTTTTGAAGCCACCCATAAACTTTAACCAGCTAACATGTTAGCCTAACAACACTATATACATTACAATGCACTAAAATGGGCAAAAAACGGGAAACCTTAAGAAGCCATGTCCACTGGGTAAAATGCCGAAATTAAACGAAATAAAGGCCATTTCCCCCACTCACACAAAATCACTACAATGATTTCCACAAATATTTTAAAACTTTGGTTCGAGATCACCCCCTACTCATGTGTTTAATCCTGTCAGTGGACGAATTGCATCTACTGATGTGAATGTAGCAGATTCTCTCACAATTGGAGAACAGATGGAAGCGGAATTCATTGCTAGTGAGTCTTCCAGGTGGATTCTACAATGCTATCGGGTGCCCGATCAAAACTATGTGCAAACTCAAAAAGAAAGCAAGAGCAAACAAGATCAAGCCCATGAGGTTAGAGACAATTTTCCTCCGGTTGATAATGGTTAGTCAACGGCGTCAGGTGGATCTTAGGTCTATGTTCAACTATGAGCTCTGTGCTGTGCCTACATCCCCAATTGATGAATTCGGTTGCCTTCGCAAAAAACCCAAGTCAGATATTGTCAAACGTCTTGGTGTGATCGAGATCTCGCCCAAAAGTGATTTCGACACTGTCATCGTGGATGTATCACAGCTGTTGTACCATGTTGTGTGGCCTTATGGTGGAAGTACCTCAGATTTGATTGCCTCCATGCAAGCTCGCATAGATCGCTATCCAGACAGAGCAAAGAAAACCCTTGTCTTCGACAAATACCAGGGCATCTCTGCCAAAGATCATGAGAGGTTGCGTAGGGCTGGCGAGGCTGTCGTAGAGTATGAAATCGCTATTACTAGTAATCTACCAAAGAGAGAAGCTGTAATGAAGAGCACAAACAACAAGAATAAGTTGGGAGAGAATGTGATAATGGAGAGTCACAATGATGGAGAATATGAGCATGACGAGGCAGACATTACCATTGTGTCCTGTGTTCTTGATGCTGCCAACTCTGGACAGAACACAATAAGGATCCTCTGCGATGATACAGATGTATTGTCCTACTGGTCTACTGGATTTATTGGGCAAAGCTACAATGCAAGGTGCAAATGGAACGATGGGATGGAACAATCCTGAATATCAATGCCACATGTGCCACTCTGGGACCCAAGTCTCTCCAGCTGCTTGGAATGCATGCTCTTAGTGGTTGTGACACAACTTCATACCCATTCTGCAAAGGCAAGACAAGTGCGCTGAATACTTTACTTGCCGGGGATTCTGAGCTGATGGACGTTATCCGGTGTCACTGTAATGCACGAGAGAGAAAGTGCGGGGCCGAGGCGTGCAGCTGTCATAAGTAGCATCTCACATGTACCTTATTTTGCAACTATGATGAAGACGTGTGCTGCAATCCTTACACCAAAAGAATGACTGAAGACGCTACAAATGATGGAAATGATGAGGACGAGACTGAAGAAGAGAATGATGAGGACGAGGTATACATGTATAACACCTAATATATATCAAGTTACGGGGTAAGGGTTTTATTACACTATATAACAAATAGACAACTTCAATTTATGTGTTATGGACTATGGATTATTCTTAAAGCTGACAAATATTTAGGGAATTGATAGGATATTATTATGACTTTCTTTGTAATTTGGCCCGAAATTATGAAATAAAAGGGTAATGATAAGAGTTAGTCTAGAACGGATGCAGCTATTGAATTAAAGTGACGTTATACATGAAATAAGAGCAGAAGTCTGGTGGTTAACTAGATGTTACCCCACCAGGCGAAGTATATGGAATAAATATTATTGAAAACAAAAATGGAAAATGTATTTCATGCTTTGGTTATTTACGAGAAATTTTGAATGCAATCTGGCAGCCATCTTGGATTTGAGCTGATCTCGTCATCTTGGATTTGAGCTAATCCCATCCTTTGATGAAATTATTAACTCCAGAAATAGATTGCTCATATTAGAAAACCCACTAAATGGTGTATTGCACATTACTTTTGACCAAGGGGTTCAAAAGTTATATTTCCAAGCTGGAGGATGGCGGACATCTTAGATTTGCGCTGATCCCGACCTTTTAAGAGAATAGCATCTCCAAAAATGGATTCCTCGCACCAAAAAACCCTTGAAATTATATATTGCATTTTGGGCAAGGGGGCAAAGTTGTATTTTTCAAGATGGCCGATGGCGGCCATATTTGATTTATGCAAATTACGAGAGTTGCCCAAAGTTGCCAATTTGGCAACTAAGCTAAATTTGCTCAGGGACCCCTTGAGACCACAAATCAAGAAAAAAACTTCATAGTAACAACTATTGCAAGATTGGTGTACAGAGTCTATGGGGTGTCAGCTGGACTACTTCACTTTACCCATCTTGTATAACAATTGCTCAAAATGACATTTAGTTGTTTTTACCTGAATTAACCAGTTTGTTAAAGCCGGTGTTATTATTTATTGATGATATTATTTAATGATTGTGATACTCATGTTGTCATGATAACTTATTACTAAGGATTTCTTAATACTTTTAAAAGTGATACCTATATGATTTTTATAAAATCATTATTGTAATAATTTAAGCATTATTATTGATATTAATTTAAGCATTATTATTATTGGTATTTACTACCATTATCATTCCTACTGGAACAGGTGCTGGGTAATTAGAGATAGGCCTATCTTGAGAACCGCCCAACCCGAGAACCGCGAAATCTAGTTACTAATATTATTACAACATTTTGAATAAAGAATAACAAAATAAAAATTTCACTGAAATCGTACATTATGGCTTTAAAGTAAATTAAAATGAAAATCCTGACGGTAACGCATAAGGTAAACATGGTAGTCGAACAATAGTTGTCGTTGGTAACGCATAACTTAAGATAAAAATAAAAAATGTAAACAATAGTCAAAAACCACTTTGAAGCGTAGAAGCATCTTAACTTGTCGATCTTTTGGTTGCCTTGGATAATGGGCTATTCTATTTGAAATCCTTACACCCCAATGGAAGACATGACTTTAATCTCCCACACAAGGGGTGTAGATTTCAAATGGAGTCACCCATTCAGGTAACCAAGTTTGAAATTCACACTCCCTGTGTAGAAGATTAAGGTTAGCAACTATTTTAAACTGTTGCGAATGGTAGTGAGCTTTGGCAAAAACTGCATTGATCATTTCATAGCGAGTGTGTACATGTAGAAGAATTCAAATATCACAGATAGACTTTTGTAGGTCTTGTGGTTCTTGAGTTATGTTGTAAAGAGGGCTGAAACAACAACACTTTGTAAAACGTACATAATTCATTCACAACAAGAAATCAATCAAGTTTTCAAAGTATATGATTTGTGGAATGAACTTTTGCAAAACAAAGGTGTTATTTTTCAGTAATATATTGATTTAGATAATGAAAATCGATTTTTTGGCAGCTTCGACCAACAATACCTCGTCTCCCATTAAGATGATGTCAAATGGAATAGCACAACGGGTTCGCGGTTGCTTCTGTTTATTGCTTTATACCAATGTGTAGTACATCGTTCAGTGGGACTATCAGGAAAGGCCTTCTGGTTAATGTTCTTTGTATCTGTATACATCCCTTTTGGGGGTATAAGGAAACTGGAATACAAATCGGGTTGTTAAGATAGTGTGACGATTCTAATCCTGCCTCCGATACAGATGGGTTCTACGTGTAATACATATTATAATGAAATTATCGTGTACATCATTACAGGTGTAGTTATACCTGTTCTGAGTTTTAACAACATTGCAAATGGTAAGTAGTCACCATTAATTGTGACGTATCATGTCAAAAGGAGACAATTTGGGCAGGATCGTTAATGGAGACTTAGCATCTGCCGGGGGGTAATTTTTGTTTACAATTTAGGTTTGTTGCAAATTTGTGATGTTCTTAATGTTTAAAATATTGTCTGATAGTTTCAGACCGGAATATAACTGGCATCTTGCATTTTTGAGACGTTTTTCAAGAGTAATTCCTATTCTCAACATAGTCAATAATATTTTTAAAGACCGATATCTCAATTTCCAATTTTATAATACCACAACTTATTAACTCAATATCTTGGCTTAGGAATGTCCGATTTCATTGGGGAAAACGGCGTTGTGGAGCAAAATATCTCTATTTTTAAGATATGTAAAAACCTTAAAATTGATAACCTGCCCAAAATTGTCTCTTTTTAACATGGCACGTCCCAATTATGTAATTTTGTTTCATACAATGTTTAAAACCATTATGTGCGGTCTTTTTAGATGGATATAGTTTTTTTAATCCGATTTGTTTTGGCCTATTTTTATTGTACCAACTTACACCATAATGTACGATTACATCAAATTTTAATTTTGTAATTCTTTACTCAAAAATGCTGTCAGGAATTGTTTCTTTTTGGTCCATTTTAACCAGAAATAACATGGTAAAGTTAAGATACCCCACTGGCTATTTTGCTTGTTTAAGGGGATTTATTATTATTATTATTATTATTGTTATTGTTATTATTATTATTATTATTATTATTATTATTATTATTATTATTATTATTATTATTATTATTATTATTATTATTTGCATTTTGTAAAAAATGAGAAAAAAAATTGGACAAAGTGGTATGCAAAATGAAGGGGCAAATATTCTCGTTCTATTGGTGGCATTGGTATCAATGTAGCTTACACGCTTTTAAAGGTAGAAGCTAAAAAGTGGTACATGTCTGAAAGGCAAAAGTTCATCAAATTAAAATTCCATTTTATTATAATAAAAATTAATGTCGTTAAGGGGGTACTACACCCCTGGCAAATTTTGTGCCTATTTTTGCATTATTCTCAAAAATTATAGCGCGTTGGTGACAAGTAAGATATGTATATTATAGGGACAAGGACTACACCTACTGCACTGAAAAATCAGCAACTCAAGGCAAGTAGTTATTGATTTATTGATCAAATATTGGTTTTCCCTCATTTTTGACTGTAACTCCACAACTGTTGTCTATGCTAAAATAAAATTTACAGTGCAGTAGTTGTAGTCCTTGCCCCTATAATATACATATCTTACTTGTCCCCAAAGCGCTATAATTTTTAAGAAAAATGCAAAAATAGGCACACATTTGGGCAGGGGTGTAGTACCCCCTTAATGCATGCTTGATTGTGCAAAGGCAAGCGAATATATCAGAAGGCAGCAGTTTACATCAACATTATTGTTTCGATTGGTAGTAAAAGTTATTATTTCATCAATATTATCTTTAAAACTTTACCTTGATCGGTTTCTGTTCTTGATCAATGTTTGTGCACCACAGCTGCTCAGGTCCGTTTAGTTGATGGTATTGACCCCAGCGAGGGCCGAGTCGAGATATTACATAATGGCGAATGGGGTACAGTTTGTGATGATGATTGGTCTAAGCAAGATGCGATCGTAGTATGTCGACAAGTAGTAAGTACACACCCACATCCCCACGCCGATACATACCGTAAAAACTTGATAGTTAGCATATGTGCATACTACCGAGCGCTTTTGAAAACATGAAATTGTACGCAAAGTCCGGTGCTTTACCAACTGATCTAATGGGGTTGAGACAAAATTTTGCAGGTTTACTTGTTCGTATATAACTATGTGTATCGGTGATTTGCTCAAAACTCTTTACACTTTTGTGGATGGGGCTCTTCATGTTTGCATGTTTCAAAAGCGCTCGATAGTAAGCACATATGCTAACTATCTCGATCAAAACAAAGTTGTTCTTATGACCATGTTAGATCATACGGCCGCCCGGGCGGCCGCCTTTGACACCATCAACCATGTTACTCTCTTCGGTCGCCTCAGTAAAACCTTTGGCGTGTCTGGTCCACCACTTGATTGGTTTAAATCCTACATGCAATATCGCAACAGTCGTGTTAGCATTAATGAAACTTTATCTGAAGAAATCAAACGTGAATATGGAACACCTCAAGATTACATCATGGGGCATATCTTCAATTGACTACGTATATCCAATTGGTAACATCATAACGCAAGTGCAATCTACTTTTTCACATTTATGCCGACGACATTTTTTTGCTATTCTGCTATTCATCGTCTTCAAGTTTGCATACAGGAAATTACAGTTGCTGGATGAAATTAAACAAATTAAAGTTATATGTGTAAAAAACTGAATTCATTTTATTTGGTTCACCACATAATACCAGAACACACTCTACCGATCATCTGACAGTTAGAAATTCTATTGTGATGCCATCTACATCCGTTCGCAATCTAAAGTCTGCACAAAAAGTAACTCAGCTGTTCGCCTATAGATTCAAACCAAATAATTGTTTTCACAATATTTCAACATAGAGAGGGATGATTTATTTACACGCATTTTGATACCCCATTCGTCAAATGTCGTTCAATATTAACAACACAGTAGTGCTTTTACAGAAAAATACCCGAATTTAAAAGTTGCAGTTTACAGCCACCAATGGTTATAATGCCAGCACTGTAAACACGTAAAGCCCGCCATTATCTTCGCGCTTACTTCAAATCAATACAAATAACTGCAGTATTTTTCTTTCAAAACACTGCTGTTTTGTCAATGTTGAACAAAATTGGACAAATGGGGTATCAAAATGCGCGTAAATAAATTATCCTTCTTTTTATGTTGAAATATTGTGAAAATAATTATTAGTTCTGAATCTATAGGCGTATATATAACAGCTGAGTTACTTTTTGTGCAGACTTTATGTGTTCACCTGGACTCAACATTATCAATGAATACTCATTACGATTGGGTTTTGGAAAGAACCTTCTGTTAAATCATGCATGACTCAATTGCAAATCTCTAAATCCCTTTCTTCTTATCTATTGATATTTTGAATAGTGTTTATCTTTCCCTAATAGATTATGATACTAAATGAACAATCAGCTTGGGCAGTTCGCACTAGGCCCTACATCTCATAGGACAATAAAGCTAGCGCCCTGATCGATTCTTCCTGCATATCAATATGCTTCATTTACATTACATTACATTACAGAGATCGGACGCTAATCCCAACCATTACAAACCATGTAAACAATGATCACCTAAAGTCTGCACAAAAAGAAACTCAGCTGTTATAAACACGACTATAGCTTCAGAACTAATAATTGTTTTCACAATATCTTAACATAGAGGAAAGGATCAATTATTTACACGCATTTTGATACCCCATTTGTCAAATGTTGTTCAATATTAAGGGCTGGGGTATGAACGTTTGGACAGTATTTATTTTGGGACATCAGAGCACATCAGACATATCGAATTGCATTCTGAATACGAAGAATGTCATTCTGATATCAAATAATTTTGATTTTTGAAATTCGCAATTTAATACACATTTTATGGCAAATCATTAAAAATTGATATTTTTGATATTTAACATTACTTGAAGTAAACTTTATAAATCTGATGATTTATACTTAAAGTGTATGTAGGTGGGATGAAAAGCCGACGATCAATTGACAATTTTACCTTTCGTATTGAAGATATGGATTTTTTTCCCAAAACACCAAAAAAAATTAGGTCTTTTTGGAAAAAATCCATATCTTCAATATGAAAGGTCAAAATTTTCAATTGACCGTCGGCTTTTCCTCCTGCTACATACACTTTAAGAATATATCATTAGATTTATATAATTTACTTCGAGGACTGTTATATATCAAAATTTGAAAAATATCAAATTTTTATAATTTGTCATAAAATTTGTATTATATTGTGATTTTCAAAAATGAAAATTATTTGATATCAGAAAGACATGCTTCGTATTCAGAATGCAATTCGATAGGTCCGAGGTGCTCTCATGTCCCACAAAAAATACTGTCGAAACGCAATAAACGCTCATTTTAGATCCCTTAACAACATTTTAAAAGTTGCAGTTTACAGCGATCAATGGTTATTATGCCAGCACGGTAGCACGTAAAGCCCGCCATTATCTTCACGCTCACTTCAAAATCAATACAAATAGCTGCAACTTTTATATTCGGCTATTTTTCTTCCAAAACACTGCTGCATTGTTAATATTGAACAAAATTGGACAAATTAGGTATCGAAGTACGCGTAAATAAAACATCCTTCTTTTTATGTTGAAATAATGTGAAAACAATTATTAGTTCCGAAGCTATAGGCGTGTTTATAACAGCTGAGTTTCTTTTTGTGCAGACTTTATATTACAGGTGATATTACAGGTCTATATTACAGGATTAGATTAGTAAACTATGATCTATTTGCAAGTATTATTTTGATTGAGCAGGAAAGATGTGATACTATTTTTTTTATAGTAGTCTAGTTGCCGGCGTCAGGTATACATAGAATGTTTTTTTTTATGATGATGACATGGACGTACTAGTACTGTTGATCATTATGTATGTTGCAAACTCATAGGTGTTGTGCGTTTGGCAATTTGGGAGGGGTAAACGAAAAAAAAAAAAACAAATTTTAGCGTAGCATTAAAATCATAAACATAACCATTGCTGACAGGAGGACTCGAACCAACGATATTGATATCAGCAGTCTGATGCTTTACCATTGAGCTATGACAGCATCTAGTGATGAGGGTCGAGTTTTTAGCTTATACAGTGTTTGTCTGTGATAATGCCGCCTCGTGAAAGAAATAAATATAAAATCTCAATTTTTAATTTAAATTTATTTGATAATTTTATAACCTATATTTTCTTTAGAGCAGGGACAAATATTTCCCCTTTTATCCAATTTGACCGCTATTATAAGAATCTACTTCTTTTATTACTGATTTAATTGCGCGTTTTATTCCATTAAGCAATATCAAAGATTAATGTCACACCTCTCACAACAGATATTTAGTTGGCTTAGTGGTCTTGCACAGTGCTGTTTAACCGGGAGGTACCGAGATCGATTCCCACCTCTGCCTGCATTTTTTTACAGACTTGGAAATAATAACCTGACATTCGCCGCTGACATTCGTACTGCAGAAGCGGAGTTATGACTTTTTAAACTTTGCTCCTTCCGTAAAAGGGTAACATTATTTTGGCGCTACATTATTTCTTTTTTTTTTCACATTGCTGGTATTAAATATCAAATGGTCATAATTGGCGGTCACTTCAAACCATCCCCAACTGAACGAGGTTCAGGAATGTCCTCTCATTGTTAATTGCTGGTTAACCCACCACTTGAGAATAAAGGACTATGAATAGGTGCAACAGGATTACCTACGGGATTATCTCAAGGATATAATTCTGTTCTCCCTCCTTTTCTTACATCTTTGTGCTAGTGTCATTGGTTATTGTTAAAAGGCAATAAGGTGTGTAATTGCAATATTTCCTCTGAATAGGAAAGACTCTCTACATCGAACTATGGATGCTGGTGGTTCGAATACTGTTATTTAAGAGAAGGTATCTTCCAAACGCATAAAGTTTAAACTTCTCACCATCATATTTCAGTGTGTGCATGGGTTAGCTCCAACTTATTTGCAGGATAATATTCTCATTTATTCATCTGTTAACACCAGACATCCTTTGCTTCGTTCTTCTCTTGAATGAATGAACGTGGGGAGTCCGACGACGATGGGTGTCAGGACTTTGTCAAGGAAGGTGGCAACGTAGACAGTAGGGCAAGAGTGGGATAAAACGATGGGACGCCCCGGCGTGTTAGGCTTGTGGATTTTCGGAAGCATGTAAAAGTTCGCTGGTTTTCCAGGCAGGGATGGATCAGGTTCTTAGCTGAAGGGAGAGTTCCTTCTTTTTGATCATGTTCTTGACGGTGTCGATCACCGGTTTTTGTGTGGTGGGAGTTGGGTCCTCGTTGATCTTCGTGTAAGTTGTTTCATCGGCTAAATGTCTGTTGGCTTCCGTAACATAAAGTTCCTTGTTCCAAACCACAACCGCCCACAACGTAGCTTGGGTATGTATGTATGTATGTATCGAATTTTTACGGTAACCCGGTTTGTGAAGCCCAAAACTGAGAACTTGTCAAGTTTCGACAGGGGCACACTTGCCGTATGTTCGTTTAAACCACCCGCGTCCAGAAAAAGGTCGGATTTTTTGTTATATATATGATCTTTTATCATAATTATGGCGTCGTTTTGGCTTTGAGGTGCGTACTTTTTGTGATTAACCTTCGACGTTTAGCATGTTATGGTCCATCTTTTGAGTTTGCCGCAGAACAGAAACTCGTGATAGCTAACACATTCTTCAAAAAAGACAAAAAGAGGTATTAGAAACGGAGTAACCAGGAACCAGATAGACTACATATTATTCAGCCAAAGAGGAAAAAGACACTTCTTGTGACTATGGTCAGGTCAGCAATAATCATAGTAATCTTCCAAGGCTGAAATTCATCAATAATAAAAAGAAGAAAATAATTGGAGTTGAACGAGAGGAAAGAGGACTGAAGCTGAAGAACCGCTTTGCTGGTCTGGAGATAGAGGACGTATATGTATAGAAGATGCGACCACCTAACAACATCACCCTTGGAGAGAGCAGCAAGTATGGCACCATCAAATAAACAAGTTGGAATCAAATCAGAGGAAGATAAAGCAATTGAAGACCTTGATACGAGAAAGAAGGTTCTCAGAAAAATAACGACGATGAGAAGATAGAATATGCTGAAATGGTAAAACCAGTAAGGAAAAAGAGAAGACAAAGAACAAGAAAGAGAAAGTATGCAAGAATACTCAAGATTGTATTTTACAAAGTGAAAAAGGCCAAAAACAAGACCGCAAAAAGTCAAAAATTAAAAAAAGCATAAAGATGGAACTGTCACATCAGACAGGTTAAAATTCTGTCAGACTTCACAACAAGACCTGTATATTTCGACAAAAACTCAAGAGAAAGGCAAACCAAAGGACCTTAATACAAGTGTTGAAGCAACAGAGGTACCTCCAATACTAAATAATGAAGTAGAAGAGGCCTTAAAACAAAAGGACAACAAGGCAACAGAATTTGATGAAGTTACAAATGAAGACCTAAGCGCAAGAAGACCGTAAGTCCACTTCGCCCCTCAACACGTATACACTAAAGTTACGTATAGTTTCTTAGGGTTTTATAATGTTAAATACATGTTCCATGGTGAAAACATCATGGAAGGTTGTAAAAGATTTGTTTTGGCCCCTGAACATGTATAAAGCATTACCAAACTATACGAAACTATATGCAACTTAAAAGTATACATGTTGAGGGGCCAAGTGGACTTACGGTCTTCTTGCGCTCAGGTCTTCAAGTGTTATAATCAAAGCCGGAGGAGAGGACACAATACTACAGCTCACAAAACTTTATAATCAAATACTGGAGGGCCAGAGCCAAAAATGGTCATCACTCAACCTAAAATTTAGAATTGTTACAGGAGTGAATTTCTGCTCTGGTTTAATAGACCACTTACCAAAGATTATGAATCGGCAAAAAAAAAAAAAAAAAAGGAAAATTTGCCCGTCAATTTTGGAATACAAGCAATAAAATACACACGTAGCGTCCTTTTGGTGTGGCGGGACGGAATTGTTAAATTTGATGTTACTGCATATTTAAAAAAGATAGGATTTTTTTGTTTATGGTATTATAAAGGTCTTCTGTATAGACAATTTCAGCACTAAAAAAATGTTAGTGGACTTTGCAAAAATAAAGAAATAAATTAAAATATGTGTAAAATTCCGTCCCGCCACATTTTGAGGTGATTTTTTTACGTTCCGGAAAGGACGAAAAAAAAACACGGCGCCGCCACATTTTGAGATGATTTTTTTAAGATCAGGAATCTATGAAAAATTTCTTTCTCAGTCAATATTTTGCAATAATTCTTCATTGGAAGTGAAAGAAAAAACAATTTTGTCAGTTTTAAAGTGAATCAATTGCTTTTTTTCTTGATTTTGACATGGTGGACAAAATTCCGTCCCGCCACATTCCGTCCCGCCACATTGACATGATTTTTAAAAATTAATGAACGTACTGTAAAGAAGGGGGTGAATTTTATAATTCCTCCCATAACAAAAGAAGGATAGTTGAAGTTAATACCAATGTTAGAAACAAATGTTTTATCCCAGTACTTTTGATAAAAATTCAACAAATGTACATCATCATCATCATCATCAGTCGGCTGCGGAGCAGGCGACTACAAGCTTTCTCCAACTGTTGCGATCTTGGGCAAGCGAAACAATTTTGTTTGGCTGCAGCATCCCTTCAGTATCTCTCAGGAGGGGCTGTACATACTGTAAGTACAGTGTCCGCGGCCGTCCCGGTTTCCTCTTCCCATGTGGTGGAATATAAAGGGCATATTCTTTCACAGGCTCGTCATCTTCAAGACGCAGTATATGGCCGAGAAATTTGAGTTGATGAATCTTGACTGTGGCAACCAGTGGAGTGGTGTTGGTCAGATTGTAGATGGTTTCATTTGGGATCCGATCCACACGCTTGATGTTTAACATGACTCTGTAGCAAGATGTTGCAAAGGCATTGATCTTGTTTTCCATGTCCCATGACTCGCACCCGTACAGAAGGATAGTGACACAAGTTGTCTCAAACAGCTTGATTTTTGTTCCGATTGGCAGGGATGGGCTTCACCAAAGGCGTTCCAGTTTCCAGAAAGCGGCCCAAGCTAGTGCTTTTCTTCTTTTTAGGTCTCCATCTTGGAACCCAAGTACTTGAAGTCTGTGACATGGTTGATGGTACTACCATAGACTTCAAGTGCTGGCTGGGCGTTACAGTTTGCAGTCATATATTCTGTCTTAGGTGCGCTGATGACAAGGCCTAGATCTGCTGCTGCTGTTGCAGTTCTAGTAAGCTGTGACTGGGCCCGGGCTATAGAAGATTCCAACAGGGCAATATCATCAGCAAAATCCAGGTCATTCAACATCTTAGCAGGATACCTGCTTGACCGACGTGGGTAGGTAACAATTCCAGCGTCAATTCCAGAAGTTGATTTCTTCAGGAGGTAGTCTACCAGGATAATGAACAGGAATGGTGCCAACACATCACCCTGAAGCACTCCAGTTGTTACTTGGAAAGGCTCTGAGATACTTCCATCTACCATAACGGCACTATTGGAGTCCTTGTAGAGCACCTGTATGGCATTGACCACAACCTTTGGTATTCCATAATGCCGCAGCACTGAGAACATGACGGTCCTGTTGATGGAGTCAAAGGCTTTTTTGAAGTCCACAGAAGTGACTGTCAAGGGAAGTTGGTACTCCTTGAAGCCTTCCATGATCTTCCTCAAAATGTGTATTTGCTGAGCACAGCTTCGACCTGATCTAAAGCCAGCCTGGTTGCTTCTCAGTAAAGGATCAATGTGAGGTCGGATTCTGTTCAGAAGGATCTTGTTGTACACTTTTGCGGCAATGGACGTTAGTGGAATACCACGGTAGTTTGTCATAAGAGAGAGGTCACCTTTCTTTGGTAGAGGAATGATGACATTTGTGACCCACTGACGTGGCGGTGTCAGCATTGAGAATACTTCCATACAGAATTGGAGAATCATATCAATCATGCTATCCCCTCCTCCCTGAAGTGCTTCAGCAGTTATAGCACAGTCCAATGCTGCTGCCTTGTTGGTCTTCAGGGCTGCTATTGCTTCAACTACTTCTTCACGAGTTGGGGGCTCAGTGATAATAGGAAGATCTTCAAGTTCTGAAGCTGCTGTGCCACTGTCCAGAGGATGATTTAAGGAAGCCCCATCATGCACTGCAAACGTGTTATCACCAGAGTTTCAACTGCAACTTTACTTTTCAAATCCCATTGAATTCTGTGCAAAAGATGTTGTTTAAAAATTGTGCGTGTGTCATTATTACTTGGTCGATTTCAGATCTAAAGTGATGTATGCATGAAGGATAATTCACACCTTCTGTAGGTAACATAAAATGTGAAATCGACTAGCATTGTGAATGCGTTTTTATTGTAAATATATCAGTCCAAATTCAAATTTAACCATGGCCGTCAATGCTATGTGCGAGCAGTGTGGTGTCGTGTTCACTCACACAGCTGTGCTAACCGCAAGTCAACACAGTGGCGTGGTGGGAAGTGCTTAAATCATCCTCTGGCCACTGTCGTTTAAGGAGTGAGCTGCAATATTCCTTCCATTCATCAAACAGTTCATGGTCACTGGTTGGGGCTGATCCATCTCTCTTCTTGACTTTTACCCCTTTCCTTGAGTTCTTCCCAGAAAGCGAGTGTATGATTTTCCAGGTGGTGGTGTAATTCTCCATTGCATCGGCCAGCTTCAGGTCTTCCATCTGCTTATTAAGTGTAGCAAGCTCATCAGATTTATAGGAGTTGTTAAGGCTGGTGTTCAAGTTCCTCCACCTTTCTCTAGATTGACGAGCCTTTGAAATGGAGTACCGCTTTTGGCCTCATCCCTTTCAAGTTTAAGTCTGATAGTGGCATCTGATACCCAGCTTGGCAGTACGCATGGCTTTTGCTTTCCAATAACTTCCTCACGAACTGCTGTCTAAAAGGTCATACGAACTGCTGTCACAAATGTACTGTGTTCACAAATACATGAAGTTTATCATTCCGTCCCGCCACATCAATGAATTTGTGTTACCGTGGCAACGTGTTGATTCTTAGGACTATTTTACTTGTGTGTGAATTTAGTCTGTAACTTACTTGTTTATATTAAGAACATAAAGAATCCATAAAATAACCAGGCACAGAGCTACAATTTAAAAGGCCTATCAAAATTCCGTCCCGCCACAAACGGGAATTTTGGCTCTGGCCCTGGAAACAAAGAAGATACCAAATAAATGGAAAGAATCTGGAATTATTTTACTTCGTAAAAAGAGGGCAATCTCTTAAATTACCCGATTGAATATTCAATCAAAAGATTGAATCTTGCCGTCCCAAATTAACAACAAATCGTTTTTGACTTCCAGTCTGGTGATTTGAATTTTTCAAACCTTTTTTTTTCAATCAAAAGGTGTGATTCTCAATCTTCTACAATCTTTTAGCGAATAAAGTTAGGGGTAAATCTTTTTCGATTGAGTTTTCAGTAGAAAGGATTGGTTTTCATTGTTTTTCAATCTTTTGCCGTTAAAAATTAGGAAAAATTCCTTTTTGTTTGAAAAAGTTGAAAAAAGGATTGAAAAGATTCCCTCTAAACAGTTTGAAGTCTCATTCCAAACATGTGCAGCACATGTCATTTGGCAGTACTTTAGGAGTTACACTTGATTAGATATGTGAAATCAGTCTACAAAGAGAGTGAAAAAAAACCAACAACAACAACAAAAACAACAACAACAACATTTCAATGTATTTTTCAATGTATTAAGATTGATTCCTGTCATCAATCGTTAAAAGATTGACATATTTCAATCGGCCAATTTAAGAGAGAAGACAGACATAAAAACCACGCCCTAATTGCCTTCTTTCACATGTGTATAAGATATTTACGTAAATCATCCAAAGCAGATTGAAAGCTACGTTAGATTAAAAACAACTTAAAAATACTGCCCAAACGCTCATACCAGAGCACTTAGATACACAGCTTTCGGCTGAACCACTAGCATCTATGTTAGCATATATGATAATGACCAAAGGTACCAAAATCTGAATTTTGATGATTTGTACGATCGGTCAGATGAGCAAGTCACTGAATGGGCCTTTAACTTTATAACCTTTATTATGACTTTTATTTTGGGGAATTAGTCATGGGAAGGAAGAGCGAGGTACCAGATTTGGAGTCCCAAGGGATGAGGGAATGAACGGAAACGGGAATGACAATCTCTAAATGAACAAGGTGAAACAGAAATTACGTATCATGGAATTTATTAGGAAATTACATTATCAGATAAACTGATCAAAATAATATAATGTACTGTATGTATTAATATAAAACCTTACCAGAGTTACATCACATAAGTAGTATAATTTAATATGAATCACGTGCAAGACATGATGACATTAGAATCGTCATCATGTTACCAGTCTAACTATCCATCGTGAACCAAAGTTGAGTAGATGTGCATCAGTCGCAGGGCTAGCAAGGAGTGACGCATTTAATAACGGAGAAACAAATCCTTGGTTCACTCAGTGCAATTGATGCACAGAATTTGATATCAAAACGTTCACTTGATGAATGGTTATTCATGACTTTCTGCCCTATGATCAATAATCAATTATTGACTGAATTATCGTCACAACACCTTTAACAATACTATTGCTAACCATATGCATGTTGATTTGATCGTCAGATGGGAATACATCATGGCGTCTTACAGGCAGAAGCGTATTCCAGCGCCTGGTTTGGTCAAGGTTCAGGAAACATTCTACTTGATGACGTTCAATGTACCGGTAATGAGAATTCCTTGAATGAATGCAATCATGCTGGATGGAGATTTAATGATTGTACACATAAGGAGGACGCTGCCGTTATCTGCAGAAATGGTAATGGAACTTTGTTAACAATAATTATTTGTACCACCAGAGAGGGCAAGAAGAACTATTTTAATAAAGTTTGAGTAAATACATACAGTTTTGTATTTCCATTTCTTTATTTTAAATAGATACCTCCACTGAAGTCCGTTTAGTAAATGGTATGATCCACACGCTTGATGTTTAACATGACTCTGTAGCAAGATGTTGCAAAGGCATTGATCTTGTTTTCCATGTCCCATGACTCGCACCCGTACAGAAGGATAGTGACACAAGTTGTCTCAAACAGCTTGATTTTTGTTCCGATTGGCAGGGATGGGCTTCACCAAAGGCGTTCCAGTTTCCAGAAAGCGGCCCAAGCTAGTGCTTTTCTTCTTTTAGGTCTCCATCTTGGAACCCAAGTACTTGAAGTCTGTGACATGGTTGATGGTACTACCATAGACTTCAAGTGCTGGCTGGGCGTTACAGTTTGCAGTCATATATTCTGTCTTAGGTGCGCTGATGACAAGGCCTAGATCTGCTGCTGCTGTTGCAGTTCTAGTAAGCTGTGACTGGGCCCGGGCTATAGAAGATTCCAACAGGGCAATATCATCAGCAAAATCCAGGTCATTCAACATCTTAGCAGGATACCTGCTTGACCGACGTGGGTAGGTAACAATTCCAGCGTCAATTCCAGAAGTTGATTTCTTCAGGAGGTAGTCTACCAGGATAATGAACAGGAATGGTGCCAACACATCACCCTGAAGCACTCCAGTTGTTACTTGGAAAGGCTCTGAGATACTTCCATCTACCATAACGGCACTATTGGAGTCCTTGTAGAGCACCTGTATGGCATTGACCACAACCTTTGGTATTCCATAATGCCGCAGCACTGAGAACATGACGGTCCTGTTGATGGAGTCAAAGGCTTTTTTGAAGTCCACAGAAGTGACTGTCAAGGGAAGTTGGTACTCCTTGAAGCCTTCCATGATCTTCCTCAAAATGTGTATTTGCTGAGCACAGCTTCGACCTGATCTAAAGCCAGCCTGGTTGCTTCTCAGTAAAGGATCAATGTGAGGTCGGATTCTGTTCAGAAGGATCTTGTTGTACACTTTTGCGGCAATGGACGTTAGTGGAATACCACGGTAGTTTGTCACAAGAGAGAGGTCACCTTTCTTTGGTAGAGGAATGATGACATTTGTGACCCACTGACGTGGCGGTGTCAGCATTGAGAATACTTCCATACAGAATTGGAGAATCATATCAATCATGCTATCCCCTCCTCCCTGAAGTGCTTCAGCAGTTATAGCACAGTCCAATGCTGCTGCCTTGTTGGTCTTCAGGGCTGCTATTGCTTCAACTACTTCTTCACGAGTTGGGGGCTCAGTGATAATAGGAAGATCTTCAAGTTCTGAAGCTGCTGTGCCACTGTCCAGAGGATGATTTAAGGAAGCCCCATCATGCACTGCAAACGTGTTATCACCAGAGTTTCAACTGCAACTTTACTTTTCAAATCCCATTGAATTCTGTGCAAAAGATGTTGTTTAAAAATTGTGCGTGTGTCATTATTACTTGGTCGATTTCAGATCTAAAGTGATGTATGCATGAAGGATAATTCACACCTTCTGTAGGTAACATAAAATGTGAAATCGACTAGCATTGTGAATGCGTTTTTATTGTAAATATATCAGTCCAAATTCAAATTTAACCATGGCCGTCAATGCTATGTGCGAGCAGTGTGGTGTCGTGTTCACTCACACAGCTGTGCTAACCGCAAGTCAACACAGTGGCGTGGTGGGAAGTGCTTAAATCATCCTCTGGCCACTGTCGTTTAAGGAGTGAGCTGCAATATTCCTTCCATTCATCAAACAGTTCATGGTCACTGGTTGGGGCTGATCCATCTCTCTTCTTGACTTTTACCCCTTTCCTTGAGTTCTTCCCAGAAAGCGAGTGTATGATTTTCCAGGTGGTGGTGTAATTCTCCATTGCATCGGCCAGCTTCAGGTCTTCCATCTGCTTATTAAGTGTAGCAAGCTCATCAGATTTATAGGAGTTGTTAAGGCTGGTGTTCAAGTTCCTCCACCTTTCTCTAGATTGACGAGCCTTTGAAATGGAGTACCGCTTTTTGGCCTCATCCCTTTCAAGTTTAAGTCTGATAGTGGCATCTGATACCCAGCTTGGCAGTACGCATGGCTTTTGCTTTCCAATAACTTCCTCACGAACTGCTGTCTAAAAGGTCATACGAACTGCTGTCACAAATGTACTGTGTTCACAAATACATGAAGTTTATCATTCCGTCCCGCCACATCAATGAATTTGTGTTACCGTGGCAACGTGTTGATTCTTAGGACTATTTTACTTGTGTGTGAATTTAGTCTGTAACTTACTTGTTTATATTAAGAACATAAAGAATCCATAAAATAACCAGGCACAGAGCTACAATTTAAAAGGCCTATCAAAATTCCGTCCCGCCACAAACGGGAACTTTGGCTCTGGCCCTGGAAACAAAGAAGATACCAAATAAATGGAAAGAATCTGGAATTATTTTACTTCGTAAAAAGAGGGCAATCTCTTAAATTACCCGATTGAATATTCAATCAAAAAGATTGAATCTTGCCGTCCCAAATTAACAACAAATCGTTTTTGACTTCCAGTCTGGTGATTTGAATTTTTCAAACCTTTTTTTTTCAATCAAAAGGTGTGATTCTCAATCTTTTACAATCTTTTAGCGAATAAAGTTAGGGGTAAATCTTTTTCGATTGAGTTTTCAGTAGAAAGGATTGGTTTTCATTGTTTTTCAATCTTTTGCCGTTCAAAATTAGGGACAATTCCTTTTTGTTTGAAAAAGTTGAAAAAAGGATTGAAAAGATTCCCTCTAAACAGTTTGAAGTCTCATTCCAAACATGTGCAGCACATGTCATTTGGCAGTACTTTAGGAGTTACACTTGATTAGATATGTGAAATCAGTCTACAAAGAGAGTGAAACAACAACAACAACAACAAAAAAAACAACAACAACAACATTTCAATGTATTTTTCAATGTATTAAGATTGATTCCTGTCATCAATCGTTAAAAGATTGACATATTTCAATCGGCCAATTTAAGGGCTGGGGTATGAACCTTTGGACAGTATTTTTTGTGGGACATTAGAGCACATCAGACATATCGAATTGCATTCTGAATACGAAGAATGTCCTTCTGATATCAAATAATTTTGATTGTTTGAAATTCGCAATGTAATACACATTTTATGGCAAATCATCAAAAATTGATATTTTTGATATTTAACAGTACTCGAAGTAAACTTTATAAATCTGATGATTTATATTTGAAGTGTATGTAGGTGGGATGAAAAGCCAATGATCAATTGAAAATTTTGACCTTTCATATTGAAGATATGGATTTTTTTCCCAAAACACACACACAAAAAAGTTCTTTTTGGGAAAAAAATCCATATCTTCAATATGAAAGGTCAAAATTTTCAATTGATCATTGGCTTTTCATCCCACCTACATACACTTCAAATATAAATCATCAGATTTGACCGTCGGCTTTTCCTCCCTGCTACATACACTTTAAGAATATATCATTAGATTTGGATAATTTACTTCGAGGACTGTTATATATCAAAAATTTGAAAAATATCAAATTTTTATAATTTGTCATAAAATTTGTATTATATTGTGATTTTCAAAAATGAAAATTATTTGATATCAGAAAGACATGCTTCGTATTCAGAATGCAATTCGATAGGTCTGAGGTGCTCTAATGTCCCACAAAAAATACTGTCGAAACGCAATAAACGCTCATTTTAGATCCCTTAAGAGAAAAGACAGACATAAAAACCACGCCCTAATTGCCTTCTTTCACATGTGTATAAGATATTTACGTAAATCATCCAAAGCAGATTGAAAGCTACGTTAGATTAAAAACAACTTAAAAATACTGCCCAAACGCTCATACCAGAGCACTTAGATACACAGCTTTCGGCTGAACCACTAGCATCTATGTTAGCATATATGATAATGACCAAAGGTACCAAAATCTGAATTTTGATGATTTGTACGATCGGTCAGATGAGCAAGTCACTGAATGGGCCTTTAACTTTATAACCTTTATTATGACTTTTATTTTGGGGAATTAGTCATGGGAAGGAAGAGCGAGGTACCAGATTTGGAGTCCCAAGGGATGAGGGAATGAACGGAAACGGGAATGACAATCTCTAAATGAACAAGGTGAAACAGAAATTACGTATCATGGAATTTATTAGGAAATTACATTATCAGATAAACTGATCAAAATAATATAATGTACTGTATGTATTAATATAAAACCTTACCAGAGTTACATCACATAAGTAGTATAATTTAATATGAATCACGTGCAAGACATGATGACATTAGAATCGTCATCATGTTACCAGTCTAACTATCCATCGTGAACCAAAGTTGAGTAGATGTGCATCAGTCGCAGGGCTAGCAAGGAGTGACGCATTTAATAACGGAGAAACAAATCCTTGGTTCACTCAGTGCAATTGATGCACAGAATTTGATATCAAAACGTTCACTTGATGAATGGTTATTCATGACTTTCAGCCCTATGATCAATAATCAATTATTGACTGAATTATCGTCACAACATACGCTCCCCCTTAAATAATTGACTCCTGGCAATTTAAGAACATACAATTGCTAATAAAATGCCATTTTTTTTAAAAACAAAACTGAATCCGACTTATTTATAGACTATGCATCATTGACACATAATATCAAGATGGAAGTCATATAAGTCATATTCTTTTAACCAGATAAACATACGACAAATATAAATGATACAATAAAATACATCTGAAGCCACGTAGAACTTGAAGACAATGATTTTTTTAAAAGTTGAACTTGAAGTAGCTCTCCGCGCTAGAAGATTTATGTAGATACTTGGTATTTCTGCGTTCCCTCCGAATAATTTTTGATTAGCGTTAGAGTTTCATCAAGGACCGCGCGATGTCCAAGCTTGAAACTCAGCACGTGCACGCACCAAATGTCGGTGTTAAAATGGCCTAATTGCGATTTTCCTTTCCAAGCTATCGCGAAGGGAAACAAATAAATGGTTAGCACATACATCTTTTAACAACTGATTACATGCAGATAAACGTGTACAATTTGTTTGGCCTATTAATATTGTACATTCCCAATTTTATACCAAATTATCTTAAACACAATACTCTGATATATTATTTTCAACCATTGTACAATCAAGATAATTTTTCTTTCCATTGCATTTTTAATTTTAACAATGTGCATGAAACATAGAAAGACTTGAGTGACAACACAAACACTTAGGACAATTATGTTTATGGCAAACTAGCAAAAAATAACACAAAGTACACAACATACGCTTTAACCCCTTAGGTATATTCAATGCGCCTACGTGTAATAATACATAAGGAAATTTAACACGTATCGCACAGATTATTTAACCACATCTATACAATATAATAACACCAATTCATTCACACAGAATATTAAACACCAAATAACTTCATATCCGACTTTTCACATAGTTCAACAATTTTGTATCACATGCTACTTTTAACAGATAAAGACTCAGTGTATCAAAATTAACACATTGTTAATTGTACACATATTTCCGTCTATTTATATAATTTGACGATTCTAT
The DNA here is from genome assembly GCF_039555335.1 of Amphiura filiformis. NCBI lineage: Eukaryota > Metazoa > Echinodermata > Ophiuroidea > Amphilepidida > Amphiuridae > Amphiura > Amphiura filiformis. The sequence goes on from NW_027305500.1 coordinate 79,506, forward strand.
CATTTTACACACATTTCAAATACATTTCATCAAAATACTCATACAATTTCATTTCAAATTGCAATTTACATATAAATCAAGGCATAGGTCCTCTATATCCATTCAATAGAAATGATAACCATTTCATTAGCACATAGGCCTATGTAACACCTTCAACAACTCAAAATTATTTGAGTTAACTTTTCAGTCACAAAAGTTATTCGGATCATGCAATGGTGAATCTGATAGTGTAAACCAACAAACATTTGGTATAAAAGATAACTTGCGTCGACTCAAGTTAACTCGACCAATTGTTCGCTAGTTACAATATCGATATCACAATCCTACCGCGGATGGATTTGACATTGCACAAACACAAATGAACTCTTGACATCATTACACTATTCACAATTTTTGTGTCTTTGAAAACAAATTTAATATTGTCATGCAAGACAATAGTCATTATTTTGTCACCATAGACCACAATTCATCACCACATTCAACATGTTAAAACATGTGATAAATTAATCAAATATACAATCGGCAATATAAGTTACGAGATTTCATTCATGTTGGCCATTTAAAGAGATTCATTTTATATTTTGTTTAAACACGATACAGCTGGAAAATACATTTAGTTCCAGTTTTATACCTTTTATGACTATATTTCTCAATGTCAATAACAATGTAACAGGCATGATAAACATGAATTTTTACATTTTTCAATTCAAATTTTAACCAACACTACATTTTTACACTTCTTCTCTTTTAGTATCAAGAAACAAAATTGACTCAAGTTATTTGTCTCTCACTCCATTTTACATTTTACCTGTAATTTTGACAGGATTTTCTTTGAGAAAGTTTAATGCAGCAGCATTTAAATTACACTCAGGTTCCCAAGTATTTCTGGAGTGAGGAAAATTTTTCCATTTGATCAGATATTCAAGACGTTTGTTTCGGTAACGGCCTCTCACAATTTGTTCAACTTCGTATTCTAGAGCAGGTTCCTGAACCGCGGGAAGACCTGGAATAATGGGAATGACTGTCTTGTGTGCTTCCTGAGTTGCTAAGAGAGGTTCAAATGAATCCTCAGGACAGTCATCCGGTATTAGACCTGGTACTTCATCTCTTTGATTTTGGTCTAAGGGAAGATCTTGGTTGCTTGGCCTAACATACCTATCGTATGCATATTTCATTCGATTCACGTGAATCGGCGTACTGATTAACTTGTTATTTTTCAAGTTTCTGACTCGAAAATTAACGGGACCCGTTTTCTCAACCAACAAGTAAGGACCAGACCAAAACTTCATCAATTTGCGGGAGAGACCTTTTTGCAAAGCTGGGATATATATCCAAACAGTATCCCCTATCTGATATTCAACTTCATGTGAACGTTCATCATACCGATCTTTCATATTTGCTTGATGCTCTTTGGCATGAGATTTGGAAACTGCTCTGAATACCTCTAATTGGCTAATGAGAACATGTATATGATCTCTTAATGTCTTGTCAGGATATTGACATTCTTTCTTATGGCATCAACTTGAGGATGAACTTGAGGGTTACGCGGTACTTGCAAAACGTCATCTGCCATATCATCAAAATCAGACTTTTCCCACTCTGTCTGTAAGGATTCAGGGGAATGACTATGAGAACAGCAAGCACAATTGTCTAAATTTGCATAATTAAGTCTACTAAGAGCGTCTGCATTGGTATTGTTACGTCCGCGAATATGCACAACTTCAAAATTGTAAGACTGAAGTTTAAGGGCCCATCGAGCTAGGCGTCCCCCGGATGGTTTATTCGAAAATAGCCATTTTAGGGCACAATGGTCCGTGACCACGACGAAATTGACAGTATGCTGAAGATATGGCGCATATTTCTTCACGCCTTCGACTACTGCTAAAGCCTCTAACTCAGTGGTGGTATAAAAAATTGCGCTCTGAATCATGTAATGCTCGACCACCGTATGAAATAACTCTTTCTTTGTCGTCTTGTTTCTGGGCCAATCTGGGCCAATATATAACCTAGCCCTGTATAATAGGCATCAGTTTGAAGAATGAATTCAGTACCATCAAATCTTGGATAGGCCAGAATTGGAGGCTCCAGCAGTTTTGCTTCAAAGTTTCAAATGCTTCAATGCATTTTGCATCCCAACGAAAAGGAATATTCTTTCTGGTTAAATTTGTGAGTGGGTCAGCAATTTGACAGAAATCTTTGATATATCTGCGATAATACCCCACAAAACCTAAAAAAGAACGAACTTCAGAAACTTTGGTTGGAGTAGGATAATCCTTAACAATTTGCAGCTTGGCGGGATCTGTAGCTATGCCTTCTTTGCTAACGATGTGCCCTAAATACTTGACTTCAGTTTGCCCAAAAGTGCATTTCTTGGGTTGTAACTTTAATCCTGCTTCTCTTAGTCTATCAAATACTTGTTTTAAATGATCCAAATGTTCTTCAAAACTTCTACTGAAGATAATCACATCGTCTAAGTAACAGAATACACATTTCCAATTTAACCCACGCAATACTTCTTGCATCGCTCGCTGGAAGGTTGCCGGAGCATTATGGAGGCCAAATGGCATAACATTGAATTCATACAGACCGTCTTGAGTGATAAATGCGGTTTTAGGCTTAGATTGCTCCTCAAGGCCTATTTGCCAGTAGCCAGAGGCTAAGTCCAAAGTTGTAAAGTATTTTGGTTCGTTAGACCCCAAACTATCTAGAGCGTCATGTATATGAGCAATCGGCCAATTCTAACGCGGCTCTAAACTATTCAATTTCCTAAAATCGATACAAAAACGCCAAGTATTTGTCCCTGGTTTAGGTATCATGCACACGGGAAAACTCCAAGGGCTAGTTGATTCACGAATAACTCCCTGGTCTAACATTACATCAACTTGCCTTCGAACTTCTGCTTGAACATGAGGTGCATGTCTATACGGCCGGGAACGAACTGGGGGACTATCGGTATGAATTTCATGTTTGATTCCTGAATAATTACCAAGTGGCCCACCATCTACTTGGAAAATGTCAACATAATCTGATATCAACCCTGTAATTTCAGACATTTCATTTTTTGACAAATGTTTTTCATTTAGTTTCACTTTAGACATAACTTCTTGCACTTGTGGATTAACAGTATCTTTAGACTCCATATTATTTTTCATTTGATCAATTTTACTACTTTCTTTAGAAGACGTATTTACACTATTGACCTTTTCACATGTTACTGATGAAAATGGAGTTACAAGTTTTGGAAGAACACGAGAAAATGTACCCAACTTGGTGCGGGGATACAACGTAATTGGATCATCAGTAGCATTCATAACTAATAAGTGCGCACAATTGTCGATAACACTTGATGTAGTGTTTGCAACTAAAACACCTAGCGCTGTAATGCGTCTTCCACCTTGACAAAGGCCTATAGAATTTACTGGCAATTTATTGGAAAGTTTGGCGCGAACAATTGATTGAGTGTGCGGAGGGATTTCTTGTTTTTCAAGAACACGAATTTGGCTCTTTTTGTTTAGAGTAAGCGTGTCTGTCGCACAATTAATCACAGCACCGTGTTTCCTTAAAAACATGGATCCCAAAATAACAGTCTCAGAAAGGTTATGAGCAACATTCAAAGGTGTGACAAAAATACTACCATCTATTGACAATGGAAGGGTTACAAAACCAGCAATATGCATATCACTACCGTTTGCTGCTCGAGCTAGACTTATACGCGATTGTTCCATTTTGTAAGAACCCATAGGCAAATTTGCAATAAGCCAATCATAATCAATTAAATTTATTGACGCACCAGTATCTACCAGACATTGAACTGATCTGTTTTGAATAGACGCTGAGATGGTATTCCACTCAGATAATTTAATATCGATCTTGCGGTCATGCCTGGAAGATTTTGATTGTCTACGCGATCGTTTTGGACTTTGTGAAGGTGGGCGGACCGAGCGCGCATTTTCACATCTTTGTTTTACTCTTGATTTACGTTCATGTTGAGAAGAATTTCTATCTTCCCCACTTGCATGTTTCCCAACATATTTCCCTTCAAACTTGGCAAATGGGGATGTTAGTTTAACTGTTTACCGTCTATGCCTTTTCGTGCGTAGCAATTCCTCCATTTGTGACCTGTATAGCCACAACGGAAACATACAATTGACCTAGTAGGCCTAGAATTTCTACTGGGATTTGGAGTGGTATTTACATTTTTCTCTACATTTTCCAATCTTGAAGAAATATTTGCCACCAAACCAGTGATTTTGTCTAAGGCCGAAGTTGTAGGATCAACAGAGGAGACAGGCGACTGTTTAGCTTTGTCATGATGTGAAATAAGAGACTCATTTGCAGGCTCATTTACCGTACGCTCAACGGAAACGGCAAGTCTCGCTGCTTCAAGGGCAGCCGTGAATGATTCGGGCTGTTTCGAAAATACAGAAGCCCGCACCTTTGGCAATAAATTTCGAATGAAAATTGACATAAGCTCAGCGTCTGTCTTCTTTGCCTGCCTACCCCACAACATAATATCAGAGGCATAGTCATCAATAGATTCGGACACCTTTTGACGACGTGTTAACAATTGCGACTCAATGCCCCATAACCATGATTGACCTTCAAAGTGATCCTTGAGTAACTTTTGTATTTTATCAACAGTATTTTTGTCAGACTCCCCAATTCTTTCCAAATAAACGCTAGCGTGACCATCAATGACTGCATTTAAAGCCAAGAGGGATTTATCATCAGTATAATCTCTCAACTGCGCATAATTCTTGAATTTGCGAATAAAAGTATCAAGATCATCCTTAGGACCCCCTGAATATTTGAGACCAAAACCACGCATGTCATATTTGAAAGACATGTTTGAATACTCTACAATACTATCGGTATCACTGTCACTATCTGAATTACTATGATCACTTTGAGACTCCTCTTTTACCTCATTATCACTCATATGTTAACAAATACACACAATCATATCATATAACCAGAGAACATGATAAAATAATACACGGTGATCATCGGATCACATACAATATAAAATTGTTTATAATATATTACTCACAACATACGCAGAGAATTTCACGTTTGAACATTGAATAGAGCTGACAGTTTGGATATGATCAATGAAAATAAACTAAGTCCAGACGCGTAACGATTGAAAATTAAGATCACAAATTTTCTAAGTCCAGACAGTAAAGAATGAAACAAATATTTCGCTACGGAAAATTTTCAAAGTCCAAACAGTAATGGATTGCAAAAATAAATGACTGCAAAAATATTCTAAGTCCATAGGACGATGAACCAGGCGCTTAGAAATTGTTCAAGTACCACGCGCCCTATTCAATTTACAGAATTACTGCATGTATCTCAAATCAATGATAACAATATAACAAAGGTAAATCAGGGTGTGTCGATCAATAGGATTGACTCCAAACAGTATATCATCAATAATTTCACATGAAGTGGCTGAGATTATGCATAATGAGATCAAGCTGACAGAAACTGACAAAGAACGAATCTTTATACTTCACCAAACAAAGAACTTATAGGGCATTGCCCCAAACACTATATACGCTTCTGAAATTGAAAAGGCCTAAATGTCTGCTTGATCACAATGCATGTACAATATTTTTGCCAGCTCGCCAATACATAATAAAACAAATTCTAGTCTGCCATAAACGATAAATAAGACAAAACAACAAGACTTACATGTTTTAAGTGCAATACACGGCCTCCTTGCTAACCAAGCTGTCCATTCTTGTGACGAAAAATAATGAAATGCTGTCATGTAACTTAAAATACCCTTGTGTATATAATGTGTGCAAATGTATGCGAGAAATGAACAAAATTGCAAACGGGACTCCAAATAACATAAAAATGATTGACCGAAAGGATTCTTCCACCATGTATTATGACTTTTATTTTGGGGAATTAGTCATGGGAAGGAAGAGCGAGGTACCAGATTTGGAGTCCCAAGGGATGAGGGACTGAACGGATAAGGAATGACAATCTCTAAATGAACAAGGTGAAACAGAAATTACGTATCATGGAATTTATTAGGAAATTACATTATCAGATAAACTGATCAAAATAATATAATGTACTGTATGTATTAATATAAAACCTTACCAGAGTTACATCACATAAGTAGTATAATTTAATATGAATCACGTGCAAGACATGATGACATTAGAATCGTCATCATATTACCAGTCTAACTATCCATCGTGAACCAAAGTTGAGTAGATGTGCATCAGTCGCAGGGCTAGCAAGGAGTGACGCATTTAATAACGGAGAAACAAATCCTTGGTTCACTCAGTGCAATTGATGCACAGAATTTGATATCAAAACGTTCACTTGATGAATGGTTATTCATGACTTTCTGCCCTATGATCAATAATCAATTATTGACTGAATTATCGTCACAACACCTTTAACAATACTATTGCTAACCATATGCATGTTGATTTGATCGTCAGATGGGAATACATCATGGCGTCTTACAGGCAGAAGCGTATTCCAGCGCCTGGTTTGGTCAAGGTTCAGGAAACATTCTACTTGATGACGTTCAATGTACCGGTAATGAGAATTCCTTGAATGAATGCAATCATGCTGGATGGAGATTTAATGATTGTACACATAAGGAGGACGCTGCCGTTATCTGCAGAAATGGTAATGGAACTTTGTTAACAATAATTATTTGTACCACCAGAGAGGGCAAGAAGAACTATTTTAATAAAGTTTGAGTAAATACATACAGTTTTGTATTTCCATTTCTTTATTTTAAATAGATACCTCCACTGAAGTCCGTTTAGTAAATGGTATGATCCCTGGTGAAGGTCGCGTCGAGGTCATGTATAATGGTGAATGGTGCAGAATATGTTATACTGGTTGGACACTAAATGATGCCGCCATCGTAGTGTGCCGGCAGCTTGGTTGGTTTGGTGTGGCTGAAGGTCATCGTAGTGAGCGATTTGGTGAAGGCACTGGTAACGTATTTCTGGATAACGTTGAGTGTCATGGTACGGAGAGTAGGTTGACTGAATGTCAGCATACAGGATGGGGAGTCAGGTACTGCTATGGACAGCATGGTCGTGATGTTGGCGTCATTTGCCGAGACCGTGAGTAGTAGGCATAACTGCACAACATTAATTTTTTTAACAAATTGCCCGTTGCTGCAAATTAGACCAGTTACTGTGACTCCCAACTTACAATTAATCACCTGTTCGTCCGTGAGGCCATTCTAAACAAGACTAAAATTTACAATTTGACACCCGGGCAAATAGCATCCATGTAACATCGCAAGAACATAGATTTTGCGTTAGTCCCCTAAAATTTACGATTTATTCTGAATTCGGTCACGTGATATCGATTTAGCAGACTCAGGGTAATATCACGGTTGCACCATTTACATCTCTCATTTTGAACAGGCAAGTACCGATTAATTCACATTGATTGAAACAAAACGACATAAATTCATATAATAATCGTGCTATTATTAATCGTGAATTACTTCTTTATAGATTATGAAATATGTGACCTTGACAGTGTCATGACAATAAATCCCAAAGAAGTCATTCGTTTGGCTTCGGACGGTTTTCCCGAAAATCCAAATAAAGAGCATCACGACTATTGTATCACTTATATAACTTCAAGCGATAGTGGCTTCTTTAGCATAAAATTGTTGAATACTGATATGTCAGCAGAAGATTCGTTGGGAATAGGCAATGGAATATATCCATCGTTCCACACAGTAGTCTATGGTTTAAGTAACCAAGCAGGTACTCCCGTCAGGGACAATTATCCACAAAGTATTGCGCTGATGGATACCATCATTGGTGGACAAATGTGGGTCGTATTTGCAGAAGATGCTAGCATCGGGTTTGAATTGAATCAATACAAAACTGCTACGATTGGGTTCATGATTGAAATTACTCGACGAATTTCTGGTATATATACTGCAAAGATTCGCCTATTGGCGCATATGGGTTACCTTGACGTAATTGGAATTTTAGGCACAAACTAAAAGTTCCCTCCCATCAGCAAGTAAATGTACGAATCCTTAATTCTTGTTAGGATTTTCATAGGGATTCTTTTCTGTACGTACAATTATTTACCCTAAGGCACAGAAGCCCATGTGCGCCATTAGGGCGAATTTTTACGATATTAGCATTTCAAAACACTTACATAAGGTACTGCGCCATCAATGTTCACATTTAATTAATAATGACTCTAAATCTACAAGCATCAAACAACCGTACCATGCTAATGGGTTAAGCTCTGACAATCGCACTTGCTAATACCTTACCCTACTTCCAAGATGTAAAGCGGACATTTTAATTGCCCATATGGCAGCGTATTGATTCTGACGTTCCTACCCAAAATCATATATACTCGTATAATTTCATCAAATTTTTAATATTACAACACAATTGTGTATTATTTATTTCACCTTTTAGAACCAGATGAGTGCGAGGATGGGTATATGTGTGAAAATGTTCTAGCTGGAATTGTATGTCTTCGTTTAAATCAGTTATGTGATGGTTACAATCATTGTCCGCAGAAATCAGATGAAGCTAACTGTGGTAGGTCACGTAATATTTAGCAGCATTATATAGACATTGTGTACACTATCCCATGTTTCAGCACAAAATTATAAGGACAAGCTCATAGGACGAGCCATAGTCAGCCTCGCCAAGCCCAGCTACCTGAGTAAACTGACGAGTTCATAGATCAAAGTTTATTTTTGTGGATTTCTAGGGAATTTCTCAATATTCATTGTTAACCTGGGATTTGGAGTAAATTTAGAGTTTGGGGAAGTTTGGGTACAATAATTGGTATTGAAGAATGGAAGCAAGAGCCACAGCTGCTGTTTGTAACGTCTTATGAGAGGACGTGGCCTTTCTCGTTTTGCTTTACAGCTGGTCAGTCAGTTGAACAGCTCACAAAATTACTTTACCGGGTCAAGTGTACGCGGAGCGCGCAATAATGGGCAATTATGTGGCTAAAATGAGCCAAAACAAAGTTTCACTTTGAAACAAGCCAAAGGTAGAAGCACATTGCAAATGTTCAGATCAATTTTCACCCGGTATTTTGAGCCCAGCTAACATACCTGGACCTTGCGATGCGAGCAAAGCAACTGATTAAATGATTAAATGATCGAACGTAAGCATGTCAATTTCCAACCACTCTTTGTGATTGTTGAGTGGGTACGGTGTAGGTGTAATTTCAGCTTTATACATTGCCTTTGTGTTTCTAAGATTACGACAGGGTCAAAACGATGAATGTTAAATTCAAGGACGAGGTTAACTTGACGTCATTTGGATACCCAACTCCAACATTTCAAAGTAGCCGATGGATTATCGATTCAGGAGAACAATCTGCTGACTTCGTGTTCACATTCAAAGACTTCCAACTGACATATAAAACGCAATTTCTCATCGGTACAGGGCGCAGTTTTAAGACCGAATCGGAACTTGTGGATCTCAGCAGCCCAGATATCACGGTGACTACTGACGATATCTTAGTTATTCGAAACTCGTCATCAATATGGATATTGTTCAGCACTGAAACAACTATAACTGAAGAGGAACAACAAGAAATAGGGTCCAATGTTGTACAAATAGAACAGATAAAACCTATCGTTAAAGGCTTCTGGATCAACTTAGAGATGAAGTCACCTGGTAAGCTTAATAAAAAAACGCCTTCGTTAGTATCCCAAGTAAGCTTAAACAGAAGCATTTTGAGGGAGTGGTTCATGACATCTTCAGTACAGCCAAGAGCTGAATGAAAATTCCGGTTCGATAGAACATTGTGCACACTCTGCATAATATTTGTTGTTGTTATTTTCACTAATTGTTTATCTAATCACATATTTTTTATTCATTCCTCTGTTCCAACGTCAAACTATTTATACTTCGCCGGCTGTATTCCATAGTGGCGTATAGTAATTTTTGGTCATTTTTTTTGAAAATTGGCACATATGTTTTTAATGATGTTCTCTTTCATTTTTCATCTGTCAAAACTAGCTAATTAATTAGTAATTAATTAATTAATTAATTATAAATGTGGCGTATACAAAGTGAAATTTTGTGTTTTCCATAGTGGCGTATCGACCATACGCCACTTTTTATACACATTTTATAATTATGAAATATCGGCAAAAATTAAAAACATTGTATGTCATAGTGGCGTACACGTCTCTACATGTCATATTGACGTATCGGACCTATACGCCACTATGGAATGAAACCGACGAAAAGTAACGCCATAGGGATTACACGGCGACCGAGGTGGCGTAAGGTTAACGTTAGGTTAGGGTATTGCGTTTTGCTTGTTTTCCATAGTGACGCATAGTTTTGTGCTTTTTGTTTAGAGTTTGCCAGCAATATTATGTATTTATTTCTTTTGAAAAATATATAACAATAAAATCTACACAAATGAATGTCTGATTTACACAACTCGATTTTAAAGAGGCATTTCTTCAAACCTGATTTTCTCGAAAAGTTGTTTATTCGCGGCGCCCCAGTATACGCCACTATCAGCGTTTTTCTATTGGAGTTAAAAGTCGGCTTTTATCCGGTTTGAAAATGCCGTCCTCCGGTATTTGGCCGGGAATGCCGGCTAAATTTTCTCCGCTATTTCACCAGCATTTATCCTTCTAAAACAAGGATTTTTTTCCGGAGAGGAGAGCCGGCTTTCGTCAATAGAAAACCACAGCTTCCGTATTCCGGTTCGCCACACGATGTGAGGGGATATGACAACCGGCAAATATGCAAATATGACATCAGCGGCATCGGGTATTTACCCGGTATTTAGCGCAGTAGAAAATCACGGTGAGCAGGAATATTCCGGTTTTATCTCTAACTGGAATGATTCTTTATTATACCGCATGTTCAATAGAAAAACGCTGTATGAAATACAGCCGACGACTTTTGCAATATCCCGCAGACAACTGATGAGCAGTTGCTAAGCTATGTTGATCTTTTGCACATTCTGCAAAGTTCATTGGAGATGTATTAAGTATCATCCTTCCGGCACTTATCTATTTATTACGAATATCCATGTCTAGGTGAACATTGCGCAAACAACACTTACAATTGTGAAGAAGGCTTGGTTTGTTTAGATGGAAAGGTTTTCTGTGATGGCTACAAGACTTGTGCCGACGGCTCGGACGAAGTCAATTGCACTCAAAGTAGGTAACACTTAAAACATGCTTAAAACACCAATAACAGAGCAAAATACCCCAGTGGACCTCACATTGTAAATTAAAACATTTTGTTTAACGTGTTAGGTAATGCCATCCTCAAATCATCATACTTGCTTTATAGAATAATCTGCTACACTAGCAACCAGATCTTTCAAAGCTGCAATTCAAATTTATTTATATGGGCAAAAATGTATCTTTCTTTTCAGACACGTGTCCAACAAGACGCATCAGCATTACTCGAGACAGGGGTATTTATGTTGTAACCAGTCCACATTTTCCTCGAGTATACCCTAGAAACGTACAATGCGTCTGGTTTTTCCATTCGATCACAACAGGGTTTTTTGTGTTAAAAACCGGCAAAGTGTTCCGACTTGATATACACGATGAATTATCTCTTGGTACTACAGATGTTGTATCACCCACCACTACTCTCTACCGTTTTCCACGATTTGTGCGCCATGATGATTCCGGTACTATCTATAAATTGATTGATGAAAACATTTTTTGGCTTCGATTCGTGTCTTCTAGTTATGGCACTTCCGATGGAGTTTACGTCATTATTGAAAGGAGAAATGTTAATGGTATGACTGATTTCACACGTCTGTTAGAAGACAATAGGGCTATTCAATGACAGTGGCGTAACTAGGGTTGGCAGCGCCCGGGGCAAGAAACAAAATTGGCGCCCCTACCCCCTTACCCGAGAATATCTTGGACGCGGGCAGTGGTGTAGCTGGGAGTTGCGGCACACAAGGCTAAGGATATATAATGCCCCCCCCCCAAATTCTTGAAAGAAATTTTGGACAAATAAGGCCTACCAAGGCCTACCACCAATTAATTTTGGTTACTAGAAATTGAATATCGGTCTTTAAATGTTCTTTCTATTGATTATGCGCTGAAATGCTCGCGAAGCGCGCGAAAAGTTTGACTTTCATCGCTTGGAGAGGCGCAGAATCGATGCTGAATTGGTCAATTTGGCGCCCCAAAGGGTGGCGCCCGCGCCACGTTGCCCCCCCCCCCTACCGTAGTTACGCCACTGTTCAATGAAAACCTTTGACATCTTCGCCCGGACTTCGGCGTATACTATTCCTCCATGGGTGTATAGGATTATGGAATAAACCGGTAAGTCAATGTAACAATTTAGCATAGGTTAATTTTAGTTCTCGCAACCAGAATTCTAAAATTGACCCAATGAAAATATACTTAGTAGTTGTTTTGATTGTTGGGCAATAAAAATATATATTTTACAGCTTAGACAGATTTTTTGCTTTAAAAAAACATTCTTAAGAGAGTCACTTTTGCTTGGATGGTATCAATGAAGTGTTCCTCAGTTGGCTAAAAATTTTTTTAAACCCGAGGACATTTTGGTGCAGACTGGAAGGTCGATTGTTGATTCGCCACGCTTTAGTGCTTTCACTGCTTATAAGGCATCGCGATGCATCGGCAACACTGACTGAGATCAAGATGGGTTCAAACAGTTCAAATGAGGTTTGAGTGTGAGGTCAAACAGATGTGTTCAACTTAAAACTTTCTCACATATAGGTGGACTCTGATTATTTTCCTCTTAGAACAATATCTCAATTGACGATAAGTTAATCAGTGACAAATTCCCTTAGGGTTGCTGTTGTTGTGATGCTCGAACATCATCAATATCATTACCATCGTCTACATCAACATCATATTCATATAATCGTCGTCGTACTCACCATTATGTTTACTATGTTTATCATTTTTAAACTGAAAGCGTCTTCAGTTGGGTCCAGTTGGTGCAATGGAAGAAGCCATAGCTATTGTGATGGGAATACCCTATGTTACATATATAGTTGCAATGGAATTGGAATATGTCTTGACGGGACTGACAAAAGAGGTTGCCACGGTAATGTTTTTTATTTAGCAACAATACATTAAAACATGGACCACTATAATAAAAGGTTCATACATACTCACGATATAACGACGTTTCTGATTGGATTTGGGCCCTTTTTTGCTGGTCATAAATTCTGTTTATGACCAGTACGCAGGGCATAAACAAGCTGCGTCACGCAGCGTTGGAACCCAATTAACCCTAGTGTTGCGTACACGCGCATGTCACCGCGCCCATCTCACGCGGAGCGCAAAAGATGACGCGTGTCATGCGTTGACTCCCGGCCGTTGACCTCATGAGCCGAGCTGCTTCCTGCAAGTAGGCCTACTCATTTTCTTCCAATTTATGAAGGAAAACGGTATGGAAATGTTATTTAAACGTGTAAACCCTTGTTATTTTCACTTGTATTTAATTGCAAACAATGTTCAGAATGTTGGGTATGTATCAACGGGGTTCATTCATAGGATTTCGGGCACGATCGTTGATTTATGCCCTCGGCTCACGCCTCGGGCATAAACAGCGATCATGCCCTCAATCCTATGAATGAACCCCTAATTCACAAATTCCACCTTAAGACTCAAGAATAGTTCCAAAATGTTTTTACAAAATCAAAACATTATTCAGGTAGTTAGTAGCACATTTCGCTTCACACAACTCGCCAATGTGTCTCTTTGACAAAATATTTTGTGTTGTGATAATACTCAGATACTAGCAGACAATTTTTTGTACTGGTACTCGTATTCACTCTTTTTAATTCTGATCGTCTTCATTGCATCATCGTCATATCATTGCCGTCTTCTTCTGCTTCAAAACTATTTTCCCTTTTTATAGAAAAAAATGATCACAGTGGTATTATCGATCACTCTTAGACTAGGAGCCCAGACAATTTATTCAGCTGAGAAGACACAAAAAGTTTGATGGCCTGGTTATGTTAGTATAGGGCCAAGATTCAATATTCCATATTGCTGCCGGGTCACAGCCTGTACGTTCAGCCTGGGGGTTACAAAATAGGGGGCCAAAAAAGCATTTATTCAGCTCAAGAGACACATGGACAAAACTTGTTGGATATCACTCCCAGGAGGATACTTCTCATGACTATAGCAATGACAGCAATTTGGGCCTGTACGGGGGCCCAGACAGTAGCCCCAAAGGGGCCCGCCCATATGGTGTTATTCAGCTGAAGAAACACATGGATGAATCTTTTTGCATTGGAACTATTACCCATTGGGGTTTACAAAAATACCAATGACATCAACTTTTTCCTGTACGGGGCCCCAGACAGTAGCCTCAAAGGGCCCGATGTCCCATAACTGATTTATTCAGCTGAAGAGACACATGGATGCATCTTTTTGCATTGTGACTATTACCCATTGGAGTTTATAAAAATACCAATGACAGCAACTTTTCCCTGTACGGGGGCCCAGACAGTAGCCTCAAAGGGCCCGATGTCCCATAACTGGTTATTCAGCTGAAGAGACACATGGATGAATCGTTTTGCATTGTGACTATTACCCATTGGGGTTTACAAAAATACCAATGACAGCAACTTTTTCCAGTACGGGGGCCCAGACAGTAGCCTCAAAGGGCCCGATGTCCCATAACTGGTTATTAATAATAATAATAATACACTGCATTTAGAACGCTATACACAAAAGTACCATAGCGTGTACAAATATCATAAAAACATAATACATAATACAAAATACATCAGAATAAATATGATTTCAACAGTCTCTTGAAAGAATCAATGGATGGAGCCGTTCTGATTGCAATGGGGAGTTCATTCCAGGCTTGGGCAGCAATGATGTGAAATCGCTTTTCACCAAAGGCAGTGATGCTTGCTTTGGGAACTGCCAAGCGTGTGGTATCACCCGATGATCTGAGAGGTCGGCCAGGAACATATTGAGTGAAACAGTCAGATAAGTACACTGGAGCGAGCTTATGAAGAGACACATGAATGAATCTTTTTGCATTGTAACTATTACCTATTGGGGTTTACAAAAATACCAATGACAGCAACTTTTTCCTGTACAGGGGCCCAGACAGGAGCCTCAAAGGGCCCGATGTCCCATAACTGGTTATTCAGCTGAAAAGACACATGAATGAATCTTTTTGCAGTGGAACTATTACCCACTGGGGTTTACAAAAATACCAATGACAGCAACATTTTCCTGTACGCGGGCCCAGACAGTAGCCTCAAAAGGTCCGATGTCCCATAACTTGTTATTCAGCCAGCTGTAACGAGCCGTTTAAAATGCAGTGGGAATGGTCCTGAAGGAAAAAAAAAATCCCAAATGTGTCAATTTTTAAATGCTCTCTTTTCCCATTCATATTGGTATAAGATGCGGAATAAAGTCGCATTGTGCTGAATGAGGCGTTAAAATACGCTACGAAGGAGCTATTGCTGATATTAGTATTGATGAAGTAACTAGTTACTGCTGATATTGGTATTGATGAAGAAGCTATCTATACTACTGCTGAAATTGGTATTGATGAAGTAGTTACCTACTTCTGATATTGTTATTGATGACGTAGCTATCTACTGTTGGTATTGATGAAGTAGCTGTACGTCTACTGCGGACATTGGTATTTATGAAGGTCTATTTTCTTTGCTCTTTTACGGCACGCTTATAAAAAGCAAACAATAGAGAGTAGCGGGCCCGTAAAAAAACGTTCAATGTTCATATTTTGATTATTTGAGCTTGAAATCCTTGTAATCCTTGAGTGGTGGCGCTGGCACTCATCCAAGACAGTGGGGCGTATTCCATCACACTGCGAACTTGAGCCTTGTAAACAGTTGCTCTGCCTCTAACATCAAGTTTATTTGCAACTCTCCTCAGAGCACCCAGCTTCTGTCCTGCTCTGGATGAGATGTCAGAAATTTGCCTTGTCCAGGTCAGCTTGCTGTCGACTGTGACTCTCAGGATCTCCAGCTCCGCATTCTCAGCAAGTTTGGTGGTACCAAACAGAAGATCTAGCTTGGTTGGATTCCTCGTTATTGATATTTTCATTGCCTTACATTTCAATGGCTCAAAGGTTACCTTCCACCTGTCTGCCCAGATCCTCATTTTCTCCAGGTCTCTGTTCAGGCTAGCAGTAACGACTTCAGGGTTGTGATACAATGCTTACACTCACCTGATTGGAAAACTTCTTCGTGCAAATGGTGTCTGCTTTCACATTTCGTCGGCAGAGTGCTACACTATCGTAAGTGCAGTTTGGACAGTTTTACAGGAGGAGCATTTTTGTGTTTAGCGTAGCCGTTTGTTTTCAAGTAGCCATAAAATGACATGGGAATGTAAAGCAATTTGATTTTAATAATATAAACTATATAAATGGTGTTAAAGTTAATAAATCGATGAATTATTTACTGATTTAGATGTCGTAAGTGCCACATACGATAGTGTTACACTCAAATAGAAACGAGTGTAGAGTGCAACACTATCGTATGTGCCACATACGATAGTGTTGCACTCAAATAGAAATAAGTGTAGAGTGCAACACTATCGTATGTACCACATACGATAGTGTAGCATGCATTGTTAAATTAGGATATGCGTAATATCGGCTCAAATATCCGATATTTTGTCATTATATGTTTCTTAACAAGTGTTAATTTATTTTGGCACATAATATTTACAATAGCAAGACACCTTTTGCCGTAATGTTATCTCTCAAGATTTATTACTGAATCTAAAACTAAAAATACCGGATTTATCGTCTCTATTACCAGTCATGGGAGCTATGAACTTAGCCAGCATGGTGACAACGCATACAGCCGTCAGCGTCACAGCCAGTGATGTGTTAGAGACTGTTTTGCACTTACGATGGTGTAGCATTCCGTGATTTTGTTGTTTAGGCCCAATAAAGTAGCGTATGTGGCACATACGATGGTCTTGCAACAAATAAAAAATAAAATTAGCGTGCAAGACTATCGTAAGTGGCACATACGATAGTCTTGCATGCATTGATTTAAAATTGCATTGCACTTACGATATTTTATTTTATTAATTAAAAAATAATTAAGCAATTTTGAAACTTAAAACATGACTTTAAACAAATTGCAGTTAAACGAGGCTAAACCCGAATTCTTCGTTGCTGTTTCTTCGGGGTTCGCTGCCCGACTTAATAATATCACTCTGGCTCTTGGTAATGTAACAATAACACCTACTAAGTCTTTGCCGAACCTTGGCATCGTATTCGATCCTCCGTTGAGTATGAAAGTCCAAAATTGCTTCCATCATTAAATGTGTTAGCTATCATCTCCGGAATTTGTCACGCATCCGCCGTTACTTAATACAAGATGCTTATGCTTGTTGGTCGAGACCATCCCAGTGCTCCTTTACTACGTCTCCTTTATTGCCTGCCAATTCGCGAACGTATTAAGTTTAAACTACTGGTCTACGTGTTCAAATGCCTCCATTTACAATCTCCATCATATCTTCAAGAACTGATTTCGGTTAAAACATCTGTTTATGCCACTCGTTAATTCGTCAAAGGACAAAACACTTCTATCTCAACCAAAAACCAACTGGTGATCATTCATTTGAAACATGTGCACCCCTGAAATGGAATTCTCTACTTCCTGACATCAGGGAAGCTGGGGTACTCCATCAATGCAAATCTGAAAACATACCTGTTCAAGTAGTTTTTTCATGCTCTTATCAAAATTGTCATGACATGTATTATGCTTTGTATTGTTTGTATTAGTTTATGTCTCTGGTCCATGTACCATAATTATATTCTCTTGTAAATAAAAGCACTTCGTTCTTTGTGGGCACTCCATAACTGCCTATTATGTAGGCCTATAATGTCATGTTATGTTGTCTCTAGATGTAATCTCACAAAACAAGGTGGAATCATCTGCATAGAGGTAGAGTTGGTTTTTACACTCATCACCCAGGTCATCAATGAAGACAGAGAACAGAGGTGGGCCCAGTATTAACCCCTGGGACACTGATGTATTGATGGAGGAAGTACTTGATGACTGGTCAGATAAGACAACTTTGATGGAACGATCTGTCAGTAAGTAGCTCATAATACAGCTGAGCAGCTTGCCGGATACTCCTTTTGCTATGAGTTTCGAGCAAAGGCCATTATGCCAGACATTGTCGAATGCTCCTTTGATATCCTGGGCAACTAGACGCAGTTTGTTGCCTCGGTCCAGTGAGTTGGACCACTCTTGGGTCAGAATGTGTGCTGTGCTGTGGACTAAATCGAAACTGTCTATCCGATATCAGTTGATTTCCAAGGAGATACTTCTGAAGTGCATTCTGTACAACAGCCTCCACGATCTTGCTGATGATGCAGAGCAGACTTCAAACCTCTCTTGTGAATAGGGATGACAGATGCAGTCTTCCATTGGAGAAGCAAAGCTAAAACAGCAGGCTGAGTGGTCTTGCAAGTTCTGCAAGATAATGAGCGGTTGCAAAAAAATATGCGCATGTATCTGGTTGCAGATTCCTAAGAAGCTTCCTAATATCTTTGACATTATGATGTAGTGTAAACTTGACGCTGATCCTTCAGCACTGGTACATCAATTAAACTCTGGTGGACTTATCAAACAGGGCGTTATATAACATGGGACACTGGGCCCTTTGAGGCTACTGTCTGAGCCCCCGTACAGGAAAAAGTTGCTGTCATTGGTATTTTTGTAAACCCCAATGGGTAATAGTTCCAATGCAAAAAGTTTCATCCATGTGTCTCTTCAGCTGAATAAATCAGTTATGGGACATCGGCCCCTTTGAGGCTACTGTCTGAGCCCCCGTACAGGAAAAAATTGCTGTCATTGGTATTTTTGTAAACCCCGATGGGTAATACAGACTTGACATTTAGTATGGAATATATTTTCGACCAAGACTGGTCTGGAATGGGTCTGCATAAACCGCACGGGGTAAATATCAATTGGGGTGTGTCGCCGGGAGATGGTGTAAAGTAATTGTTTGACAGAATATGTTTTTTTCATTAGTTTACATTATGGTGCTCATAATGTAGTGATTTAACCTAAAATGGCGGATTTAAGGCGGCTGAATTTGATTTTGTGGGGGTAAAATGTCTGAATTTGAGCAACATTATTCTGATATTATCAAATTTATTGAGGTTTGAGGTGATTTTGCTAAACCTAAATACCAATAAGTGTTCGTCAGAACTGAAATGCACTTGCAATCTACCAGTTTTGAAAGTGGGAGGAGCTTTACAAAATATTGTTCTGAAAAGTGGTACGCACTCAGAAAGTTTGAATGGCCCCCTGGGGCCAAATGTTATAAACTTACTGTACACAAAGAATCAGCATGAGCTCATTGGACAACCAACAATCCGCGCAGTTGCTTTGTACCATAAGTGTGTAACATTTGACCTCAGGGGACCATTCAAACTTTTGAGTACGTACCACTTTTAAAAGCCATATTTTAAGCTCCTCCCATGTTCAAAATATTGATACATTGAAAGTATATTTCAAATGTGATGAATGCCAATTGCTAACGAAGTTTAGGAAATATCACCTCAAACCCCTATAAATTTGATAATAACAGAACAATGTTGCATAAAGTCAGAAATTGTGTCCCCCACAAAGCTCAAATTCAGCCTCCCTAATGCGCCATTTTAGGCAAATTCGCTAAATTGTGAGTACAATAATGTAAACTCGTGAAAAGCACATTTTCTATCAAACAATTAGTTTACATCATCTCCCGACACAGCCCCAATTAATATTTAGCCCGTGCGGTTTATGCAGACCCCTTCCAGACCAGTCATAGAATTTTGCGAAAAAATATTCCATACTAAATGTCAAGTCTGTAGTTCCAATGCAAAAAGATTCATCCATGCGTCTCTTCAGCTGAATAAATCAGTTGTGGGACATCGGCCCCTTTGAGGCTACTGTCTGGGCCCCCGTACAGGAAAAAGTTGCTGTCATTGGTATTTTTGTAAACCCCAATGGGTAATAGTTCCAATGCAAAAAGATTCATCCATGTGTCTCTTCAGCTAAATAAATCAGTTGTGGGACATCGGCCCCTTTGAGGCTACTGTCTGGGCACCCGTACAGGAAAAAGTTGCTGTCATTGGTATTTTTGTGCACCCCAATGTATAATAGTTCCAATGCAAAAAGATTCATCCATGTGTTTCTTCAGCTGAATAACACCATATGGGCGGCCCCTTTGGGGCTACTGTCTGGGCCCCCGTACAGGCCCAAATTGCTGTCATTGCTATAGGCATGAAAAGTATCCTCCTGGGAGTGATATCCAACAAGTTTTGTCCATGTGTCTCTTGAGCTGAATAAATGCTTTTTTGGCCCCCTATTTTGTAACCCCAGGCTGAATGTACAGGCTGTGTCCCGGCAGCAATATGGAATATTGAATCTTGGCCCTATACTAACATAACCAGGCCATCAAACCTTTTGTGTCTTCTCAGCTGAATAAATTGTCTGGGCTCCTAGTCTATCTCGTTCACTGTATTTTACACAGAACACTACAGACCATGTATCAACAGTCAATGTCCCCGTGCTATTGTATGTTGTGAATGCTCGCATATTCATGATGGCCGATTGTTCGCTTGTGCCGTGTCTAACAATCACGCGTATACGCGATAGCGCGTTGCGTACCTTCGCGATTACGCGATAGACCGTAAAAATACGCGGTAAGTGCGTAGCAGTTTTGCCTGTCGCATTTCATGGAACAATCGGCCCTCATTATCGCATGATGCTGAGACTTTGACTGCTTGTACGCGGTCTGTTATCTTTTTCGTCCATGGTATTATATTTTCAGATACACTAATTTGTCACAACGAATCATGTTATTATATTGATCTTTTTGATGATGAAATGACCTGGCATAGCGCAAATTCCAGATGTCAACGGTATTTCCACAGTGGGTTACTTGTACTTAACACAAAGGAAGAACATGATCTTATTACAAAGATTTTGTCTCTTGAGGTAACAAATCGGTACTTTTGGCTCGGATGCAACAATATTCCTGAGAAGAATGATGAACTTACTTGTAGCAAGGAGCAGGTGTTTTGGAATCTAACTTCTGGGCATCACGCGGGATATTGGGCCAGCGGAGTTCAAGGTATAATTGTTTGGTTCCAGAGCTGTAACGAGTCATGACTTTAATACGTGATATTCGACAAGCGACTTCACTTGATTTGACCTCAATATTAATCCAAATGACTTGGCTTGACCGGGGGGCTCGACCTTAATTTTCGGTGACTCGTTGATTATATGGCTTATTTCTATTCCAATGAATTGGGTTGGTAAAAGTTCTTCCCGTCAAAATATTTTAATTTTCCTTGCTGAAATCTGAGAGTAATATTTAATTTGTTACAAAGATTCTGGGTACATAGAAAGTGACTGCGAGGAGATCTGCGTGGCATTGAATACACAACACTCATCATTGTTTTATCTGCCATGTGGATGTACTCCATTTATCACAGAATTACTGATTAAGAATGATTCGCTTAATCCGCATAATGAGTATGATCCACTTCCTACTCCAATATGTGAGATGAATTACTTAAAGTTCAGTGTCGCGATAGGTATGTATACAATAATATCATAATAATAATATACCCATGGAGTAGTAACTTAGACAATTTCGACCATGTGTTGAAGAAGTGGGCAATAGTTTAGAATCTCTTTATAATCTGATGCCAATAACTGTAATGAAATGTTTTTATTAGACATTAAGAATCAACCTAAAATCTTGAGTGTATTTCATCAGTAAAAGATTCTTTTCCCAAAAATCTTACCTGCACAATTTGGATGAAGTTGTTTGTGCGTTAAACAGGGCAAAAACAAATAGAGCCGCAGGTATAGATGAACTTGTTACATGTACAGAATTGCTTAAAAACAAATCAAAAGCACGGTACCACACGCTCTATTTAGCCAGTGTTTTGCATTTGGTATGGAAAGCAGGTCTCATCAATCTGATTCATCAAATCTGGTTACAATGATCCGGCCGAGATCTTCATAGAAGTACATGACTCAAGTTTCAGTGATGTGTACGATATACTGTGATGTTATTCGTAAAACGCCTCACTTCCAAAAAGTCTCGATCACTTGTGTACACTCTATGCTAATGTACAAAACAGTAATTTTCGATTTTGGGCAAATATTTCATGTCAAAAATACCAAATGACAATTTGAATGACTTATCCATAGCAATTTATAAATAATTTTAATGTTTTTTACACTTGCGCTACGATAGCTGAATGGGCCTATGATTGGTTAATGTGTGACTTGAAACAGAGATGGTTGTTGTCCCCGGTACTCATTGATATATTAATGACATTGTTGTTGAATTGAAGCAAGATGCATGTGTTATATTCTACTTTCAGACATTAACTATACATTTTTTGATGTATGCTAACGATATTGTTTTATTAGCTAAACATGAAGATTCTCTTTAACGTGTGTTAAACTTCGTCTCTGAATGGATAGCCCGAATTTTACAGGCGGTTGAAAGACTACTGGATTTAGTTTACTGAATGGACACAAAGTTCAATTACTGAAAACGATTAATAACTTTCTTTTTCAGGAGCTTGTCTGAACAAAACACGAGTAATTGAAATGGAGTTAGATGGTATCATTACATTATCCAAACCACCAAAACTAAGTACCACAACTTTTCAGGAATGTGTTTGGCATTTGTATTCGCAATTTGTAAACAGTGCTTTCAAAATTTCGGTAAATATTATACATATCAAGCCATACGTACGAATTGGTGATACCGTGATTTACTCAGGCTATGGTAATAATAGCACGTTGGAGGAGGCGTCATTGTTTTCCTTTAACATCATGAATATGGATGATCAAATCGTATGGATTTATGGAGATGAAGCGTGGATACTGACAAGCTGTATACTGCATTGTTTCGCGCATCAACTTAACTATACTGTAACGATTGAAATGCAATTAAAAGGTAACTACACTACTATGGTTGAAGTATCCGATTTGGTAATTGTATTCTCTTGGTCGGGCTGACGTCACAAAGGGGAAATAGCCTTGTAAAACCAATGTGCGCATGTGCAGCGCATGTGCAGTTCCCCTTTCTCGAGCTGGTTGCTATGGGCGCGCTTGTGCAAAGGGGACGAAGGGGACAATGTTCCCGGATGTCCGACCGAGTGAATTGAATGCACAAGGAAACATTTTGTAATTAAATGGGATGTGGACCGATTTTTCATGTTTTGTTTTCTATCTTTCATTGAGGCCTACAATTGAAACAATATGTTTCCTAATTTTGACTTGCATTGCTAGAGCGGTGTTGACATGTGAAGCAAAAGCGTGTATAATAATACACTATATTGTAGTAATCGCTTCCAGTAGTGGGTTACAATTCACCACATTTTTGTTCACACCATCTAGACGAAACATAGGCAAAAAGCAACTTTTCTAGGCATTGCTGACATGGTGCCATCAGGAAAGAAAGTTCCCTACTATTAGGCACCCTTTTTACCGCCGCGTTCAGCAACTCATCATCACGACACTGGTAAACAAACCGTGCTCGAGTTTGATTGACAGATGACGTCAGACGTCTTTTTAATTCTGTCTTTAATTATAAATGTCTGTGATGATGTGGTAAGGCTGAGGAAAATATGTTTAGGACTCAAAGAAGTGATATCCCATTGTATGATAATATAATCAGCGATCAAACGGGAAATTACAGACATCGAATAACATCAATCATTTGGGAGAAAGTGGGTCTAAAAAATAAAAGTTATTTTTAAAAAGTTGTCGCCAAAGCCTCTGCGCGGCAACGGATTGAGGGGTTGAGAAGGACGCCGCCTCACTGATCACTAACGACCGCACGCGACCAAGCCGTAAATATATAGGGGTGAGCAATATTATACTCGTTATGTTTTGCTTTGAAGCGTTACCAGTCAGAGCAAAATAGGAAGAGCACAACATTTTAAGAAATATCTGTGATATCAAAGGTATGAAGGACCCTTATCAAATGATGTGAATGTCTACCTATTAAATAGCATCAACACTTGCTTCTACTCGGGGAGCTAGAAGCACTGCCTTTGCACCCCCACTATTAACAGCACATCTGGATTTATTCATAAAATGCTACACAAGTTGAGCATTTTATGGCATAACATAATCCATGATAATAAAATTGTCCACCTCGCCAAGGTCCTGAACATCTAAAAGAACATTGTGATATGTAAGGACAAGGTTACCTCCCCAAATCCTAGTATAAACATTTTGTAATTGTTGGTATTTAGTTCCTGCACAAACCTGCCAGTTGACCAGGCCAACGCTTATGGACCTTTAAGAATCCTGAGATGACCCCAAAACATAATCAGGATGTTCCCAAAAATATAAACTGGCCCCGAGGTTTTTTTCTAAGATTGCGTCCAAAATGGCCGCCAAATGCAGGTAATCACTATAAATGCCCATGGTAATTATGAATACTATTTCTGAACCCAACTAACTTTTTTAGCTTAATTAAAGAGCCCAGCATAAAGTAACTCAGGTTGGTATAAAGAAAAAGAAAAGAAGTCCCAAGAGTCAGTGTGTTTTCAAAATGGCGCCCAAACTGGCCGCAAAATCTCAGGAACCTAAAAAGGTCGGGTTAGTTCTGGGGTGGTGCTTCTAGCTCCTTGGGTATTCCTGCCATTGACGGGTGTACATTGGCATCTTGTCCACGTCCTCGCGTTCGTTTTTTATAATACGTGATATCGATGTTGACTCCATAAATGGCAGAAAAGCCAATTATAGGAATGGTCTTTGAATGAAAGTTTTACGTAAAGAGTTATAAATATTAAGTAACTCAATTGGCCACAATTTGTTTGATTTCCAGATACTGGTAGCATAAAGGATTTAAAATCTGATTGCGCCTTCGGTGACCATGGTTATGGTAGTATGGTAACTCAACTTGTGTGTGACGGATGGCAGCATTGCATACCGTTTACAGAAGAGAAAGAATGTGGTATGGTTTAAATGCAGTCTTTCAAAGTTTCTTCATCCCGATTACATGGCACTCTTGTGTTTGAGCAAACACGAATATCTATGCCTGTGATTCACACCCTTACCCCCGTGACCTTGACCATTTTCGGCACTCGGTATAGTGATCACATATCATTTTTGGTGGCAATCCAACAATTTATACACGGATGACTTTGACATGACCTTGGCCATTTCCGGCACCCGATGGTGATCATATCCATCAAGTTTCATAACAATCTAACTAACTATATCCGGATGACCTTGACATGACCTTGACCATTTTCGGCACTCGATGGTGATCACATCCACCAAGTTTGATGACAATCCAACAACCTATACATAAATGACCTTTATATGACCTTGGCCATATACAGCACTCGATAGTGATCACATCCACCAAGTTTGATGACAATCCAACAATCTATACTCTGATGACCTTGACATGACCGTGACCATTTTCAGCATTCGATGGTGATCTTATCTACCAAGTTTGATGGCAATCCAACAATCTATACTCAGATGACCTTGGCCATTTTTGGCATTCAATGATGATCCCATGCACCAAGTTTGGTGGTAATCCATGAATCTATACTCGGATGACCTTGACCAATATTGGCACTCGATGGTGATCTCATCCGCCAAGTTTGATGATAATCCAACAAACTATACTAGGATGTCCTTGGGGGCCCGCGACCTTCGACTATTGGGGTCGAGACTACCCCAGGAAATTTCATGGGGTCATGGGCAATCATTGTACCAAGTATGGGCCCTAACGCTACTTTGGTTCTTGAGCTAGAGGCAAATAAAGGATAGTCATCAGAAGAAGAAGAACTAGATGGCACTGTTGTGTTTATCTATGCCTGTGATTCCCACCCTTACCCCCATGACCTTGACCATTTTTGGCACTCGATAGTGATCACACTACCAAGTTTGGTGGCAATCCAACAATTTATACTTGGATGACCTTGGCATGACCTTGACCATTATTGGCACCTTATTGTGATCACATCCACCAAGTTTAATGACAATCCAACAACCTATACATGGATGACCTTGATATGACCTGACCATTTTCGGCACTCGATAGTGATTACATTCACTAAGTTTGATGACATTCCAACAATATATAATCTGATGACCTTGACATGACCCTGGCCATTATTAGCACTCGATGGTGATCTCATCCACCAAGTTTGGTTACAATCCAACAATCTTTACTCTGATGACCTTCACATGACCTTGACCATTTTTGGCATTAGATGGTGATCACATGCACCAAGTTTGGTGGCAATCCATTAATCTATACTCGGATGACCTTGACATGACCTTGTCCATTATTGGCACTCGATGGTGATCTATTCCACCAAGTTTGATGATAATTCAACAAACTATACTTGGATGAGCTTGAGGGCCCGCGACCTTCGACTTTTGGGGCCAGGAAATTTCTAATGGACATGAGCCATCATTGTACCAAGAATGGGCCCTGAGGCTACTTTGGTTCTTGAGCTAGAGGCAAATAAAGAAGAAGTCAGAAGAAGAAGGAGAAGGCGAAGGAGAAGATGGAGAAGACTAAAGAGCATAAGCAGAATACACAGGCATAGATAAGGAGAAGGAGAAGACTAAAGAACATAAGCAGAATATCTATACCCTGTTGCACAGGAATATATAAAAAGAAAAAGAAAGAGAAAAATAAGATGAAGAAGAAGAAGATTCGATAATGATGATGATGATGATGATGATGATGATGATGATGATGATGATGATGATGAAAATGATTATGAAGATGATGATGATGATCCTTGGGCCTCGTGGAAGAACAGATGATACCTTAAAACATCCACTGAATGAGTAACCCAGACCGAAGAAATAAAACAAAACAAAACATGTTGATGACGATGAATCAGTCTAATTAGTTTCTTATTTCAAAAGCGATAATACACATCCTTCTTTTATCTCTCGAAACCTTTTTACAGGATTTTGCCAGGAGGCTTCTCGTGTTGATGTGGATGAAAATATAATCACTGTTCTGTCTCCATTATATCCTTCGTTTTATCCTAATGACCTGAATTGCATTTGGCTCATACATAGATCATATGGTGTTCACACCTTTTTTGAGTTTGTGCATGTCAGCATAGATGATGATTTACTCAGCATTGGTTTTGGCTCACATGTGACTATTGCGTCTTTAGCGATGGCGATAACCGGAGATGGTGTTCGCCCAGTATCACTGACATTGAATTCGACGGATGGGTGGTTGAAGTTTGAGACTGATTTAGTTGGGCAAGCCACTGGATTCCTGATAAATGTATCATCGTCAGAAGATTATGGTAATGATATATTGAACACTGTTGTATAAAAACACGAAAGCAGGGGCCAACGACACTGCCTGACTTAGCAGATTTCACACCACTGCTACCAACATCATGCATCATCCGGAGAGGGGATGCACATCATCAATTTCTTGGTGATTACCCCCGGTAATATGTTCCCCAGGAATTGGAGATGGTTGTTCTTTGAGAGCTGACGACGTACCAGTAAAAGGGATGTCCTTCGGAGCTGCGAACTTTCAAAATTAAGGGTGTTTCTGGTTGAAATAGCCTCAAAAATTAGAAATGAGATAAAATAGTAATTTTGGGGTCTATAAGAGCTAAAATGATCAAAATCGGGGGTCTTTCAGCGCAGCTCTATTTTGGTCAAATTCAGGTTCCGTGGTCCAAAAACAGGGGTCTTTCCGGGGAACATATTTTTGTGTTAAGCCCCTCCCCCTTCCCACCCCTCTGAAGCCCCGGCATCATTATCTCCATCTTCATATATCTCCAGTAATTACTTTAACATTACGTACCATTTCAAGACTTTCCAATAATTTTTTTCTTACATTATTTCAGTTGGCTGCCAACTATCCCATCATTTCCAATGCCAATCAGGGTATGGATGTTTGGAATCTGATCAACTTTGTGATAATTTTCCACTATGTTCAGATGGATCAGACGAAGAACAGTGCGGTAAGTAGTCCTATTATGCTACGGGGATGAAAGAAGGTATAGTCTCCACTCCACCTCACCTGTGGCGCCGCCACTGCCCACTTAGAACTCACAAAGCTACAAGGCATTTGCTCAGTGAGGTATTCTAAAAGCCTCTGCTTCCTACTTCAATTAGGACGTAGTGGGTGCACCAACCTCTATTCTTGCACTCAGCTATAAGGTCTTGATATTTGCACTTTTTCCTGGCATATGCATTGGACAGGTTCTCCTCCATTGGAACAGTGAGTTCAATTATAATTACTGTTCTTGTCCTTTCAGAGTATATATATGGTAATGTCAGGACGTTTAGCGGTGTCTGCTATTTGGGGAGGGAACACCACTATGTGTTTGTGTTCTTTATCCATTAGGACTTTCCAGTCGTTGGCCTTTTTGTAGGATGTTTGTAAATTCCCTCTTTGGAGGAGGCAAGGCTAGGTTCCTGTAGGCTGTACCATCTGCAGTGCGGAATGCGATAGTAGCGATGTAATTAGTATTGTCTGGCATATCATTTTTCCTTTGGTAGCCTCATCGATGAAGGGCATCACATCAGATGCTATGGCTATTCAGGTTTGGTCACTTTGCAGTGAGAAGTTGTTGCCATTTAGGATATGGAACAGCGTACAGTTGATGTGATGGCTTAGCTTGCAGGATCCTAGATTGGTCTTGCCCCATAATCTCAGGTTCGTGGGGGTTGGCAGTTGGTCATGTATGGCGTTGATATGGAACGACAACAGCTCGGGTGTCCAAACGTACAGCAGCTTCTTCCATGATGTGTCAACTTGCATTGCGGAGTCCCACTTGAGCCACTATCCCTGCTTAGCACAACCATAATAGGTAGACAAGCATATAATCTTCATCCACTTCTTTGGCAAGACCGTTCAAGCACTTTCTGTATTTCCGCGGCTTCATGTCTTTTATTAGCTTCTGGTTCTTTCTAAAGCCAAGGCCTGTTCTCTGTCCTCTGCACATCTCATTTAATGTCAGGTGGCGTACTCTCTGCTCTAGTTCCTAATTGACTTCATTCCATCTGACTTGCTTTGCCTTCTTTTGGAGACATTTTTTGTACAGAGCTTGAGTGCTTCTATCTATAGAGTGTTTGTTGAGATGGTACTTGGTGACTTGCATGCACTTTACAGAAGCGGTGAGCCTCTTTAGCTGCAGGCTGTATCTATTCATACTTCGGTACAGGATGTTGGTGATGCATCGGCTTACTCCAGCCAATCGTTTCACGTGTTTTGGTGCAGGTAGCCTCCAGATTCTCGACGAACGTAATTGGGAAGTTATAGATGGTGAACTCCCATGTCAGTTTGGGCATGATTGCGTTGTTGTAGACCCACATCGTCATGATACCGTTGAGTTGGCTCTTGTCCGTTGTTTTTAGTATAATACCAGTTTGTCTTTCACGGATTGTCTGATGGCATGGTCTTTTAAGTCTACAAAGATTAACTTGCCAAGAAATCTCATCGGTAGACTGTGGATGCTAGCAATCTCTCCTCCGTTAACTTAGCATACTGAGTTTTCTGTCCTTCTCGTCTTTGAGATGAACTTCTTCATTGCATGCGACCGGCATTTGATTTTTTTGGCTTTTATGGTACGTGTCCACCTGAGGAAGTCATTGACTATGTTGCTCAATTTCAGGCAATCTTTCTGAGCTTTTGGCAATCAGTGTGAGATCATCTGCGTAGGCTTTAGCAGAGGATTTGGTGGTTGTGTTGCTCACACCATACTCACACGGTACCCAAGGTGACTGTGTTTATCAAACAGATCAAGACCTAAAATAAAATCGAATATACTCGTAACTCAAGAGATAGGAAGCAATGCACTTTTGCCATTGTCCACTGAACCATGTCTTACGTGGCATCATTATACAAATACCTCATTAAATTTCTTAAATTAAATTGTCACATTTCTATTGTGTAATCACTAAACGAACATGCTCAGTACATGCACAAACCTTCAATTCTTAACATGAAAAAAAACTCAAACTCATAGTTTGAATTAATTTGGCAGCAATTGATACACAAAATGTGTCAAAATTCATTAAACTATGTCAAAGTGTAATGTAAACTTTTTCAGATTTTGACATAATTTCTTGACTTTTGGCTTATTTTGTGTAGCAATACCTGTCAAATTAATTTTGATTTTTTACATAATCTGGCAATTCAGATATTTAATCTACCGATTCTTTTTTTCGCAGAACTTTCCATTTATCAGTGTTCAAGTGATGTTTCATTAAGTATTAATGAGACGACCAATTTGACGTCGCCATTTTATCCGAGAATGTTTACTCATCAATCAGGGACATTACACTGTTCTTGGAGTGTTAATCTTCAGAATCCGTCCGATTTCCAAATAAAATTCATAGACTTCAAAGAAGCCAAATTACACAGATTTGATATTCACATCGATCAGTCCATTCACACGTCTCTTCTATTTGCAATATATACTTTCTATGCGCCAAATTCAGTATTTGGAAATAATGTGTCTTACATGCGATTAGTTTTTCACGATGTGTATAATGAAAACAAAATCGATCATGGTTTACGACATGTGAAGACGGCTTTTTGGTTTGGCATACACCTTCTAGATTTAGGAACAGGTAAGCCAAAAGGTGGGGAATTTACCTTTTCGGCAAATCACATTAGTCTTTCGAGTGCACCTGTGAACTCGTCATTTAACGTCACGCCGATCTGCGCCGATGCGCACATCGTTTATCGTACATCGTTACTGCGCAATGCAAGTCGGCGTGACGTTAAATGACTAGTTTTTAGGTGTACTCGCAAAGTCTTATGGGATTTATCGAAAAGGTCAATTTATACTCCATCGCTTTTGTAGAAAAGCGAATCGTAGACATGCTCATAACCATTGTGTGTTCATCTTAGAACACTGAATGCTAAAACGTTGGTGTTCAAAATGGTAACACATGTACACGTTCAAAGCCATGTAGCCATGTAACACGTTTTGAACACACGAACATGTTCAAAATCAACTGTGTTAATATATAGAACACTATTTGGTGTGCATACTTTTGAGTACCGAGTGTTTTCACAATGAAAAGGGGCCTTATTTAAGTAATATGGTGTGTTATTTTGTCTATTTTATCACAGCTAAATGTTTGCCTTCAGAGTATCCTTGCAACGATTGGAAAGACAACTCCGTGTGGAAATGTGTACCAGGAAAATATATATGTCACTTTAAAAATGAAAAAAAGTTTGGAACTGATCAATGTTGGATTCGAATCTCTCAGATAGGATCAGAAATTATAAAAACATATAAAAGACCAACATGTGGTAGGTGAAATGCGGTTATCATTCCAGTCAGCAGGCAACATTCCATTTCTGTCAGGTCCTTTTGACAGCGTCCTTAAATCCCACAAATCGAGCACAGTCGTTACACCAATTTTACACAAAGAAAAAATACAACCCAATTTTGTCTAAATTGGGGCTCTTAATGACACCTTTGCCGAAATGAGCCACATTGGGCGCATTGATCGTCACCTAATATCCGTCACTCGGTTCGTGAAAAGGTATCCCAAAACCGTGACATATTCCCGTGCAACTTCAACATGTTTAACCAGGGAGAACAGTGAAATATACGTAGACTTGACCAAGTCTTTTTGACATTCTTAGGATAGTATGAATCAATGAATTGTCAAAAGTCAAAAATTCATGTTGGCCTTTGCCTAAATTATTAAGTCAAGAGGGGTGTATGACGTAGGCAATTTTTTAAGCTATTGGTCTATATCATGTGGTTAATTAATGTACTTTTTGTAGTATCAATGAAAAAAAATTTGAAAATTTATCATATAGGCATATGCCTATGTTATTATGTTAAAATATTGTTACGAGTCGTACTTGACTCAAGGCCAAAATCACCTTTTACCCAAATTCACACGAATCCACAACACAAATACACTGTTTGATTAAGCCAACAAAATCTAAGTCTTTAATTGAAAACAGAGTATGATTGGTACATATAATAACAATATCGCATATACAATAAAATCACACAATGACAGTTTTACTCTATCAGTACTTAACCAGCTGTCTTCTTGTTGGTGATCCTAGAGTTCTTGCAATGTTCTGGACGACTGATGTAATATATCCTTATTCACTTGTCCTGCGAAAATCAGCAAAATCCAGTGTACACTTGCGTAACTTAAATATCCTTGCGTATGAAATCCTCACACAAAAATGGCGTTGCTTTCTCCAAACCGTTATCTCCTTGCGCTGCTTTCTCCAAACTTAACTCCTTGTGCCGCTTTCTCCAAACTTAACTCCTTGCGCTGCTTTCTCCAAAAATGGTGCTATTTCCACCTTTCACACAATATCTCCAGGAAGCAGGACTGCGATGCAGTTGTCCCCACTTATTTTGACAGCTGTGTTGTATCAAAAACCATAGATCATCATATTTGGATAATCTATGCATGAACCAGACTTCAGCGAGTCGACAGAAGAATTTATATTCCTTTCTTGGATGAAGTACGTTCTTTGACGTATTCTAGATCTTCTCCGACAACACTGGCAGGTAGTAGTGCATTGACTACTTAAATTAATTCTGGTTCGCAATTTCCTTTCTTTGAAGGAATTGGACTGTAAGCATATTAGCTAGCTAGCCCAGATCAACACTACAAACTGTGAATAATTGTGTTTACATTTTCTTATATACCAAGCAATGGGAAATCCGAAGTATTAATAGCCAAATGTGATCTTGGGAATTCCCAAGCCTTAATTATAACATTAACCTTTCTCATTACATCACTTCCTTAGGGGAATTCCATTACATCATTTTCACTTTACAATCTCAGGGGACTTTCCAATTGTGCAACACACTGAAAAGGGGAAGTACCAGCTATCCATTCAATTTGCTGAGAGGGGAATCCCTAAAATGTCTCATGACATAGATTTCCATTGTAAACAAAGATAATCAAATTAAATTACTCAGGGCACATCACAATATCTTGGCTAACAAGATCACGGTATGATCACAGATCCTGATTGCAGGATCTGTGCCTGTGATATGATACAAGCATGGACGAATAATAGAGCACGTAGTGCGATGGACTTGCAACTCCGTTCACAGTGACAAAAATAAGTCCTTATATAAATACGCGATTTACGTAGCCTATATCGCTAGCTATCGTTGGTGGCAGCAGCATTTTTCAGTAATTATATATTCATAATATTCATAATGTATCAAGATAGCGGTCGAGTCGCGGTTCTCTGTCTCTAATTCTGTGGTGGCAGCAGCATTTTTCTTCAGTCACGTGATAATGACACCGGCGAATAATGCACGGGGGAAGCCGACGGTGTCCCCACTTTTTTGCATTGCGCTGGTATATGAGCTGCAACGGCCTGATACAAGTAACTGCGTATTATCATCCCTGGTAACTTGTGAGGGCACTATTTCATGGTCCTAGATCCTAGATATTTTTAGGGTTTATAGGATATTTGAGTTTGAGAAAGTTATTTAGTGGCCAAATAGGGAAAGAGGTGCTAGGTGCAACATGGGATCCCCTATGTTCTCCATGAAACCACCATAAGTTATCAGCACATTTATTGGTTATTTGATCAATGATTGATCGAGCTGTCCTAAAGTATTCGCTGTAGAAGAAGTGACGTAATAAATCGGACTAGCTACCATTGCAATAGATGAATACAATTTTGACTATATCGTCCTGCACTACAAGTAGATTGCACTCATCACCTGTGTATATCTGCAATCATTGATTGAATACAATACTACTCTTTTCAAAGATACTAATCTTACAGGTGCGAGTGATCAACATGACATGGTTCAATGCATATGTACCGCGTGAACGTTGTAGTGAAGGGCGATATAGTCAAAAATTGTATTTATCTATTGCTATGGTAGCTAATTCGATTATTACGTCAGTTCTACAGCGAATATGGTACAGCGAATTTCTGTGAAGGCCCCAAGCCTTGGACCAAGGCTACCGTATACGTATATATTAGTAGACATGTTATAATAATACATAATTTGACGGATTTTCGAATCCTGAAATTAGTTGCACTCCTGCTGATTGCTATAATTATGATACTGATAATTATACAATAAATAGAACGATGTAACAGGCAGATACTGGTTAAAACAGATCTGGATTTTTATTTTTTAATTTCATTGATAAAACCACGGATTACTGTAAAATACGTTAATAGAACAACGTTTATACATTTGTTGGTGTTGGTAGGACGTCGTAATTTGTTATGTAACCTATTATCTCCGTATACATTTCACATTCCGCTAGAGAATTACTCAAAGTATAAGAAGTATGTTTTTACTTACTTTATACTTAATATAGATAATAATAACGTATTTCTTATTGTAAAATAGACAATTGTGGAAATACAGGAAATACAACTTTCAATGTGATGGACGGAGTAACACAAACCATCGATTCGAATGAACTCATTATTTTTGATACGAATAACTTTCAAGAAGATATTTTGTGTCATTATGATATAACAGTCCCCGAAAACCAAAGATTACATATTCGTATCATTGAATTCAACCTTGAAAATGGACTGGGTGGGTTTGAAATTGGTGATTATCTTACTGCTTCGTTTCCTGTCATAAAACTCTCGGGAATACCAAAACTGAGGACAATTTTATCTCAATCCAATCAGATGTGGATGCGTCTGATAATGGACGGATATGTTACAAGACGTAAAATAGATTTTGTTTTTGAAATCAAAGCATTTAATGGAAGTGAGGAAGGTAATTTAAATAAGCTGATGCTAAGCAGCAATGACCGATTGATTTTCTGCCAATGAGGTATACTTTGATCAGGTCGTAATCGGCGGTAATTATTAGGCTTTAACCACTACGCCGAAATGTAGACCCACCTGATATAGTTACCCTGTCTGGTCTATTTTGTGCGTGTTAAATAAAGTATACAAAGTATAGGGCTTCAATTAATAATTTGTCATTCTTCTCGTGAGATGTCACAAGGCAATTCTCAAAATAGAATATATTTATATTAATCCGCGATGTTATAAGACCCGCCGATTACGAGCTGATCAAACTATAGAGCTATAATCCAGTTCCGTTGGCTAAAGCACTATCCTTTATATTATAATCTCAAATCAAATCTCGGCCGCGCCGCCGGTTCCCGGCGGTTCCGTACGGTTGTCAGAGGTCATTGCTATATGAATATTTAAGAATGCATGAATAGCAACCACCGGTTGGTTTAAGTACACAACCGGAGATATTTACAAATGTCGTTATGCTTATTTCGCGGTCACAATAGTGCGTACTAAAAATTTCATGGTTACCAGAACATACTTAAAAGCACTTGACGGTGATCGATTGTTCTTAGTCGTGTGATAATTGGTCATTTTGGAAATGATTTCTTGTTAATGATTAAAATTGCTTGAATACATTGTCTTCTTAATTCAGATTAATTTCAAATGAAGAGATTCATACTTGTTGGGAATAGATATCAAAGGTAGAATTAAAAGTGGTCAACAACAATATTCGGTTAAAAAAATTTAATACAATCAAGTGACATGTTTGCCTTATACTATTTTTTTTAACCCGGTTTTTAATTCCCGGTTGTATCATTTTGACCAGGTTTTATTGGTTGGATATAATATACGAGGGGCAGTCAGTATGTTTTAAGAGTTAACTCGTGACGTCATATGTGGATTGTTTTCAAGGCATTTCTCAATGATTACATAAACACTGTACCTTTGTCTTTCAAACAACACATGTAAAAATTATATCATACACATGATTACGGAACAGCATTAGCATAAAATCAATATACTAGGGACACTGCCAAATCACGCAAAAAGGCGGGCCTTTTAAATTACAGAAAAAACACGTGTTTACAATGTCCGAAAACAGCCAAAGTACAAGGTGCATATGGCTAGTTTTGGGCAGGAATAAACACTAGGTCCTCCGTTTGCATTTGGTAAAATATGAGACTTGCCATTAAACTTTGGTGGAAATGGGACGTCTGGAAACTTCAACAACTTTAGGGCTTGAATGGAAGCAAAATTATTCTGCAAAAATGGCGAAAATGAAAAAGCAGTTATTACAAATGACATTAATTATCTCCAAAATGAAACAGACTAAAATATAATGACTGGTCACGTGTGAGAGCTGGTACTCAGTGCGATGATAACTGGTGCAAATGAAACAACAATCTGCGCATGCGCAGGTGGGATGACCGATACAACATGGTGGAAATGCACGAAAATTGCTAAATTCCATGTAAATAGGGCCTAAAATATTACAAAATGCTATGAAAATTGTAATTTAAATATTCATATGAATTTTTATGGATGATCTCAACCTGAAATGAACAGAAAAGTTTTAAAAATAAATTTCTCATTCAAACGATGGCCTCTCTCTTTGTACCACTACTTTTGTATAAATGTAACAATGGTACAATAACAGTTATATTTTAATCATGGATTCAAATATTTTCTAGGGAGACTCCCGTTTAAATGTTTGGAGATTAGTCAACAGAACTGGCAAAAATTTTAAATTTCCACGTTTGCTATTTTTGGCAATATCAAGATTTTTAAAGAAGGAAAAGCCTTGTTTTTGTCAAAAATAAGACATATTTGACAACGCATTTTAAATAAACTAAAACATTTACAGCCCAACAAACATGGTTTAATGAACTGGTAGTTTGTGTTCTATTACTGTTCCAAAAGGCAGCATTCTCCATTCTTTAATTCCCGAGAAAATATAGAAAATACAACAATACCTCATTTCAGCCTTTTATTTCCCTTAACAAAAACGCCTCAATTTCACCAGTGACTCTAGATCATTGTTGTTTGAAAGACAAAGGTACAGTGTTTATGTAATCATTGAGAAATGCCATGAAAACGATCCACAAATGACGTAACGAATCAACTCTTAAAACATACTGACTGCCCCTCGTACATACACATGCTGGTTTTTAGAGAGACTGTACATGTAGTCTTTGCGCTTCCAAAAAGAGCTTTATTGGGCATGTTGGGATAATGTGCGCGCGAAGCGGGTAAAAATTTGATATTTTCCCGGGGTGTTTTACACTATTTTGACCCATCATCGAGGTGAATTTTGATGGAAAACGGGAGCCTTGTTCCTTTCTTTTCTATTCTTTTTCTTCCCAATTTTTCAATTTTCATTTTTTGTCAGAGGGGCACTCTGCCCCCTGCCCTCCCCCCTAGAATACCTGTTTTGAATATCCACATTTGGTCATTTTTTAGAAGCGTGCTTGCAATCTGAGTTTCATTGTGGGGACGGATTTTGTATTGATTTTGAGAATGAATGCGATGGATTTCACGATTGCCACATCAATAATGGAGATGAAACTTTCTGTGGTAAGGCGTGGTTCAATGGACTTATTGGTTACGAGTATTACCAACATGTAAAACATACTCAGGACATGGATTTACAGCTTAGGATAAGGATGTTAAATCACTCATCAAAGTCTTGAAAATTCGCCATAGAAGTAGTGATTAACAGGATTAATTACCAAAGCAATGGGTTTACACTATTTTTGAATATATTGCCCTGCACTATAAGCAGGATGTACCTATGTATGTGTGCGATGATAGATTAAACTACGATACCGCTTTTTTAAAGACACTAATCTTACAGGTGAGGGTAATCAGTATGATGTGAAAATTCTATAGAAGTACGTTCCAAGTCTTTATAAGCCTTTTTGAAGTATGGCGGCTAAGAAAGCATACAGGGTTACCCACTCCAAAGTACGCCCTCTCCTTTTGTGCCCGACATACTTCAATAAGGCTTATTTCTGTACGGCGTGACGTCTAGTGCTGGGCAATACAGTCAATAATAGTATAAACCAATTACTATGTTAATCCTGCTAATTCAATACTTCTTCGGTGAATAGGCTAATTGGGATATGCTTACATGAAGGAAGAACAGGTTTGCATAAAAGTGCTTTTAGTTCATGGTTTTGCTTGTCGTATTTTTAAGCACAGGACTTCATTGTCGTAGGTGAGTGACAAATTCTTATATTTGATTGGTTTTATTTATTTATTTATTTATTTTTTACAATCCACAGACAAACTAACATAAATAATTATCAAATACAATGCGATATTTGGCATGCAAAACAATAGATTTAATTAGGTAAACCGAACACTTGAAATGCCGAATGGGCTATTCTAGTTGAAATTCATACACACCTATGGAGACATGACCTTAATCTTCCACACAGGTGCGTGAAATTCAAATGGGATTTCATATATGTACCTCTTTGTGGAAGATTTTAATTTTTTTAAAGGCCAGTTAAGTGATTTACTCACCCGGACGATCGTGAAAATAATCAAAATTCAGATTTTGGTACCTTTGTCATTGTCATAAATGTGTTAGCATAACCTGCTAGTGGTTCGGCCGAAAGCCGTGTATTTAAGACAAAAAAATAAGGAATTTACATGAATCTGTAATGATATACTGACAGTATACAAATTAGCTACATGTATTTGAATGAGGCTGCAACTTCGGCAATACTGCTGGTGTCTTCGTTTATTGCCAAATGTTTCATTTCAAAAACACCAAATGACAATTTGAATGACATATCCTTCACTTTTAAGCAATTTATAAACAATTTTAATTTTTAACACTTTCGCTGGGATCACTGAGTGGGACTTCAAGGTCATGTTTTCCATAGGGTTAATGGATTATACTTGTCGTGGGAGTTATATTATCAAAATCATACAAGCAACACCACTGCCATTTTTTCATATCCTATTTTATGTTAAAGTGTACACCATATGTCCAGGACATTACTTGTGCAAGCGTCCTACAGTGTTTGATAAAGCCGTCTGCATAGTCAATGAATCGATATGTGATGGCGTCGTTGACTGCGTGCTAGGAGACGACGAAACCTTTTGTGGTATGTGTATGTGTATATGTTATAATAAAAGACCGAGATATAAAGACTAAATCGCGTCTGACGTCAGGGCAAATTGGTTGCCGACCTGCCCAGTACGGCATTTTCTGTCTAGTTGTCAGAATGTTAGACGCGAACTAGTCTTTTTTTTTTTTAACTCTGTCTTGATCCTCACGTATTTACATGGAAAATACTGTGACAATACGTAGTGTATTGTCACGGTGAATACCGTGCTTGGAAGAGTATGCTGTATGCTAGCATACGTATGGTCACGGTGTTTACCGTTGTCAAAATACCACATATGTAACACGTATTTTCAACGTAGTGAAGAAATATTTGAGGTAATATGCGACCCCATAGAATATAAAAAGCAGAATATTGGTATGTTAAAAATCAAAATGAGGTATGGGGTTGGCTGGGGGTGGCTACGGGACGTTATCTCAAAAGACAATATTGCTCAGACAATATTGTTCAAGGTTGCGCCGCAGGCTTAAAAAGCAACAATGTTGCTCCAAAAACAATAGCAAACAAGCTTAAACTATAAATTAGCCCCCGATAGAGGGCAGGGCCTGAAGAACGAGGGAAATTATGGGGTAAAGAGTAAAAAAAAAATGTAAAAGTAGGCCTATGAATAGCCTATGAAATGGGTGACGAGCTGTCCGTAAATATAACAGAATTTTCGTTATCAGTTCGTCATCCTTAAGGTTACTCTTGCTTTCTTGCCTTGCGGGGCCCTTATATTGGGGTCTCACTTGGAGTGTTTAATCGTCGTATGGGAATCTCCGGCCTCGGATGTTTTTGGTTGATACTTTTTGATTGATGATGTTTTTGGTTGATACTGGGCCCCAGCATCAACAAACAACAATGAGTAACCTTAAGGGTGACTGGCTGTCTCTAATTAAAAAAAACCACCTTAATGTTAAAACCTTGAGTAACCGTAATGTAACGACCTTGAAATGTAACTTCTAAAAATACTAGTTTTTATATTCTATAGTGTTATATTACCTAAAATATTTCTTCACTACCGCCGTTGAAAATACGTTTTAAAGTGAATTATGGCCAACAGAGGGCGCTATTACTGTACTAAAGTACGTGGTATTTTGACAACGGGAAACACCGTGACCATACGTATGCTAGCATACAGCATACTCTTCCAAGCACGGTCTTCACCGTGACAATACACTACGTATTGTCACAGTGTTTTCCATGTACAATATGTGTGTATTGGGTCGACATAAATATGCATATTAATGATTATCAATAAGTAGTTTTTGCAAATGTCATCCAATTTGTGTAAGATAAATTTTATTATTACACCTCTTAAATATCCATGAGCAAATCATGCCACTTTATTGGTGCGATAATTTATCTACTTGTCAACCTCACCCCATATCCTAGGTTCGGTGTAATAAAATACTACATGGTTTATATCGTGGACATTGGGCAACTATTTTTCCATCGGTACTGGCTACGGGCCTATCATCCCTCACCATTTGGGTTCGGGGATATAGGCCCGCAGCCAGTACCTCGGAAAAATAGTTTGCTACCA
Organism: Amphiura filiformis; assembly: GCF_039555335.1. Classification (NCBI taxonomy): domain Eukaryota; kingdom Metazoa; phylum Echinodermata; class Ophiuroidea; order Amphilepidida; family Amphiuridae; genus Amphiura; species Amphiura filiformis. The sequence goes on from NW_027305500.1 coordinate 119,953, forward strand.
TGTAGTATTTAAATTTATTGGCGTGCCCCCGTTACCCATCTTAGCATTTAAAATTGCATGCTTTCGATTTCAATGATTCCTTTTTCCCGGTAAAAGGTACCAGCTGATCCAACCTACCTATTATCCGCTACTAACCAATCAAGGGTCGTGGGACGTTTGATTCACAATGACGTTAGACGCAAACTAGTCTTTTTAGTTCTGTCTCAAATCTGTACTCAAATGGGTTTAGTGAGAAAAGTATCAACAATTATTATGAAAACACCATTCCTGTAATAACATGCGTCTACATTTTTATCTTAACTTGCATATTGATAGATACCAGACGTTGTCCAGAAAACTGCAATTGCGTCGTAACAACTGGAAGCTTGGCAACATTTTGTGAGGAAACGTGGAACATGGAAACGCTAAGGAATATTGCAAGAAAGACAGAAAAATTGTAAGCCACCATTTTGTTAGGCCTGTTGTTGTATTCATAAATATCCAATCATACTATGAATATCTTTTGGTTAGAAAAAAATAACTATTTTGTTTAACCAGGGAGGTGAGACAGATGGACAGTGGACAATCAAATATCTTTTGAGTTATTTACGTAACATGCTATAAAAGGTACAGACCATAAAAGTAGGAATGTAACAGGATTAATTACCAAAGCAATGGGTTTACATTATTTTTGAATGTATTGCCCCACACTATAAGCAAGATGCACCTGTATATTTTGTGCAATGATAGATTGACTACAATACCGCTCTTTTCAAAGTCACTAATCTTACAAGTGCAAGTGATCAGCATGATGTGAAAATTATGATCCATGACCATGATCATGTTCTATAATAAATCTCTGTGTAATGCAGAACAAAGGCTTAACGTCTTGTGCAGGGCAATACATTAAAAAAACTAGTGTTAATTAACCCTGTTACATCACTATTTCTACGGCGAATAGTTAGCGTGTGGATCACACTTCAAGCCTTTATTGCCAGTTCGTTTATTTACAGGTTTATTTCATTGTTATTATTCAAGTTCATTGCTTTTTTTTTCGAAAAAACAAACAAACAAACAAGTGGCAGTGATCATGGTGATATTAGATTTGTAGTCCATAATTACAGATATAAATACTTGAAGTATTTGTCTTTGAGCGCAAGAAGACCGTAAGTCCACTTGACCCCTCAACGTGTACACACTAAAGTTACGTATAGTTTCTTAGGGTTTTATAATGTTTAATACATGTTCCAGGGTGAAAACATCATGAAAGGTTGTGAAACATTTGTTTTAGCCCCATAACATGTATAAAATATCACCAAACTATACGACAGTATATGCAACGTTAGTGTATACATGTTGAGGGGCCAAGTGGACTTACGGTCTTCTTGCGCTCAGGTCTTCAATTGGACATCAAGCATTTATGTCTAAACCGTTGTCGGCATATCAAACGGAGACAGTTTTGGGCAGGATCAGTGAGGATCGTAAATGCAGAAATGGCAAAAAATCTGCCCAGGGTGTTTTTTTTCACAATTTGGGTTTATTACAAATTTGTGATGCCAATAATGTTTAAAATATTGTTTGATAGTTCAGACCGGAATATAACTGGCATCTTGTATTTTTAAGAAATTTTTCAAGATAATTCCTACCTACTCTCAACATTGTCAATAATATCTTTAAAGGCCAATGTCTCAATTTCCAATTTTATAATACCATAACTTACGAACTCAATAGCTTCGCTTAGGATTGTCCGATTCAATTTCGGAAAACGGCATTGTGGAGCAAAATATCTCTTTATTTAAGATATATAAAACACTCAAAATTGATAAACTGCCCAAAAGTGTTTCTTTTTGATATACCACGCCGCATATAGCAAGGTAAACAGGCTAGGCTGATTTGATAGATTGGGCAACATGTACTTTGTTTCTTCACATGCACACATGGTTCACACAAAATTATTGTATTTTTGTTTATTGAAATTAAATCGGACACTCCAAGTGATCAGCATGATGTGAAAATTATGATCCATGACAATGACCATGTTCTATAATAAATCTTTGTGTAATGCAGAACAAAGGCTTAACATCTTGTGCAGGGCAATACATTTAAAAAAAACTAGTGTTAATTCACCCTGTTACATTACTATTTCTACGGCGAATAGTTAGCGTGTGGAACACACTTCAAGCCTTTATTGCCAGTTCGTTTATTTACAGGTTTATTTCATTGTTATTATTCAAGTTCATTGCTTTTTTCGAAAACAAACAAACAAACAAACAAACAAACAAACAAACAAACAAGTGGCAGTGATATTAGATTTGTAGTCCATAATTACAGATATAAATAGAAATCTCTTTTTGATATACCACGGCGCATATAGCAAGGTAAACAGGCTGGGCTGATTTAATAGATTGGGGCAACATGTACTTTGTTTCTTCACATGCACACATGGTTCACACAAAATTATTGTATTTTGTTGACCCACATTCGCCAAAGCCTGTCGTGTACCGACGGCCTTAGATGTACCGACGGTCATGGTGAGGGGGTGGGGGGGGGGTGGCGGCGGTGGGGGCTCTGGTTACTCCACTGCTTCGTACTGCTATCGATTTCTACACGTCGACACAATTCTCCCGATTCACAATACAATGCGCTGTCAACAATTGGTTTTGCCAGTCCAATTTTGACCTCCAGGGTCGACATCGCCGTGCTACCCACCAACAGCTCTACAATGGATTCCTTGTGATCAATTCATAGAAAATGGATCTTCTATAATAATTATTGTTTTAGTATTCTCATCATTATTGACACAATGACATAATGTTCTTGTGTTGTACTCGTATTACGCCGGCTTTCGATGTCGACATTTTCCCATGATGCATTGCGTATACTGGCCTCTCCCCAGCAACCGCTGGGGAGGCATCGTATTGTGGATCGATCGTATTGTTCCCCTTCCACATGTTGCATTGTGGATCGATCGAATTGTTCCCCTTCCACATGTACTTCATTTATTCACTATCGCGCAACTATGATACTCACTTTGATGTAGTTTTTGACCGGATTCCATCTGTCTCACTTCCCTGGTTTAACATACACTTTTAATCCGCAACATATTTTGAAAACACATTCTCTGTTGCATGGAAATTAAACATTAACCAACAAAACAAATAAATGAGACTAACAAAGTATAACTCTTTTCCTGTAGAATTCTTTCTGCATCAGGAGAAGACGTTTTACAACCAGGATGGTTCAAATGGTTCACATTTCTTCACACCCTGTAAGTGTTTCAATAAGAATCACTGACTTTTTCTGTCATTATGTGTAGTCCAGGGTGTCCCAAAAAAATAAAACCAGACCTCTCATTGCGCCCTCTTTTTCTCTTATTTCTGAAAGGTCAATCAAATATATTTTGGTATGTAAAGATATTTTTATTCGTTAGCTTTAATAAACCGAAAGAAATATTACAATCAGCTCACAACTTTTGACGATATTGACGATATGCTCTTTTAAAGAAATGTACCCGTTTTTCACTCTGTCCACTGAGGAGGTTTGGCTATTCAATTGAAAATGAGTACACGTACCATGCATGAATATCAAGCATTCCCCAATGATAACTTTATTTAGGGAATGAACTTTACCGGTGGGCCATGGATTGTGTTCAGCGTCATTAACTTGTCGGTAAAATGGATGTAGATGTGTTTTCTTTGTTTGGATAAACGTGCTGCTTTGCCCTCTACCTGGTTTTCTCCTTGACGAATACAGGTTTCAGCTCTGGTCCTCATTGCATCAATTGCATTGCGTACCCTCCTTGTGCGCCGTATACTTGCGAATGCAGCAGTAATACGGTTGCGAAGATGTTGGAGGCTAGCTGGTGAAACTCGCTCATAGTGAATTTCGTTCCAAAGCCTAATGCTAGTATCTAATCATTCATGTCATTAACCGTGTGCTTCGTTTTAATCGTTGATGTAGCCAAACCTCATCCGTGGACAGAGTGAAACATGGGTACATTAATTAAAGAGGGCATATCTTCAAAAATTGTGAGCCGATTGAAATAATTGTTTTGGTTAAAAATAAGGTTTATAAGGTTTCTTTACATATCAAAATACATTTGATCAACTTCTCAGAAATAGGAGAAAAAGAGGGCTCAATAAGGGTTCTGTTTTTATTGGGACACCCTGTATTTTGTGTTTTATGGATCGCAGTATCATCATCATCATCATCGTCATCATCATCATCATCATTTTCATCATCGGCATCGGGGGATTTCTTTGTGGAAATAAGGGTACGGGGATATGCGGCAGATTCGGGGTACATTTTCAGCCGTATTTTGCCATTAATGTCCCTCAATTTTATGAAAATTTGGTTTAATTAAGAAAGGGTGTTTTTTACAATTTGCTCGAATAACTGCCAATATTTGTCAGCGTTTTTAAAGCCAAATTTGCGAACATTTTCCAAAAATTGGTATTATTCCTGGTCTGTTTTTCGTCAAATTTGGTTTAAAGTCGGGTAGTTTCTCGGAGTCCCGGCCGCACTTTCCCACCCAAACCAAAGTTGAGAACCTCTGGGCATCATCATCATCATCATTGCCATCTCCCTCCTCCTCTTCATCATCGTTTACTCTAATATCATACCAGGTCAATTACAAGAAGCAGCATTCAACATGTACCAAAGTATGCGTTTTATGGTGCGTTCAATTTACGGAGGATGTAAGTAATTATTAATTATGCTACAAATAACTGTAAGCTGACAGCTTAGTAAACAACTACTGCTGAACAGAAAATGACTTATTGCTCTAGCTCTTTTAAGACTTTTTAATCAATTTTTTTCGACTTTTAAATACTTTCATTAACCAGTGCAGTCCGACTGCCTGACCAGGACATACTTCCTTGGAATTAAAAACTTCTAGTTCAATTTATAGCCATGCATGTCAACAACACTCAGTTTAAATGTGAAGTCCATACCTCAAATACTTTTTGAGATATTGTGTTCCGTGTGGACATGAGTTTTCGAAAAAAAGTTTTTGAGATATCAGCAATTCAGTGAATTTTAGTCTAGAAACACTGTTTTTAGGATTGTTTACATTTTAGAAACACTGATTTACTTTAATTGTGATTTGGAAAAGACACACTTGAATTATCACAAATAATAGTGAAGATTAGAGGTCAAAATCTTGATTATTTTTCGATATATGAATTTTTAAAGGGAAAAACTTTAAATATCGCAGCTTGAGAAAACAATAAAATACATAAGAATTAATTTTTAAAATTTTGCCTCGCGAAATTACATTTTTGGATATAACTTTTGAATGGAGGCTCCGATTGTTGTCAAACAAAAAGCAAAAGAAAGGTATTTTTTCCTTCATTCCAATTTGTAAAGATAATTTTTTTGACCACAACCGGGGGGATTCCACCTTCCCCCCGACCGTTATAAGCAGGTAACATACATAATATTATCAATGTATGCACACATAGTGGTTTTGTTTTATCAATTTTAAGTTTAGTTAAAATAAAGGTAGTTCACATATATTTAAATCAAATGATCAAATTAAAACAAATTTCCCCGATCTTATAAAAAAAAAATCGCCGTGATTAATTTAGGGATTAGTTTGCCAAACTCGGAATCCCATGTTGCCTGCGTAGGCAACATGCTGCCTGACTGACCCGGCAGTGTTTCCTGAGCAGGCAGGCAGTTGGACCGGACTGTTAACTTCAACCTTAGTCACGAATACTTCTGCCCATGATCACAAATGGCATGCATATGACATTCGTTTCATTGGGTCAAAGATCACATATATAGGTAACAGTGCTCAAAAATCAACAATATGAACCAACAATCCGATTAAGCTAATCTGTAATTTTGCAGGATGTAAATTTGAGTCGTTGTAACTTTCTGACTTTTTCATAGCGACTTATCTTACAATAATATATCCTTGTCGGAAGTAAACATATTTGAAGATACGCCATTTCTAGAAGAACTGTAAGTAATGAAGCAGGCTGAACAAACTATTTTATATAAAGCAAGTAACAATTTGAACATTTTCAAATACGATACATTTTCAAAATTTCAAATACGATAGAGTATAGTTAATTATAGAGATTTGGTATCCAAACGTTTGATGCGCCTTTTACATCATTGGTCCCATAATTCTATAAACTACAGGTATTTATGGAACATATCAACAGCAAATATCTACCAAACAACTTTTGCAAATTTAAGTGATCTTCAAACACTGTAAGTATCATTGGTCTAAAAAGCTACTACGAATGTATTTAATAAGAAATATGGTTAACTACATTGTATATGGATACACTGAACGATTAACAAGATGATCGATGTGCAAAGATACGATGATGAAAATGGTACAAATTAATAACAGTGAAAACTTTAGACAGGAATCTTATATATCGTTATGAATTCGGAAGACGGCTGAATCCGGATTCGGCTTTTGGTAACTTCATTTTAAGCATGCATTACTTTTGAAAGAGGGCAGCATATCTTTTTTTAACGGAGATCAGATGATAACAGCATAATAAGTAATCAAAAGAGGGCGACAAACACGGTTAGCTAACGGTACATCGCAGTACGGTCAACGACGATAACCGTTAAAAAATCGATATGCTGTCCTCTCTAGGTAAAACATTGATCCCTTGTTCTCTAACTCAAAAATAATGCATGCGTAACATGAATATACCAAAAGCCGAATCCGGATTCGGCCGTCTGCAGAATTTATAACGATATAATCACATCCTTTGCATTGCTAGGACTAAACGGAACCACATTCTTAGGTTCCTTTTTGGTCCCAAAACACTTTCAGGATTTCCTGTCGATTAACGTTCATACCTGGGTAAATCAGTTACTATCAACAGGTGTAGAACCTTGTGGCACCGACGATTAATTGAATTACATGAAATATTTTACACACTGACACACAAAAAGTACATAAATGGGAAAGGGGAATATGACTTACATTATGTTATGTTTTTGACAGCGTTGTTGGCCAGAAGGAAATCATAAGCGAAGAAACAGTGATAGAGAATGGTATTTTTAGCACCTTGGATAATCTAAAACTACTGTAAGTTTGATAAATTGCATAATGGCAATCCGCGGATTTATGATTATCGTTTGAGTTAAATAAAGAAGGATATGCTTTGTGTGTTCGTTTAGCATATGTAGAAATTAAATAATTCTTAAATGGTATTCTTAATAAGGAAGCACCAGCAATGCTCGTCATCATATTGTTGGTCCATTGGCAGCATACGGTGGGAGTCAAGTTTTATATATTCTGGTGTGACTTCAGGTTAAAATACTGAAAATATCAATGGCTTGAATACTTCTATGAGATTTCCATTCTAGATCTTCAGTTAGAAACCTGTTTCCAGCGATTCGAAAAGATTTTTCTTTCATAATATATTTGATTAATTTAAATAAAGAATTGAATATTAGTTTCTAAGTTAACCCTCTCCATACGGGTGTCGCCTGCAGACGACTAGTTCCACATTTTATTTAAAAATTTGATAATTGTACATTTTCATAGCCATACCACTTCACCAGTCGTCATTTATGACAGAGTCGTCCTCATTTTAAATACAATTCTGCCCTACGTTAGGTACCACGGGCCAATGCGCATGATAATACCACAGAGAACCTATTCTTGAGAGGGAGAGGGCACTCTATTCATGTGGTTTCTTTTCCAACGCTAAAAGATCACGAATTTTGGTGGTTTGCAAATGAAAAGTGTCCGCACTATCGATTGATTACGTAACTGTTATGAATAATTTATTAGGTTTTTCAATGCAATCGCCTCGACCCATTAATACATATTATCTGTATTATCAAAGTACTTGGAATAGCAATCCGGTGAGTTCACTGAACTACGCCCTAATACTGATGGAGTTTTAATGGCGTTTAATGGCGTTTCTCCTCTCCATACACAGTTGAACAAATACAATAGATGAAGGTCAACCACAGAATTTTAATTCTGTGAGGTCAACACGTATGACCTCCTATGTGACATGTTATATGTGATGTACACAAACCTGAATATCATAAAGATCAGTATTCGTTTGTGCATATGCAAATGAGCTAGTGTCGTAGCCCTGATAATATAATAAGGAATCGATCTACTATACCATTCAGCAAATTACTTTAGCGGTGTTCGTCTGCTCTGTCAGATTATCGCGTAAAAAGAACTAGGTCACGCGTTGCTACGCAGTTTGACCAGCGAATGAGGTGCCGATGTAGTGATGACGTGATTCAATTAGCCGATCAAAACCACATTTCAGTAAACGTCATAAACTGCGCCAATTTGGCAGACCGCTGAAGTTCTCTGCTGAAAACTATAGAGACCTCTCTCTCTCTCTCTCTGTCAGCTTAGAACTGTCCTCCAACTGCTGCTATTTCAATTGTTTACGTTCTGGTTGGTTTATTGCATAGGGTCTATTTGGAATCAGTGGTTTTTGAGATAGCTCTTGATATTTTGAAATATATTTCAAAACTTGGAGGGCTTTTTATTTTGAAACCTATATGTGGCGGTACACTACGAATGAGCCGTAAAGGCGGCAAATTGTATTCTGAGTTACAGAGTAAAATGTGCGTGAAGGTCGTATTCATAGGTACCTCAATTTGGTGCGACAAGTATCTCATCAAACACTGTTTAAACCAATCAATAATCATATTGCCGAAGAGGATAATAAGCTTCTAACTATTTCTATAGAATCCTTAAATAGTGGTAGTCTTTGTTTGCTTTGGCTAAATCCTGTTCAAGTGGTGGGTAACAAAGCATTGTATTTTGTCTAGGTATGTATAACCAGCAATTAACAATGCGACGACATTCCTGAACCTCGTTGACTTGGGAATGATTTAAAAGACCGCCCATTATGACTGTTTGATATTTATTGCCAAAAATGTGGAAAAAGAGACACATGTAGAACCGAAAAAACGTACAATTTGGTTGAAGGAACAGGGTACAACAAACCATAACCTCGCTTCAGGATATCGTTTGAAATCAAATGATATACCATTTTAAAGCTTATGATATATATTTTCTAAACAAAATAAAAACAAAATTGACTGGGGCCGACTTTACGGCTTATTCGTGGTGTCCAGTCACATATGGCTAGCACGCAGAGTATTCATTGAGCTCATTATATTTCCTAGGTAAATCGAACATTTCTTTGAATTTCAGATATGTTGCCGATCACAGACTGTGTTGTCATGTACCAAACCACACTAGGTGCATCACAGTGGAACAGCAACCACCGCTTTTCCTCTGCGGAAGTTTGATGCAAAATAAAATCCTCCGAATGTTTATGTGGATCTTTGCCTTTTCTTCAATCCCTGGAAACTTAATAGCTTTAGCTATCCGAGTGCGAGCAAAAACAGTAAATGACATTCAAAAAGTTGGCGTAGTTCTCATTACAAACTTATCAGTTGCAGATATGTTAATGAGTGTTTACATGTTTTTTATAATCTTTGCGGACTTATTTTATGCAGACGATTACTATTTACATTCAGATACTTGGCGGGAAAGTGGTTTGTGTAAAATTGCCAACTTTTTTGTTGTGTTATCTGTCGAAACCTCCTTGTTCATTATTGTTCTCATTACAATTGATAGATATTTATGTTTAGTCTTTCCTTTTAATATCTCGAGACACTTACGTCGCAAATCTGCTTTGCTTGCAGTTTGCGCCATTTGGCTTACAACCATTCCGCTAAGCTTATCGACGTCCTTTTTTGCTGGTAAGCAGTACGGTGTTTATATCCTATCAGATGTATGTATTGGAATACCCCTTATAAGACAAATCTTGAGTTTTGACGCGAGCAATAATGATATTCAAAACACCATATCGGGTGAAGCACTTACCAGCGAAGAGTCTATTGAATTTGGTATCTGGTATTTTCCTGTCGTCATTTTTCTGGGTTTAAATCTCCTTTTCCTGCTCTTAATGATAATATTATATGTGGTGATGTTTATAGCTGTTCGTAAAGCAAGGAAAGTGAAAGCTAAACGAACGAAGGAAAATATTTTGATAGCGATGCGAATGGTATTGTTTATAGGTACAAACTGTATGTGCTGGCTGCCCATAATAATCATGGGTGTGTTGTCTCAAAGTGGGCTTGTTGTTTTCCCGATAGAAATGTATCATTGGGTTGTAGTCTTTATTTTACCCATTAATTCCTCTCTTAACCCATTTCTGTATACGTTAATGGAAGTGATCAGCGATGCTATAACAGAACGTAAAAAGAGAAAGGAACGGGAAGAAAATCAGAAACTTGGTAATATGTAGTGCCAAAATAATATGCATCATAATCTGACAATATTATGTTGGTGTTATAATAAAATCAGAAACCCGGTACTATGTAATGCTAAAATAATGTGCATCATATTCTGACAATATTATGTTGGTGTTCAGAAACATGGTACTATGTCGTGCCAAAATAATGTGTATCAAATTCTGACAATGTTATGTTACTGTTATAATAACGTCGCACTGAATTAAGGGATAATGCTAAGCCCAAAGAATAATATAAATGGGCATCCGTCTCGAGATCGGAAGGTCATGGGTCACTACTACCTCCCTCCTACTACCTTATTTCAGAAATAAGAAGATCAGATTACCATAAAAACGAAACAGTCTTTTGTGGGGTTCTATGGAATTTCTATATAGATATTTAACCACTAGCCTTCAGAATGCAAGTCGTGAAAACTTTGTTAAACTTTCTCGATATTAAACCATCTTTCCAGTTTCAATTTTCACTTAGCGTATAGAGGTTGTGCATGAAATCATTGATTGGCTCCAAACAAAGGATTTGAACCGGTGTCCTTCACCGTAATCCATTCAATTAAATGTTGTCATCAACCTCATTGATCGTAGTGCATTTGTTATGTGTGTGAGACGAACTGTCGCGGTAGATTGCAATCATGCTTTTGTTGCGTCATATGTACAATCTCTGTATAAAAATTAAAAAAGATCAATTATTGTAACGGGATTGGGTATTGCGAATCGTTATGATTTACAGTTAATTATATTCCTTTATACATCGGGGTTACTACAGTTTCTTCACAAGTATTTGATTGAAATCCATCCTACTCGGCTATTTCAAAAAGGTAATCAGCCTTCCCTAACCTGTGCATTAAAATAGAGTTACTTTATTTTATTCTAGCAACACTTTTTGAAACTTGTCATTATGGCGCATACTGCTGTGGAAGTGGGTTCCCTTGCTTTTTTCAAGTTGGGTTGTGTGCCGGTCTTGATTTGTATCTATTAGTTGCCTTGTGGCTTTAATTAAGGGCATTGTCCGGGGGAGGGTCACCTACATGTAAAGGTTGTACGGGTATGTGCGGCGGTCAAAGGTCCCTTTTCCCAGCAGTTCCTTAAGACCCACATTTGCATCATGTTCCAGTTTATTAAGCCTCAAACTCTGAAAATTGCAGCTCTTTGGCCCAAATTTGGAAACATTTTGAATTTTTTAAGCTCCAAAGCGTATAATTTGGCCCAATTTTAGTTCACAGAGCCCCACAAAAATGTTGAAATTTCACCTCATCAAGCCCCTATTTTGCCCAAATATCATTGTGTTTATGTTTGCTTATGTTATATTTTATTGCCTACATAAATCAAAATTAGAGCCAATTTATAGTTTGACGCGCCGTTGCGACAAGTGCAATTTTACCACAACAATTTCCAATACGGCAAAACGTGGCGTAGCAAAGGATCGGACTATATGCTGGCCCTACACTTTGATCAACTCGTAATCGGCGGGCCTTATATCATCACGGAGTTACATCAAAATGTTTTATTTTGAGAATTGTCTCGTAACATCTCGTAACATCTCGCACAAGCACCAGGATCTATTAATTCAGGCCCAATTTGTCTACTTTCTTCAACACACAAAATAATGGACCATACAGGTCAACTGTATCACTCTTAATGTGGATCTGTTTATTTTTTTCGAAATTTGGTTCAAAAGCATAATACAGGGTGTATCAAAATTAAGTATACAGTTTGAGAAATGCCGCTAGATTAAAAAGTATGAGGTCTGTGGTCAAAATTCTCTAGTTGATAACTTAATCAACATCTTGTCCTCCTATAGCTAAAAAATCACTGGTGTGTGACCAATAATATTGATATGGTGGCTACTTTTGTGAACCGAGTACAAAACGCAGTTGCGCGAACTCAATCAAAATCAAAACAACATACAAATCACAAAAAAAGTCTCACCACTTTCTTTACTGTTTACAGTTATTTTGACAGTTTTAGTCTTAGTCTTACAAATGCCCACAATTCCACAATTCTTCTGTATGCAAATGTCGGCTCTTCTCAACATGGCATTCACACTACGTCTGTTGAGAGGTATGTCCTGCCTGAGAATGTAAACTTGTGCAATAGTGCGTTTCTGAAGTTCATCAAGGTCTGCAGGAGGACTCGTGAAAACATTTAATGCAAACTCTGCTTCATCGCCAATGGTGAAATCTTCCAGGAAACGTAGAAGACGGGCAAGAAGCCACTGACAGAACACAGTGCGACGTTGGTGATCTGCTTGCTGAAGTTGATGTCTTCTTATCGACTGATAGGGATGAAGTCCCAAGTCATAAACGAGTTTTTCTGTTAAAGGTTGCAGATGGTATTCCAAGTCCATTTCGACGGCAGCTAATTTGACCTCATGCTTGCCCCGCCTGCAGAGTGTTACGGACTGCTAGGATATTAGCAGCAGATCTTCCAGTTTGGGGCGACCACAATGTTCTTTGTTCAGATTACGACTCATTCCAGTTATCTGATACTTCGCAACATTTTTGTAAATAGCGCCACGTGAGGGGGGATTTGCATTTGGGTACTGCTGACGGAATCTCCGAAGCACTTCTGCTGGACTCAAAGTTCAAAAGTTCAAATTTATTTTATCAATCAATATCATACATAGCATAGCATATATAATAATAACATTGAGTACAATAGATATAGTTTAATAAATATAATAGCAATTAATAATAAGAGTAAATTGCAATAATATTAACAAAAAGATATATTGATAATAATTTGTGATGGTTAATATAACTTGAATACATAATCTATGTAATATATAATATTACTGTTCATGACGTTAATATACAATATATAATAATATGTTTATATGTGGATATAGGCAATTTACAAATCAGATAATTTATCTTAGTTAATATAATAATTAATGTGGCTAAAATAATATTGACTGACGAGGACCCTGCTAAACGCATAGCGTGGAGCTGCAGGGACCTCAATAATTAATCAAATATAATTCATCATGTGTATAAACTGGTGACGGTATAGGGGACAAAACAAAACAATACAATACAAGTTATCCGACTAGATTATAGAAAGCAAAGAATGGAAGAAGAAGAAAGAAGAAAGAATAAGGATAATTAAGCGTAACAGAATAGGGACAGCTGAATGATTATGAGCACACATTACGGGGTAGTAGCATGGCTATAACAACCGATGAGGGTTTTTTTAAAACAATATTTAAATGAGGCTAAAGAACGGGAATTTTTATGTTTGAAGTAAGACTGTTACAAACCAACGGACCTTGTGAACAGGATGTATTGCTTGCCAGAACAGTATTGGACGGTTCAATAAATGGGTCGTGAGCGTGTCTAGTGTCATAATGGTGGGACAGTGTTTGAACTTTAAAAAATTGTTTTCAATGAGGTCAGTAGGTAAAAGGTCATGGTGAAATTGAAACATAAATGAAGAAAGTTGGATTTTATAAATATCATGAATTTTAAGGGTTTTAAGGATGCGAAGAGTGGGTCTGTGTGGGCTAGCCAAATAGAATTAGTACATGTGCGAATTACCCTTTTCTGCAATCGAAAGAGTGGTTCAATATTGGAATTATTGGGATCAGCCCAAATCATTGCACCATATGACAAATATGGCAATACAAGGGAATTGTACAGAGTTAGAAGAGACTCTTGAGGCAAGAAGGGTCTGACCTTTCTAATAACTCCATTATATTTAGAAATAATTTTAGAAACATGTTTAGTGTGAGAGGTCCATGACAAATTATGATCAATGAGTATTCCAAGGAATTTGGTGGTCTGAACTTTTTGGATGGGTGTATTATTAATTTTAATATCAATTTCAATATCAGGTTTGTTATTATGTTTATTTTTGAAAATAATATAATTAGTTTTTTTATGTTTTATTTATAATTTATTTAGTTTAAACCAATTTGAAATATGATTAAGTTCATTATTAACTATTATTCCTAGTGTCTTAGGGTTTTGATGTGAGAAAAGGATATTCGTGTCATCGGCAAACAAAATAAAATGGGGTTCTTTAGAACAAAGTGGGAGATCATTAATATATAAAAGAAATAATAACGGTCCTAGAATCGATCCTTGAGGAACTCCGCAATTGATATCTGCAGGAGTAGAGAGGGCATTATTAAAGGAAACCTGTTGTTGTCTTCCAGATAGGTAGCTCTTAACCCAATCATTAGCAAGACCTCTGATACCATATTTATTGAGTTTGTCAAGAAGAATGTCATGGTTTATGGTGTCAAAGGCCTTGCTAAGATCTAGGAATATGCCAATTGTGTGAAGTTTGTTGTCCAGGTTGTCCGTTATTTTACAATAAAGTTCGTTAATAGCCATGTATGTGGATCTCTTAGGCCTAAAGCCAAACTGATGGGGAGTTAGAATGTTATGATGCTCAATGAAGTTAAAGATCCGTGCATAGACAATTTTTTCAAGGAGTTTGGAGATAGATGGAAGGATTGATATAGGCCTATAGTTGGTGACATCATGTTTATTATCTGCTTTAAAATGGGTGTTACATTAGCATGTTTTAGTGCAGTAGGGACAGTTCCTGAGGCAATAGATAAATTGAAGATATGGGAGAGGACACCACAAATGGATGGAATTATTTGTTTTAGAAGATTATTACTTATGTCATCAGTTCCACTACTGTTGCTATTTTTAAATCAGATGTTAATTTAACAAGTTCTTCTGGAGATGTAGGATGCATAAAAAGTGAATTGGGGTTTGAATAAGACGACAGGGGAGGTTTAAAGTCAGTAGGTGGATCAGATATCTTACTAGCAAGGTTGATGCCAAAAATAAAAAAAAAATTATTAAAGTGTTCAGCAATAGTTTGATTATCAGTTATTCGTTGACCTTCATTATTGTTAAAGAAATCAGGGAATTTAGTTTTATTATTACGACCAAGTAAATTATTTAAAGTTTTCCACATTTCTTTAGTATTATGTTTATTGTTTTCAATTTTTGAGGTGATGTGTAATTTTTTACTAAGACGAAGTAGAAGGTTTAGATGGTTACGATAGTTTTTATATTTTAGTTTATTATCATTTGATGGGTTTAGAATGTAAGCTTTATATAACTTATCTTTTGTTTGGAGCGATTTAATTAGTCCTTTAGTTACCCAAGATTTTTTGGGTGAGTTACGTTTAGATATTATATTAGTTTTAATTGGACAATGTATGTTCAGAAGTGTAGATAATTTAGAATTAAATCTGTTGTAGGCCTCGTCTGGATCTAGTATGTTGGTTAACTGATACCAATCAACAAGGGACAATGCGTTGTTTAGACCTTTGATATTGTTAGGTTTCATATGCCGTGTTTTCTTTATTACAGGTGTGCGTGGTACTGCGTTAGGCCTACATGTTTTTTGTTGGGTGAGGAAAATAGGAAATGGTCTGAAAGGTCGGTGACAATAATACCGGAGTTGATTTGGGATAAAATGTCATTGGTGAAAATGTTGTCAATCAAGGTCGCGCTGGTATGTCCATGGATGTTGGTTTTAATGCGGGTTGGTCGATCAATTGATGGGATAAAATCATGGGAATAAAGTATGTTAAGAAAGTCACTAACTTTGGGATCGGTATCATGTACGAGCAAATCTAAGTTGAAGTCACCCATCAGGTAACAGGGTTTTTTTCATTGGAAATGGTGTTCAGGGTATTGCTCAGTTGATCTAAAAAATCACTGTGAATAACGTACTCGGGTTTGTAAAGGATACCGATGATGGTTTTTGTAGAATTTTGGGACACCTCAATGAAGAGAGAATCGCAATCTGCACAGTCAAGGGAAAGGTCGGGTCTAAGGCAATAATTTATATCATTGTTGATAAAAAAGAGACACCACCTCCACGACGGTTTGGACGAACACAGTTCTCCCTTGAGTAATTATCAATGTCAATCAATGCAGCCTCATCTTCAGAGTTAAACCAGGTTTCCGAAAAACCATATATGTTAAAGTGATGGTCCAAGGAGGCCAAATAGTTAACAATGTCGTTGGAATGTTTGTTGAGACTGCATGCGTTATGGTGAAACAAGGACAGGGTACATGTATTGATAGGGGATCGTGAGTATTTATATTTTCATTGGTGTAGTACTGGCAAGGAATATCTTTGGGGCTGGTAACATCGGTGCTATCAAGAAACTTATCAAACGGGTGCAGAGAGCTGTCAAAGGCAAAGGGTTGGAAAATAGAGTTAGATAAGGAGTCGGACATAACAAGTATACAAAACAAATAGACTTAATATATTACTTAACAAAAAAGAAGCAAATTAATTTGCAAAAATATCTGAATTAAAACAAAAAAATATAATTTGGATCAAGCGAGTGAGCATCTCGCTAAAAATGGAATATAATGAAAATAACTTAATGACATTAATTAATTAATGAACTCTGGGTGCGATGGTACACCGCCTGCAATAAAGAAGGCTCTTTGCTCTGGCGTGTACTGTGGAGTATTCATTTTAATGTTGCTATTCTCCTTGTCAAGTAAAACCTAACATATGTAAGGAGATAGTTGCCCAAATTTACCAAAAGTCACGTGTTATGTAACTCAAACATGCACAGGATTGGAACCTAACAATGAGGACAAATGATCTGTACACCTGCATGTTTCTCTTGGCTGCACAACAATAACAAGCACAGGGCATTTAAACCCAATTGACTTCGCGCAACTGCTTTTTGTACTCGGCTCACAAAAGTAGCCACCAAATCATTATTAATGGTTACACGCCAGTGATTTTTCAGCTGTAGGAGAACAAGATGTTGATTAAGTTATCAATGAGAGAATTTTGACCAAAGACCTCATACTTTTAAATCTAGCGGCATTTTTCAAACTGTATACTTAATTTTGATACACCCTGTATTCAACATCTAAAGGATTATAGAGGATTACCTATTCACAATCAATCTGCCGTGAAAGCCTCTATAAAGTCAAAGTAAACGCGAAAAGCTGTAGTGAGCAGTAAATAAACGAAAATACGTCAAGTTAAGAACAATAGTTTCTATATTTCCTCATGCAGTACAAAATTAAGTTATGTATTATCTAGTTAAAAGATCAATTGTTGGAAATCTCTTTTGGTTTGGGTAAAAACACGTTGAAAATTAGTGATTGAATTAGGTTAAAATATTTTTAGTTCCAAACGTCAAGCTTGGTATATAAATCAGCTCACAAAATGGCGTTCTGTGAAACCTTCAACGGCAAGGTGATTAAGCTCACGTAAAAATGGGTTGTTTTTATTGGAGCTAGTAGTGTAAGATACTTCTGGGAAGAGTATAGCAGGTGCAGACATCTTTAAATAGAACATGTCATATGTATGCATCTCGTAAGACACGGGATAGAGAGGAGGAGAGAGGGGCATTGGCAGGGGACAGGGAGGTGCAGTGACGGTAGCCAAGGGGGGAGGGACAGCTCCCTCGTGGGACATCTTGTACTCCTGCTTGACCCTTCACCTGTGGGAAATTTTGTTGCAGTCGCTTTCACATCCCTTCTTTTTATTTGCCCATTGAGTTTAAGCAAAAAGACGCTGTTGGTGCCGTTACCAATCAGACGTTCGCGTTCAAATAAATATGTGCAATAAATCGAATCAACTATGTGAAGTTGCGGTAGAAGTTGAAGTAAATATTTAAACTTCATTTCGCAAACTTCAACTCACCACACCCAGCCCACCCCCGGTATCGTTTGTATTGTCCTCCCGTCCTGTCCTTGTCAGCCAAAATATTTTTACAAGCCGACGTCTTACGTCGGCTTGTTCTGTCTTTTTCCAATTCTTTCTTCTTTCTGGAAAGCAGCCTCTTCTCTTACATGTTACATCCTACAATGACGTCACTGGCACATATGCATCGGCTATATCATGTGTCTATAGGGTGTTCACAGATTTGGGGTCAAAGGTCATTAAGGGGTTATTTCCGGTCAAAGTCTAAAAAATTTCAAAAATTCGTATCTGCTATACGTGTGAAATAGCTAGGTGGTGTCACTTGCACCCATGCCACACCACTCTTCGTCATACATAAATTCTCCCAGCCACATTTCCCTAACATAATACGAAAGTAAAAAAAGGAAATTTAGTTCGGCAGAAATGGGGCTCGAACCCACGCTGCACTGCGCCGCTATCATGTATCGACATATTACCAGCGCCTTTACCGCTCGGCCACCTGACTTGTTGGTGCCATCTTGAAAATTTGAACATATAATCGCAACTCCATTTCTTCAACATACCACGTGACAAGACAGAAAACGTACCATATTTTGGCATTTTATCTGCTTAAAAACATTCAATGTGTATTATAATAGAGCTACCATTATTAATATTGTTGAATACTCAAGCGTATACAGACAATTAATACGAGGGGACTATGATACATACACAATATAAAAATCGATTTTGATTTAGGCCACGCATACTGCAGTTACTGTCCGTTTTCCTATACACAATACACAGTGCTCTCACCATTGACGCGTGACCTCTACAAATGATGTATGTTGGAAGAATGGGCACTTGACTAGTTAACATCACTGTGTGAAAAATAACCAGCCAATATTTAAAGTATTCTCCAAACTTCTAGCAAATATATTTCTCTAACATGACCTAAAATTACAGCTAGGTTAGATGTTCAGAAGGGGTCGCACTTTCGTAGAATATGAGTGAGGGCAAAGCATAGCTAGCTCATAGCTAGCCAACTCCCCGTGTTAATTGAATGGAGATTTGACCGAAAATATTGAGCTATATTGGTAACGGTCCGCTCCGTTCTGAAGGATGCCACAAAAAAACGGTACAAGCTACATTTAAAGTATTCTATGAAATTCTAGAAAATATAGTTTTGTAACATGTCCTAAATTTTAGCTAATTTAGGTGTTTGGAGAGGGTCGCACTTTTGTGTTTTAGGAAGGATATGTAAACGACAAATAACACCAAAAATATGAAGAAATTATTTCCAAACCGTGTTAAGTCAACAATCATTATGTTAAGAAGTAAAAAGATTAAAACTTTCAACTGCACTCACCAGGTTATTTTCCCAAATATTTCAGAACCAACTGGTTCCTTCCTCAGTGGGTGATGGTGTGTGAGATGCTGCTGAGATCAGTGTTTCTAGAAGATCTTCTACTAGAGTTGCCAGTTGGTTTCACTGATTTCAGCAAGCTGTTGTAAACTGGAGATAGTTCGTACCCCTGCGAGGTGTTGATTTTGGGCTGCGGGTCTCGCCTAATGTGGATCGCTTCACGAATTTTCCTTGTATCGTTCCTGCTGTCCTTTTCCAAAATGGTAACTCCGTCCCAGTCAATATTATGACCGGACTTGGTATGAGCAGATACAGGAGAATTGGCACTTGGAGCAACTGATTTATGCTCCTTAAGTCTGAACTTGAGTTTTCTTCCGGTTTCACCAATGTAAACAGAGCTACAATCTGTGCATGGAATGTGGTATATAACTCCTGTTTGATCTTCTTTTTCTGTACGGTCCTTAGGTGCTACCAGATTCTTTCGCAGCGTGGTGAGGGGTCTAAAGGTGGCAAAAACCCCATACTGCTGAAACACACGGCGAAGTTTCTCACTGGTTCCCTTGACATATGGCAAGTTGATATTAGCTTTGCATTTGGTGTTAGCATTCGCCGCAGAAGAGTTATCAGTTTGTTTTTTCGGTTTGCGAGCTTTGTGAAATGTCCAACGCTCGTATCCACAATTCTGGAGCGCGGACTGCACATGCGAGATTTCTTTCTCTCTGTAACTGCGAAATCCGCCCGGTGGAACAAAGTCCTGATTACGCTCAACTTATGCTCTAGCGGATGGTGGCTGTCAAAGTTGAGGTACTGGTCAGTGTGTGTAGGTTTACGATACACACTGACCCGTAAAGAACCGTCCTCGGAGCGCTTGACCAAAGTATCTAAGAAAGGAAGCTGTCCATCCGCCTCCGTTTCACATGTGAACTTTATGTGATCACTTTGCGAGTTGATGTGCTCTGTGAATTCGCTGAAATGCTCCCGTTTAATGACTACGAACGTGTCGTCCACGTAGCGAAGCCACACTCTGGGTGGATGTGGTGCAGATTCAAGGGCTAAGCTTTCAAACTGTTCCATAAAAAGATTGCATGTCGTTGGTGAAACAGGACCACCCATGGCGGCGCCATGTTTTTGTTTGAAGAATTGTCCGCGGAAAACAAAATAAGTTGTATTTAGACAAAACTTTAACAGTCGAAGCACTTGCTTGGCGTTAAGATATATCCTGGTTGTCCACGAAGTATCCTCCTCTAGGCGCACGCGAATTGCTTCAATAACGTTGTCTACAGGTACACTGGTAAACAATGCAGTGACATCGTAAGAAACAATCAATTCGTCTGGGGCAATATTGAGGTCACTCACAAAATCCACAAATTGCTTAGTATCTTTAATGTGGTGAGGTGTTTTTCCAACAACCGAACTAAGAATGTCAGCCAAGAATCTTGAGGAGTTGTAACTAACTGACCCAATGCTGGAAACGATGGGTCTTAGAGGAACACCAGTTTTGTGCACTTTTGGCAAGCCATATATCTTAGGCACATCACACTCTGTTGGAAACAATCTTTCTTTTAAAGCAAAGTCAATGGCCCCACAAGACTTGAGATCATTAAGAATTACTGAAAGCTCCTTTTTGTATTTCTCAGTAGGATCCTTGCATAGTCGTTCATAGGTGTTATCATCACTGAGTAATTTGTCCACTTTTGATTCATAATCTGTGCGATCAATGACACAACAAGCGCGACCTTTATCAGCGGGGAGCACTATTATGGTGTTATCCTTTCTTAAGTTCTCAAGTGCTTTTCTCTCATTATGTTGCTCATTTTCAAGAATGCTGGTTAACAAAAAGCAGGCCATTGTCTCATTTCGTGAACAAAGGTCCACATACCATTGTTTCCTTCCGTTTCCTTTATAATCGGTTACCCAACTGAAGCTATAATACCAGCTTTATTGCGATATCGCACATGTAAAACAGACACATGTGCACAACCAGAGAACATCCGATTTAATCAGTTGAGCTGTTTCAATGAGTGTTATCTTGGTTTAATAGCTTTTAATGGGGTTTAAGTCCTGCAAAGGTCGAGATGAATTCTACTGTAGACATGACTGCATCATGGTGCTCTGCTCAGGACATTGCGTCGGTTACGAGGTATGGAGCCCAGTCAGCCTACCATTTTTCTTGTAAGACAGTCTGAATTTTTGCAATTCATTGGAAAAGTCCACGTAGGTCTCCAATGTTTCTTTCAGATATTAAAAGATTAGATTCCCATAAAGACGAAACAGTAATCTTTAGTCGGGACCTACGTAAAATCAACTCAGTGTTAATTTTGACTAAATTTAGAAAATATTTTGGCGTATATAAAATGGAAAAAAATTATCTGCCGATAAAGTTTAGCACGATTGGCTATCACGAATCGTTATATGATGTGCAGTTAATATACACTACGCAAAAAAAGTTTCTTTATGGTTAGGAAATAACCCACTATTAAAATCTAGTTAAATTAATTCTGTACATTAGCTAAATAATCGCATGCGGGTGATTGTCCTGCGCATTTTGACACCTCAATCACTACGACACTCCTGAGAAAAGATGTGAATGTTTAAGTAACACTAGGTCGAAAAATAAAAATTGCAAAAAGGCCTATTCAAGTTTTCAGCATAAAAGAACACAAAAAACAACAATCATGCAGTGAACATTTTTCTTCTTGCTGAGCACATTTCAGGCATCATACTGCCGCTTCCAACTTCACTTGAGAGTAATCTCTTTATCACCAGTCTTTCAGTACTTTTGTGTCCACCGTTGGTTCCCTTACAGCAGCCACGCGGCGTCTCATGCTCCTAATGAGGCGTTGAATATTACCTTGCTCAATCCCGTTCCACTCGTTGATAACGATGCGACGCAATCCCACCAGAGTTGTATCTGCCTTTATCTTCTTGTTGACTCGTCTCTTGAGCTGATCCCAAAGGTTCTCCAAGGGGTTACGATCAGGGCTTCTTCAATTCCTTCTGCTTCCAGGATTGCAGCTGTCCTGGCTGCAATAATCATGACCTGTTTTGAATCCCTTTTCCAACCCCATCTCTCGAATCGTAAATGTCTTAGTGCCCACTCACTGACCTTGTCTTTGATCATTCATGTGCACAGTAAGCAAAGGATTATCCAACATGCATTAAGGAAAATGTTTTAAATTAAAATTGAAAAGGCGGGAATAATGAAACCGTCTTGGATCAGTGAATCAGCTCTAAAACCATTGAATAGGCTTCTTTGCCATTTTTATTTGTGCAGGACAATCACCCGCATTCGATTATATAGCAAACATACAAAATTAGTCGCAAGATTTTAATAGTGGGTAAATTTCCTAACCATAAAGAATTTTTTTATACATAGGATGCTTCAGTTTTAACACAAAAAATATTTCATTGAAAACCCACCCACTCGGCGATTTCGATAAGGTAACCACGCTTCCCTAGAATGTGCAATAAATTAGCATTAAATTTTTTTTTATTTTAGCAGCATTCTAGAAACACTTGGCGTTTGGCGAAAAGAGGAGTACACATATGCATGGCCATTGAATGATGTTTACTGCGGGGTCAAAGGTCATCTAAGATCATTTTTGGCTATATTTCAGTCTATGGAAGACTGATAGGGCCTGTAATTACTACAGTGATGCAACATAAGTGGTAAGGGAGGTCTATGATAGTTTTTTAAAACTTTTTTTAAAAGGTCAAATTTCAAATTCAAGGTCAAGGGTCAAAATCTACAAACAAGCTCCGATTGAGCTGAAAGTCAGCAGGGTTAAATCACCGACATGCTTGGATTGGGCTCAAACTCGATAGTAATAACCATTGGGACACTCAAATCATGAGAAAAATGCATTTAATGACATTTGTCTCAAAATTGACCCATTAACGTTATTTCATGACCTGCGGCTTCTACTCAGATTCTGTTGACTCTAGTTTTTATCTAAACTAAGGTGGGGATAGTCTGAAAGCTTTGTGAACATGTGTGATTATGTGAAAATAAAAATATCTGAATCTGAATCTATTACCAATCGATTGGACTAGGCTATTCCATCTAAAATCCACATCATCCCTGTGGAATATTTAGCTTAAGTATTCCACGGAGGGAGTATGAGTTTTGAATTCAAATGACAATTGGGTAACTTCCATTTGTGGAAGATATAGGTAAAGCCATAATGCAGGGGGAGTATAGGTTTCAAAATGTTTAACCCTGACCAATTACATTTTAAAAAAATACTTCCTCTTGGAAAGATATTTCCAAAATCTTCCACATGGGTAGTGTGGATTTCAACTGGAATAGCCCATTGGATGCATTTAAGGAAATGTGAATGAAAATAATTCTTAGAGGCTGGTCCAAGTGAATTTAAATATTTTATGTAGAAAAAACTCAAAAAATATCCCATGTCTATGAATATTAAAGAATATAAAGAAACATTTTTCACAAAAATTACAAATATTTTTAAAATTTCAGACGCCAATATCATTATTTCGTGTTATTTTCATTATACCCATGATAATCACCATGGCGCCATCGTATCTATGGTAAAGTAAATTAAAATAAAAACCCTGACGTAATGTACTGCGGTAAAAATCAGGAAACGATACGACACCCCCCCCCACACACACACACACCCCACTCATGGTTGTTGAACAATAGTCGTCATTGGTAACGTGTAACTTACGATAAAAATTTGAAACCTACCGGCATCCTAATTTGTAAATCTTTTGTAAAATCAGAGGCTTATTCTGTCGCACAGGCAGATTACATGTAACCATGGTAACCTTGGATTATGGTCTATTCTATTTGAAATCCATACACCACCTATGAAAGACATGACCTTAATCTCCCATACAACTCACACTCCCTGTGTAGAAGATTAGGATCATGTCTTACATAGGTGGTGTATCATGGATTTCAAATAGAATAGCGCAACGGGTTTAAATTTCCTTGTCGGTTGCTTCTGTTTATTGCTTTATGCCAATGTTTAGTGAATTTGTCAGTGGGACTATCAGGAAAGGTCTTCTGGTTAATGTTCTTTATATCTTTGTACATCCCTTTTTGGTATAAAGGAAACTGAAATACAAATCAGGTTGTTAGGATAGTGTGGCGAGTCTAATCCTACCTCCGATACAGATGGCTTCTTCGTGCAATGCACATTATCAGTGTTGTAGTCGAGACCGGCCTATCCGAGACCAAGACCGAGACCAAGTCCAGGCAGTCCGAGACCGAGACCAAGACCGAGACCGAGTCCAAGACCGACACCGGCAGGTCCGAGACCAAGACCGAGACTGAGACCAGGCTTAATATCGGAGGGGGGGGGGGTGGCACTTAACACAAATGACCGTACAGGTATGCTCCCGGGAAAGATCCGCCTTTTTGGATTTCGTAGCTCCAAAAGACTCCCTAAATTTGACCAAAATAGAGCTCCGGAAGAACCTTGATTTTGAAAAAAAAAATTGCTCATTCGTCACATTTCTGTTTTTTTTGCACGAAATTTTCAACCAAAAAGCGGAGCATTCCCTCCAAAAAGTTATGTCCCTTTTAAAAGAAGTAATAAAGGCACTTAAAGTCATTCATATAATATCCTGGTGAAGGCTATTCATTCTGCAGTTCAAAACATTTTGTAAATTAAATCTAATACTGGAACTAAAATTTGCAACTCACTTTGCTACGTTGCGTCCGAAGCCAACGGACTTCATCAGGCATTTGATTGATGATGGTGTGACATAGGCCTATAATATTTCGAGATCATTTCCCAGGAAGGACAGCGTAATTGAAACATTACAGAAAATTGTCCCAAAAAGTCACTTTAATAACTTGTGGACTTCAGGATAGATTCTAAAATATTTAATTACTATTAAAAAAAATGATGTCTAAATATTATTGTTAATTGTTTTCTGCCAAACATTAAATGTTTTCTCAACCTTAAAGGAAAGTATGTACAAATTCTGAAACGTTATGGTAAAATGTTATGAAAACGTTGCATAATACCATTTAAAACTAAAGTGCACATTTTAACATTATCTGGTAACCTTTGAGAGTTCTTCAAAATGTTATATGTTTGCTGGGATTAACTGTAATGTTGCCACTTTTTGCACATATACATATGATTATTTGGGCAAATGCACCAATGAAATAATAAATAAAAATTGTTAACGGAACTGTAGGTGTAATCTAGGATTCTGGACCTAATTAAAAATAAAAGAGTCCTGAGGTAAGATTGAGAATGTTAACTAGGGATTTAATTCATCTTTAATGATTCCATTTAGATGGAAACTGTTTGGGCAGAGTTAAGGGCTGTCAGGTAACCAGAATGGTGTTAATTTGCCGGTCTCGTACCCGGTCTCGGACCGAGACCAGGAGGACCGAGACCGAGACCAAGACCGAGACCAGCATGCCCGAGACCGAGACCAAGGTCAGGCTTAGTTGGTCTCGAGACCGGCCTACAACACATTATAATGAAATTCTTTTGTACACTATCAAAGATGTAATATAGGAGGTTATCCCCAAGTAAAATATGTGAGACCGCCCATTCAAAGTAAATGATGAATCACCCTATTTAGCCGCTTGACAATAGCGTAAGTTAAATTTCCATCTTGTTCAGATTGGGTGCCACAAGCTTCACGCTCTGCGTCTTTGCGGCTATGGCAAGCCAAGGGGCCCAAAAGCGTGGAACTGCTACGCGTAGCTTCTTTCTCGTTACGAGCAGCTGTTTGACCAATCAAAATAGTCAAATTTAATCACGTGGTTGGGTCGTTAGCTGCGCGTAGTATAGTGCTAGGTTTCCTCTTTCACAATTATTATCTTGTAATTAATTTACGGAATTAGCATAGATAACGAGCGGGTAAGGAGGCCAAATCACAGCACGTGTCAAGAGAACATGTTGCTATAATGCCTGGCTAAAATGACACAAAGCATATTTATTTAGTGTTTCCAAGTTTACACCGTGTTTAATAGCAAGTAACTTTATACTCGGGCTGTATTTGCGGTGCAGGGGATATGAAGGTCAAACAACAACTACTACTGATGTAAAGCGCTGTGTAAAGATATTGCGGGGAAAGCGATATCACATGCCACTGTGTAAATATGGAGAGAGTAAAATGGGTCATCATTGTTTTTCGGAACGGGGGGGGTTCCTAAATTTACAAAAGTCGGCGTCAATAAAATTGCGGCCCTCACTATTTCGGCATCAAAATGTTATGACCCCCGACTCCCACCACCGATACACCTTACCCCTAGACAGGCTAAAATTGTATTGAAATCACGGTCTTTTTGAATACAATAAACACACTATCTGTAGTCATCTTGTGACTCCCTACATTTTGTCATTATCAATTTATGACCCCCTCCCCTTATTTTTCTTTCCAAAAAGTATGACCCCTATATTTGGGATCCCCTTCCGAAGAAAATGATAGCCCCTAAATATAGAACAATCATCATTCTGTTCAGATATTACTTTAATAGCACCTATACCATTTTTTTGCTGATATACTACAGATATTTTCATTTACAAAAATTAACAACGTAATATTTGTGAGAGAGGATGTTTACATCAGCTCCACGTGTTTAAAACCGTGAATCTGATTGGTTAATAAGCTGCACGTAACGAGAAAGAAGCTGCGCGTAGCTAGTCCCACGTTCTGAGCCGCTTAGCTTGCCATATGCGGCATCCACATCTCTTCACTTCTCATGTTCTTATATTGTATTTCTACAAGTAATTATCATTAAGTATTTCTTATCTTGCATTTCCAATTGTATAACTTTTTGTGAATTGAGATGAAAACAAATAAAACTTGAACTTGAACTTGAACTTGAATACCACAATGGGGTTTGAACCCTTGCCGTGTGTGATACACAAGTAACAGATAACTACTTTTAGGGATAGGTCAGTGCTTGAATTTCATTATGCGTAGCATTCCAGCACATTGAAAAGTGGGGGGGGGGGAGGTTTTTACCTCATTATTTCGGTAAAATTTGTAGGGAACTTTCTTGGCAGTTAATATTACTACGATTTTTTTTGAAAGAATAAAGTATTACAGCTTTAACGGGCAAGATATTAAATGACAAGATTATAGGCAATCACAACATATGTTCTTGTAATATTACTCTGATATCTGATCTGACATATTAAATAACAAAACACATGACTAGACGGGATCGTACCTGATACGAAATCACTGATATTTTTCTAAATCGATGCCACGATGTTTGTGCGAAGCAATCTAGCTAATAAAATTGGACTTTTTAATAGGCAATCACACGTAACATAATATGCTCTTGCAATATTACACCGATGGAAAATATTAAATTACAAAAGACATCCAAATCCTAGCTGTATAGCTCTAATATTATTATCATAACATGGACTCAATAACATTGAGTGGAGTATCATAACAGATGTCTTCAAAATCCTTGCTTTAAACACACGATGTTTTCTACCTCACACTGAGGCCCATAACCAAAACATTTTTATTCAATGTTTGAGTTAAGGTTAGCAACTATTTTAAACTGTTACGATTTGGTAATTTATAGCATCTTGCGAATAGTTGTGAGCTTTGGCGAAATTTGCATTGATCATGTCATAGCGAGTGTGTAGAAGAATTCAAATAGTATAGCTATACTATTGGAGGTCATGTATATAGTTCTTGTAAAGAGGGCAAAAACAACAGCACTTTTGTAAAACTTACATAACTCATTAACAACAATGAATCAAGCAAGTTTTCAAAGTGTATGATATGTAGAATGAATTTTTGCAAAACGTCGAAAATTTTGATTTTCATGGCTTGGAGGGGGCGCAAAATCGATGCTGAATTGGTCAATTTGGCGCCCCCTAAGGTGGCGCCCAGGGCACATGATCCCGCCCCTTGTCCCTCCCATCTCCCCATCGCTACGTCAATGTCCAGGGTCGACATCGCTGTTCTAGCCACCATTGGATTTTCAAGCGTGTGTGATAATAATAATGCCCAAAACAGCTCAAACATTGATTCCGTGTGATCAATAATAGAAAATGGATCTATTATAATTCTCGCTATTCACGATAAGGGCGCCGCCAGCGGTTTGTAATCGTGATGTATCATGGGAAAATCGTGATGTATCATGGGAAAAGGTCGACATCAAGTCCGCGCAATACGAATATTACCATGCTATTACATAGGAACACGTGACAATATTTTTAGTTTGTCAATATAACGGTATTACACGCAAATCGATAGAGAAAAATTAATTGTGCACATTTCAAATCACATTATTAAGTATTATTGAGTATCGATTCGCGTGTAACACCTTTATTTTGACAAACTAAAAAATATTGTCACGTGTTCCTATGTAATAGCATGGTAATATTCGTATTGCGCGGACTTGATGTCGACCTTTTCCCATGATACATCACGATTACATCGCAAACCACTGGCGGCGCCCTTATTGCGAATAGCGAGAATTGTAAATTGCGCTTTTACTAGTGTGTATTCTCATCATTATATTGTCATTTAAACACACAATGACATAATGTTCTTATGTTGTATTCGTATTACGTGGGCGTTGGATGTCGACATTTTCCCATGATACACTGCGTATTTTGGCCTCTCCCCAGTAACCGCTGGAGTTGCGCCGAATAAGTTCCCCCTCCACCTGTACTTTTATTAAGTATCGCGACATACATGTATATGATACTCACTTTGACGTAGTCTTTTACCGACCGGGTTCCATCTGTCTTTTCGATCGGCAATGTTGAAAAAAAAAGACGTTGTCTGTTGCATGAAAATTTTGACATTGAACAACAAAACAAATAAATGAGAGTAACAAATTACGACTCCTTTCCTGTAGAGTTTTGTCTGCATCAGGAGAAGACGTTTTACACATTTCTTCACACCCTGTAAATGTTTCAATGAGAATGACAAATTTTTTTGTCATTATGTGTGGTATTTATTGGTTTTTTTTGGATATCAGTATTTTGAGTTTATTTAAAAATCGTCATCGTTATCATCATCATCACCCGGGGGTGGTTATTAGTGGAAATTAGGGTACGGGGAAGTGCGGCATATTCGGGGTACATTTGAGCCATTTAGTTTAGTCTAGGTTTCAGCCATTTTAGTTTATTGATGTTTATTGATGATGATGATCATCATCATCGCCACCTTCCTCTTCTTTATCATCACCATCATCATCACCATTTACGGTATTCTAATATCATACCAGGTCAATTACAAGGAGCAGCATTCAACATGTACCAAGGTATGCGTATTATGGTGCGTTCAATTTAAGGAGGATGTAAGTAATTATTCCTTTTGCTATACGTTTTCAGCGATTCATCTAGACAGTTGACAGCTTTAATATTCCCTGTCCTTCTTGAGATGACCAATGTACCAGTTGTCCATACAACCAATGTACCAGTTGTCCATACAACCAATGTACCAGTTGTCCATACAACCAATGTACCAGTTGTCCATACAACCAATGTACCAGTTGTCCATACAACCCATGTGGAATCAGTTACACCAGATGACCTTGTTTTAGTAACAGGTGTCACACTGGAAGCATTTGCTGGCCAATAGCATGGTTGAATGAATTATTACCTTATTTTCAGCTACAACGTTTGTAAAATAAGACCGATCGTTTAAGGAACATGCAGCGTAATGCTTAATTTTAAACAGAAAATCATTATTGTTCTAGCTTTCATTAACTTCAATTTTAGTCACAAATACGACTTGCTACCGCGAAATGAGCGTAAAGTCGCAAGTTGGTAGTTTCGACATTTCCTGGCTGCTTAGGCACAAATATGACCTGCTACCACGAAATGAGCGTAAAGTCGCAGGTTGGTAGTTTCGACATTTCCTGGCTGCTGAGTTGATGTTTTTTTGTTTCACACGCACCTGTTCACGCCAAAAGTACGTCTGTATGTCCTTTGTGAATGGGGGCACAATGGGCCATTCCAGAAAGGACATACTACTGGCTTGAACAAGTGCGCGGCAAACAAAGAACATCAACTTAGCAGCCTACCAACTTCCGACTTTACGCTCATTTCGTGGTAGCAGGTTACAAAATACTTCAGCCCATGATCACAAATGTCAAAGATCACATAATAGGTATCGATGGTCAAAAATCAACCATGTGAGCAAACAATCTGATCAAGCTAATCTGTCAGTTTGTAGGATGTACAGTTGAGTCATTACAACTTTCTTGAACTTTTTTTCATAGCGACTTATCTTACAACAATATATCCTTGTCGGAAGTAAACATATTTGAAGATACACCATTACTGGAAGAATTGTAAGTAATGAAGTAGACTTGTCTTATTTTATATAACGCAAGTAACAATTTGATCATTTATCAGCTTTCGGTTTTAAAATCAGATATTGTAGATTATTTCATTTTTGGCTGTCCGGCTGTCCCTTTTTCATTCATCATAAAATCACTTGTCGAAATAATATCACCCTAAAATTAAGTATTTTTTCTACAAGTAAGTCGTATGGTATTACATTGACCAACTTTATACGTTAAAGAGTGACTCATAATTGCATATTTACTCATATTTCACTTTTGTCTTCTTGAATAATCAGTGATTTTTGGTGAAAAACTCAGGTCACTTGTCAAAGCTATTTTCAACATTTTTAAAATCTTGACGTTTTCAGTATTAGCCAGGGTTCAAAGTCATCATACAATCCAACTTTGCTTCTTGAATGTTTCGATTTCAGAAATGAAGAGTATAGAATCTGTATCCAAATTTCATTGGGCCCATAATTCTTCATTATTATGTTTTGATGAGTCCAAGTGTGTGAAAATATTGGATCCAAAACATAATAATGATAAAATTGGATGCTTTACGCCCAATATTAATTGGTCTCGCTATGAGTTAAAAGATATTGGACGAGACGTAGTTTTTAGAACTTATAGCTCGACCAATAAATATGGGCTCAATCGATCCCAATTTTATATCAAACTGCAGGTATTTATGGAACATATCATCAGCAAATATCTACCAAACAACTTTAGTCTAACATTAGTATAAAAAGTTACCTCAGATGTATTTGATAAGAAATATGGGTAACTACATTATACATATGCATGTACTGAACGATTATCAAAATAAAATGGTGAAATGGTTCAAACAAATTAAGAACATTAAAAATTTAAACATTATCCTTTGCATTCCCAAGATTACACCAAACCACATTGTTAAGTTCCTTCATGGTCCGAAAATGGGTGCACGCCAGTAAATAGGCCCCATTGACTTTGTGTACAAACAGGGTCCGGGAAAACGTCATTTTCTTGACTCCAGAGCGACTCAGTTCTTCAAAACTTACCCTTTCTGCAAGTTGAAGGTCAGATGAAGACATCCATTGTAGAAGTTATATATGGAGTCCAGAAAAAATGCCGACTAGATCACCCTATAGCCCATGTAGCCTACGCCACCTTACGAATAGCTTGGTGTTTCTGAAATGTAACACATTTTGAAAGTTTAGCCAAATCGTCATAAAAAGTCGGATCCTGCTCATTTTTCACAGACAATCTATTTCCCAGGCCTAAATGAGGATTAAATATGAATCAGGGCCTAATAATTGGGTTTTAAGCCTTTTCTAATGTTATTTAATTTAGTCTTCTTGCACGTTTCCTCGTTTGAAACACTGATTTTTTCCTCCCAGGGTGTAGGAGACTTGTATTTATTTATTGGTGTGCACTCAAATACATGTGGAATGCCTCCCCAAAGAAGAAGTCACCATAAGCGGTCTATAAACGTATTGATTAAACGTACACATCAATTGAATACATGAATACAAAAGCCACCTAAGTCCATGGGAAGTGATTTTGAGAGAAAAACCTGTGTATCATTTTAATTCCTTCAGTTAGATTTACCTGGTCAATATGGTAAGTTTTACGTGCAAATGAGTGGATTAACCTGTAATAGGTATGACGATTAGCATTTCAGGGACTTCGTGGGGTTCATTTTAAATTTTGGACTTAGGTGGTTGTTTGAATCATATACAAAGACAACAATGTTAGAATGAGATTACCACTAGTAACATAATACAAAATAAAGCGCACAGGTATGTATAATGTTGATAAGCATTCTGCCATGTAATATAAACCACACACTTTCCTTTATTAAACCCATTTTTTTTCAAAAGTCACTCTCTAGCAATGAATGTGTTACAAGTGGACTTTTATACATACTGGATTTTAATCAATGTGTTACAAGACTCAAATCATGGAATTGGGTGATTCTTTCATACATGCTATTTTTCACATGCTCAATAGACACAGAGGATGAATTTGAGTTGTTCTTTCATACATATGACAGGCCTATGTAAAGGAACACTTTCCCATGCTTAACTCAATTTGGTTTAAGTATGGACTTAGGTGGCTTTTGTATTCATATATTCAATTACATAAATAGAAAATGGGAACTGTGGCTTATAACATGTTGTGTTTTTGACAGCGTTCTTGGCCAGAAGAAAAAACATAAGCGAAGAAACAGTGATAGAGAATGATATTTTTAGCACCCTGAATGATCTGAAATTACTGTGAGTTTCATGCAATGCATATAACAATCCGTAGATTTATAATTATCGTTTTTGTTAAAATACAAAAGGATTTGCTTAGTGCGTTCATTTTGAATCTTTAAAAACTAAATATACTTCGATGATTCTTAAATGGTAAGCTTCATAAGGACACAACCGTGGCGTCGTGATAATGCTCGTCATCATGCGTTGGTGGTCCATTGGCAGCATACCGTGGGAGTCATGTTTTATGTATTCTGGTATGACTTCAGGCAAAAATATTGAAAATATCAATGACTTGAATACTTCTCTGAGATTTCTATTCTCCATCTACAAACCTGCAGCTACAGGTCCAGCAATTCGAAAATATTTTTTTTCATGATATCTTTGATTAAATTTTCAAATAAAGAATTCAAAATTAGTTTCTAAGTTAACCCCCTGCCGATCTATCATTGCCTCTGATTGGTCAGTTCCATGATATTTTCACTTTAATCATCAATCAGAATCGAGCTTTGCAAATAGTTCACCCCATTTTTTTGTGTGATGAAATAATTCTGACAATGTTGCTGATTGGGCCAATTGATAATGAAAACTTTTTTATGACCAATCGGCAGGTAGTTCTCATATAATTGAACTCATTACCAAGGTAATTGAACTTTTCGTTGTATTTCAGATGTGTTGCCGACCACAGGTTTTGTTGTCACGCACCAAACCACACTCGATGCATCACAGTAGAACAGCAACCACCGTTTTTCCTCTGCGGAAGTTTGATGCAAAATAAAATCCTTCGAATTTTTATGTGGATCTTTGCCTTTTTTTCAATTCTTGCAAACTTAATAACTTTAACTATCCGAGTGCGAGCAAAAACAGTAAATGACATCCAAAAAGTTGGAGTAGTTCTCATTACAAACTTATCAGTTGCAGATATGTTAATGGGTGTTTATATGTTTTTTTATTATCTATGCGGACTTATTTTATGCAGACGATTACTATTTGTATTCAGATAATTGGCGGGAAAGTAGTTTGTGTAAAATTGTCGAAACCTCCTTGTTCATTATTGTACTCATTACTATTGATAGATATCTAGGTTTAGTTTATCCTTTCAATATCTCGAGACACTACGTCGCAAATCTGTTTTGCTTGCAGTTTGCGCCATTTGGCTTACAACCATTCCGCTAAGCTTATCGACGTCCCTTTTTGCTGGTAAGCAGTACGGTGTTTATATCCTATCCGATGTATGTATTGGAATACCCCTTATAAGACAAATTTTGAGTTTTGACGCTGGCAATAATGATGTTCAAAACACCATATCGGGTGAAGCACTTACTAGCGAAAAGTCTGTTGAATTTGGTATCTGGTATTTTCCTGTGGTCATTTTTCTTGGTTTAAATCCTCTTTTGCTGCTCGTAATCATAATATTATATGTGGTGATATTTATAGCTGTTCGTAATGCAAGGAAAGTAAATCCCACTAAACGAATGAAGGAGAATATTTTGATAGCGATACGAATGGTAGTGTTTATAAGTACAAACTGTCTGTGCTGGCTGCCCATAATTATCATGGGTGTGTTGTTTCAAAGTGGGCTTGTTGTTTTTTCGATAGCAATGTATCATTGGGTTGTAGTCTTTCTTTTACCCATTAATGCCTAGCTCTTAACCCATTTCTGTATACGTTAATGGAAGTGATCAGCCATGCTATAACAGAACGTAAAGAGAGAAATGAACAGGAAGAAAACTAGTAATATAATATGTAAATAGTCAAATGTATATATGTGACCATCCATCTCAAGCCGCTCGTAAAGTCACGAATTGTATTTCGAGTTACAGTGCAAAATGTGCATAAAGGTTGTATTCATATTTACCTAATGTTTGTCCTACATGTTTCTTATTTTAAGCCGTGTTCACACAGTCGGATTTAAGTCACTTAATACCTGTAATAAGTCACTAATACCGGTTATAAGTGGCTTATTACCGGTATCCGACTGTGTGAACACGACTTTAGTGTCAGTCAAACGCCAATCTTTAATCCCATTGTTGAAGAGGATAATAAGTTTATACTTATGTATAGAGTTAGTAAATAACTCTAGTCTTTGTTTGCTTTGACCAAATCCTTTTCAAGTGGTGGGTTAACTAACAATCAACAATGAGAGGACATTCCTGAACCTCGTTGACTTGGGATGATTTGAAGTGACCGCCAATTATGACAATTTGATATGTAATACCAGCGATGTGGAAAAAGAGAAATAATGTAGCACCAAAATAATGTACTCAATTACTGAAGGAGCAAAGTTTAACAAGCAATGACTCCGCTTCTGGATATTGTTTGAAGTCAAATGATATATCATTGTAAACTTATGATATATATTTTCTAAACACGGAAGAAAACAAAATTGACCAGGGGCCGACTTTACGAGCGTTTCGAGGTGGACGGTCACATATATTCTGACAGTTTTTTTTGTTGTTGCTTATATTCTAAAGTCGCACTGAAAAGCCCAAAGAAAAGTATAAATGGATTTATGCAAATTAAATTTAAAATCCTGATCAAGTATATAGCCTACTAATAATTATTGGTAAATAAATTCGTGTTAGACAGTTTCTTTTTATGTTGATTATTTCTATTTTGAATATTTAATATTGTTATTATATTAAATACATTGTACAGGTATATTCAATTAAATGATACATAAAATATAACTTTACAAAAACCAACTGCATTTCATTATTTTGTTAAGGTCCACTTTTTTGGTACACCCTGTAGTTAGTAATGAAATTAGAAATGAAATTGGGTCATTTTGCATCGTAGATAGAACTTGGCCGCTAACATTTTAGGGCATGTTGTTGGCTTTTTAAACTAAAATTATGGTTAGGTAACTAAATATTCGTCCTACATTTTAACGATCACGTTTAGTTTATTCAAATGATTTCTATGGTACAGCAACTTACTGATAGTCGCGCGGAACCAATATCCAAAATTCACTAATTTTTGTCCTTAACCATAGAGGTTATCCACTTCACTCATGTGTGACTTCTAACAAAAGGCGCTGGATCCCGTAGTATTCCTCATTCAAACCAATTCAATGCACGACCTCGGAGTTACCTGCATGACTTTGGCAGGTTAGTTTGAAACAGTCATGATTGCACATACAGGCACTTCTTTTGAAAGTCATAAACAAGGTATAGCAGTCGTTGATAGGATATGCAGCTTATAGAACACGGATACCTTCTATTCACAAGTAACGGTCAAAAGTCGCGGGGAAATTTTTGGCTCACCACATCTTGTGTTCAGTAACCCTGGCTGTCTATGTCAAACAATATGTGTTTCGACATTGGCAGTTGGAAGTGAAAGTGAAAAATAGTGAAATTAAAACCAATAAAACAATGATACATAATCCCGAGTTTCTCGTGGTGGTTTAGAAATCCTTCAGTTATCTACCATATACGTTTACTAAGCCAACTGCTGAAATCCGTGAAAATATGATGAAAAATATGCCTACTATGAAAACTAAGGTTAAACTTAAGTCTACTGTGGTTTATTTGACATTAACTGATAAAACCATCTGCTACGAGTCGCGCACCTTCTCGAGCAATTTACTTTTATACAATATGTATCTACAGCTTATGTTAACTGATGGGGAAGGGAAGGAACATATTATACATTGTATTTTTAAAATCTACGCAAGCTCTGAGACCTACTATGTTTTAGCCTAAACGACACAAAGTTTAACTTATTAACATAAGTGATGCGATCAAGCAAAATCAGTCGGAACTCGGGAATATTGATTTTGAGATACAGTCAAAGAAAGGAACTATTTCTTTTTGTTTCCTGTTGTTTTGGAAACTCTTTAATTGCTCATATCTTTGGAACTGGTTGTTCAATTTCAATGAGGTTTTCTGCAAAACCCTGCTTTGTAAATGCTTTTAACTATCTTATAAAAAACTGAAAATATAATGTGTAACGGTCCATATTCCGACGGATTTTGCTTGATCGCATCACATATAACACATTATTTATTGTCTTAATCACTAAGCCAAAACTTGATTTACTAGAAAGGTGCTGCTGCTGCTGCTGATTCACAATGATTATATCATATGTTTATTGTTGACGCGGTCAGCACAGCCGTCTTATTGTCAACACTAGTTGGTTGTTTTCTTTCCTTTCGAGCACACCCAAAGGCTTTCCGGTAAGCTTGTCTGTATCGCGAATTGCTAAGTCCATATATAATAGGATTGAGTGCGGAATTGATGAACCGAAGACAAGTTCCGTAAAATTCCAAGTTCCGTATTGCAGTGGCCTCTTCAGTACTACGAAGATGCCAGGTAACGGTCCATATGAACTTGACGAAAGTGTTAATTTCATATGGGACCATCAAGATAAGGAATACGACCCCATTGATGATTAACATCTTTGCTACCTGATTTTGAACGCGTTGCAGTTCACGTTCTCTTTCCTGGTTTCCTTCCCCACCAAAATTGCGCTTACCGAGACGCCTTATGATACTGCAGTACAATATAATGTTAAGACACAAGTTGGCAATAAAGAATACTGATTGCATCCAATCACTTACGGCCTCCCAAACTGGACTCAATGGAGCGCAAACGGTTTGGTCATCTCCGATATAAACATCTGCTATCTCTTTAAGCCCTGGTGGCCAAAGATTGCAAAATGAATTTGATCTTACAGTTTTCAAACAACCTAAAGTACCCATGATAACAGCGACTAACCAGGTGACTGCGGTAACCATTATTGTGTATCTCCTACCACTTACCATACGGTGCTTCAGTGGATGACAGATTGCCATGTATCGTTCAAATGCCACAAGAGTGATCATGCAGACCGATCCGTAAAATGTTAGTTTTATCGACAAATTAAATGATATACATTGCGCATTTGTATAGTATGGGTGGTTCAGTAACAAGCCGGTATTACTTTGCCAAGTCTTAAGTAGGTCAACAGCAGACGTGATGAGGAACATTGCATCTGCAACGGCCAGGTTCCCCAAATAAACATTAGTTACTGTCCGCATGTCACGCACTCGAGCTAACACAAAAAGAAAAGTCAAGTTCATCAGAATCCCCAAAAGCGCAACAAGCGGAGACAAGTAGAATTTCAGGACATAATTATGTTGCTTATAGAATGCGTTCAGGATTTTTTCTGGTGGAAAATGGTAGTAGTTCATCGGGATGGCCTTCCCCGCTAAACCCATCTCGTAACATGATGTATTACGCCATAGGTCGTCATAATTAAAGCCAATGTTAGGTTCGTTCGTAGTAAATGTAGTCATCGACATGGTTCCCATTGTGACAGACAGAAGTACCTCAAGTATGAGCAGTGAATATGTTTTCTCTGGTATGAGCTTATCACAAAGAGTGAGATGATAAAGTGCGGGTTTAATAATAAAAGCAATATCGAAGCGGGAGTAAATGTTATTTTATTGTACGCAGGCGCGAAGAAAAATTTTTATATTACTGGTTGCGATTTAATAAAGACGTGATTGTAGCCATGCAAAATGGAAAGTGTACTTTGATGCAAAGCATCAGTAAAGGGCGCTAACTATATGATAACGTGGTAACGGTGGTATCAGCTTTTTATGAGCAGGGGCTATTTTAACGTGTCTCTTGGCAGGTTCGTGCAGTGAGATTACAAATCCGTGCAGTGAGAATTTCAAACCGACAAATGACCAAGAAATTAAAAACAAGTTCCTTCACAGATTAAAACCGATCGAGCCGGAAAAAAAATATACTTAGTTTATGGTAATCAGTCAAATATCGATTTTGCGATTTAAAAAATTCAATCAAATGTCGCCTTTAACGGCTCAGGCAACGTTCTTTCTCCCAGTTTTTCATTCATTCGTAGGGGAAAATCTCGGGACAAACGTAAGAAGGCGGCAGAGTGGCCCAGACGGCTTTACCGGACTAGTCAGCTCCTTCTACCGGGCAAGAATTGGCCGGAATTGTTCTGTATTAAACATTTTGATTTTAGGAAAAAAAAGGGTAATATTACAAATTCCCCACGTGACACAACATTTCACCTTCCTTTTGGGCTAAAGTAGTGTAAACGGGAAAGTTTATTGAACGAAATAGTAAAATAAAATCCATCAAGAAATGCAGTCGGGGTTTACAAATCTGGATTTTCTTTGCTTGTATTTATAACGTCTAAAGTACAGAGCCACGGTAATTTGTACGCACTTTATAGACATTTCGTTCATAAACAGCGTGTATTCTGATTAACATTTTAAAACATAAAACCGTTTAACTTGATTTCAGTAAACCAGCTGTGTACTTCATCGAGCGGCAGGTAGGTAAAATATAACAATTCAATTAAATAGAACATTTTAAAGGAAAACCTACCCTTCTAAATAAATTTAATTAACACTTTTCTGATTAACATTTTATAGCCTATTATAATTCTATGAATATGTGCACACCCGTGTGCATTTTATGCAATGTTGACGGGTTTTTATGCGTTTTTGCAGTCTTATTAACATTTTTAAACGCAATGCCGTTTGACTTGATATTAATGAACCAGATGTGTGCTTTCATCGAGCTGTAGCTTTCCTCAAAAATGACAACAAAATGGAGTCATAATTTTGCACTTTCAAAGTCTATACATTTTATGTAGCTATTTGGTTATATGTCAGGAAAAAAATGTCACATGACAAAATAATGAGAATGGAGGTGTAACGAGCCGTTTGGTTTATTATTTGTAATATTCGTAATCGTGTGACCAATCGCGTCAAAAATTTTAGAAACAACATTCACTTCATCAACATAAACATTTTTTTACTTATCTGCTCTGTTATTTTTACATAATCCATGGTTATGTAAAAAATATCTATTTGTTTTGGAGTTCATATGCTACCTAATGTTATGTAAACTGGCCTCAAAATGAAACTTAAAATTTTTCACAAGGTCATAGCTTAAAATCCTCTCCATAAAAATGAACAAAAATTGCACACACGATTACTTGAATACTCTACTCTAAACACTGGTCAGTAACCAAACAGTTGTCCAACTGACACAACAGCAAAATGCACTGACATGGAACACCTTCCTGGACCACATTAACAGCCCAACAGACTTCTTTGGCTGGGTTCCAATTATTCGCCTGTACATGAACAAAAATTACACACAGGATTGCTTCAATGCTCTACTGTAAACACATGTCAGTAACCAAGCAGTTGTCCAACTGACACAACAGTAAAATACACTGACACGGAACAGCTTCCGGGACCACATTCACAGGCGAATAATTGGAACCTAGCCAAAGAAATATGTTGGGATGTGAATGTGGTCCAGGAAGGTGTTCAATGTCAGTGCATTTTGCTGTTGTGTCAGTCGGACAACTGCTTGATTACTGACATGTGTTTAGAGTAGAGTATTGAAGTAATCCTGTGTGTAATTTTTGTTCATTTTTATAGACAGGATTTTAAGATATGACCTTGTGAAAAATTATAAGTTTCTTTTTGAAGCCAGTTTATATTCTTTACATAACCTGTGTAAAAAATTTTCTGTGTATACTTCATCAACACATTTATACACAAGCAGAAGTACAGAAGAACTATTTAACCGACACCCATCAGCAGTAGATAGCTACTTTATCAACACTTATGCCAGCAGTAGATAGCTACTTTATCAACACCTATATCAGCAGTAGATAGCTATTTCATCAACACCTATATCAGCAGCTGTAGATAGCTACTACATCAACACAATACCAGCAATAGAAAACTACTTCATCAACAGAGAAATCTGCAATCATTAATGCCAAAATCAGATATTTTATTAACACCTATACCAGCAGTAGTAAAGTACTTAATCAAAAACAGGTAGTTTTCAACAACTATATATTAATATAATAAATAATCAACCAAAGACGTGAAAATTACAGTGATTTCTGAGAAATATCTTAAAATATCCCATGTCTAGGAACAATAAAAGAAATAAAGAAAGATTTTGCCACCAAAGTTGCAAACGGCTTTAGAATGTCAAAAGCCAATATCATTACGTTTTCACCATATCATAGTCATCATGGCGCCACCGTAACCATGGTCAAGTAAATTAAAATGAAAACCCTGATGAAAATGCATTAAGTTAATCAGGAAACGATACTCATTTTATTCGAACAATAGTCGTCGTGGGGTCGTTGGTAACGTATAACCAGGCACAAGTGATTTGCGTGGAACTTTTTTTCCGCGCAATCTCCCCGCAATTGGCTATTTTTTTTCCTATGGGCAGGGATACATGATTTCCACTGCAAAAAAGTTCCGCGCAATTGGCTATTTTTTACCGCGCAAATCACTTTTCCATGCGTATAACTTATAACTTGTGCATCCCTTTCGGGATATAAAGGAAACTGAAATGGAAATTGGATTGTTAGGATAGTGCGGCGAGTCTAACCATACCTCCGATACAGATGGCTTTTACGTGCAATAAACATTATGGTGAAATTCTCTTGTACATCATTTCAGGTGTACTTATATCTGCAAATGGTAAGTAATCACCATTAGTTATATAATTTTGGGTGATATATATAATGTACGATCGTTTTAAATGACTTGGTTTTGTGATTGGATATGCTGGCCTGATATGCTGTATAGTTTTGTGTCATGTTATTTGCATATTTTATGAATATTAATGAGCTTATTTGCATATTTTGCCTACATTGTCATTAATCCACCTGTTCTGACTTTTTACAACATTGCAAATGGCAAGTAGCCACCATTTATTGTGTAATTTTGGGTAATATGATATACGATCGCTTTAAATGAATTTAGTTAAAGGCCCATTCAGTGGTTTGCTCATCCGGAAGATCGTAAAATTATCGAAAATCAGATTTTGGTACCTTTGTCATTATCACAAATGTGTTAACATAGCCTGCTAGTGATTCAGTCCAAAGCGTGTATTTAAGACAAGAATACGGAATTTCCATGAATATATACTGACAGTATATAAATTAGCTATATGTATTTGAATGGAGCTTCAACTTCGACAATACTGCTGTTTTCTTTATTTTTTTGCCAAATTTTTATTCTCAAAAATACCAAATTTAAATGACTTATACTTCACTTTTAAGCAATTTATAAGCATTTTAATTTTTTTCACACTTTCGCTGGGATCACTGAATGGGTCTTTAATTTTTTATTCAACCCTGATTTTTGGGGCATATTTCTAATGTTTACACCTGTCCAAACTTACAACATATTGTACAACATGTCAAATATAAATTTTGTAATTCTTTACCCAAAATGCTGAATACTATGTCAGGAGTTGTTTTCATCTATTTTAAGCCGAAATAAAGAGGTAAAGTGAAAGAACCCCCATGCCCCTTAACGTGGAGTTCTATGCATTGGACATAAATAGTGTCGCAATATGACTTTTTGTCGAAATTGCTCTTGATTGTATAGTACATGATAAAAAAAGCTATGTGTATAAAATTAGTTTTACCTCAAATCGCCGCAAATGTGTCAAATTTTAATCTTGCTAAAATTTTGTTTAAGGTTAATACGAGTTATTGTTGGTCGAAGCAGCCAAAACAAAATCGATTTTTATTATCTGAATCAATATATTATTGAAAAATAACACTTTGGTGTTTTGTAAAAGTTCATTCTACAAATCATATACTTTGAAAACCTGCTTAATTACCATTCGCAAGATGCTGTGAACTACATTTTTTGTTGCTGCTTCGACCAACAATACATCGCATACCAAGCCATACCAAATGACATTTTTGTATATATATAACTCAAGAACAGTATGTTGCATATAGGTCAAACTCTATACTTTGTCTGAATCCGTGAGATGAGAGGAATACTAATTGGTACTTTATTGAACAAATTTTTTAGCAAGTGTCAAATTTCACCAGTGTTTTGAACTTTGATTGACCCATATACACTTAGGGCCACTTTTCAATATTTTGAACATCTTAAAGTCATAATGTACGATCTTATAATATGATTTTGGTTAATATTTTTCAAACCTGATTTTTTGGCATATTTGTAACGTTTACACATGTCACAACTTGCACCTAGATGGAATCAGCCAAATTTGTTGTGTTTAGGTAAACAGAGCAAAGTTCGACATAATTTAAGGAATTATGACTTTATGTCCGCCCATAGATCTGCGTGTTAAACGGCCAAAATAACAAGCAGTGTTTCTTTCACGTTACCTCGTTATTTCAGCTCAAAATGGACAGAAACCATTCCCGATCATTATTACTAGTATTATTTCAGCATTTTGAGTATATAATGACAAATTTAAAATTTGAAGGAAATCGTACATTAAGCCTTTAAATGTGTTTTGAGTTGGTTTGGTTGTGTTCAGGGAGGGGTACAAAGACGGTGCATGGTTCTAGTTGCCAGACGTTGCCAGTCTATTAAGTTTTGTAATCACAACTTCCATTTTGTCCAAAATGTCGATAATGGTCTAAAATTTTGGGTGTCGAAATTAAATGACTGTATATCCATAGTTCAATTGGAGTCGCAACTACGCAACTAGATCTGAGGACAGTGAAGCCACACTTTGATATCAAAGGCCTTTGCATCGGGCCTGAGATTGGAATTCCAGTTTCCTTTTGTCACGAAGTAAGGGCTAAAAGTAAAATTGTACAATTGTGTTTGGGAGTGGCCTTCTCTCTTTTCTCTTTTTCCTAGCTATTTTCTTCCATTTCTTGCTTTGTTTATCAAAGCTATCTAGGCCAGCATGCATATATTAGCCTACACTGGCTATTCAGGCTTGTGCATTTGTATGAGCTTGGAACGGTCCATGGTTTTCCGTGGATTAGCGTGTGTTCCTCACGGACCAACCTGGGTAAACAAACAAACAAACAAACAATACGCTATTTTTTTTCTTTTACGTAACCTAGGCTGGTGACAACAGCAAGTTTATGCAATTAATTATTCATGAGGTCCGCCATGTTGTCAATTGACGTTATGGCAGTAGCCTGGTATATACCTTTACAGAGAAGCAAAAATTCCTCAAATTCAATTCCATTTTATTACAATAAAAAAATAATGCCGCGAATGCAATGCTTGTTGCTTGATAGTAATGTTAATGCAATGCATTGAAATCAAATTGAATTGAAATGAATTTTGGGCGATTTTCATTTCAATGCATTGGAATTGAATTGGAATCGAAATGAGTGGGCTTGGGCATGAATTGAATTGGATTGGAATTGGAATCATCGTGAGCAATGAAGAATTGAATTGGATTGGAATTGAAATCATGTTGAGTGATGAAGAATGAAGTGGAATTGAAATGAAATTCAGCTTTGATTTCAATTCAGCATTTCAATTCACAAGCAAATATCTGTGATTCCAGATCATTCCACCTGTAAAAAGTGCCCTTCCCCTGTTCTGAATTCTGATACACTTCCAGGTATATTCACACAATAGAAACACATTAAAAACTTTTGGCACTAATCATAAAGCCCATATTTCTCTCAAGCTCCTAATTTTCAAAAGTACAACGATTTTAGGTGTAAAATCTTAGGAGGAGCAGGAGACAAGTAGGGGCTATCTAATCATAGATCATCTAAATACATAATCTATGATCTAATAGTATCAAAACCTTCATTTTTGACATCTTTGAGGTCAGTGTGGTGACAGGGTCCCATTATCGATCGTACCACACACCTTAAATTTAAAAAATAATGTGCATGGTGGACAAAAAGTTAAGACAAATATTAGGAAGTTAGTCACCTTAGAACTAAAAAGTTCCAAAGTTTCATGAAATAGGGACCCAGAGGTGAAGGATCACTCGCATTGTTTGAATGTGAAAAGTGAATTAACATAACAATAAAGTACCTTCTGTTGAAATGCTTTTGTGACAAGTAGTTTACTTGATTTTAACTTTGTGTTGCTGACTCAAGTGTTATAAAATTGG
The DNA here is from genome assembly GCF_039555335.1 of Amphiura filiformis. Lineage (NCBI taxonomy): Eukaryota > Metazoa > Echinodermata > Ophiuroidea > Amphilepidida > Amphiuridae > Amphiura > Amphiura filiformis. Next base: position 164,592 of record NW_027305500.1, read on the forward strand.
TAGTAAAATTTAAAACATGCACTACAAAAACAGTGTCTAGATATTAAACACTATTCTAGATACCATCTTGTCCTCGATTTGTAAACATGTCTAATGCTAAACATGTTTAGTAATTTGATGCCTTGTGTTTAGATATTAAACACTTGATGTTTTGAAGTTTGACAATTTGTGTTTAGATTTTACATGTGTTTACAAATCGAGGACAAAAAAGTGTTCAATCTCTAGACACAGTTTTTGCAGCGTGCCTTTGGCCAATTTAAAACACAACTTGCAACTGAATTGGAATTGGAATTGAATTTGAAGTGAAATGAATGCTCAGAATTGAATTGAAATTGATTAGCTGTTAATTTCACTGCATTGGATTGGAATTGAAATGAAATGATTTTGAAATTGAAAAATTGAATTGGAATTGAATTGAATTAATTCTAAAGCAAGCATGGTGAATTGAATTGGAATTGAATAGCAAGACTCCAGACGTAGAAAGAATTGAATTTGAATAGAATTGAAATCAATTTTCTGGAGCGAAATAACAATACTTGATAGTGCAAAAGTAGGCGAGTATATTACAAGGGGACAACAGTTTACATTAGCATTATTTTTCAGTTTCTATGTAAAAGTTATTATTTCATTAATATTTCTTTATACAAGATCGGTTTCTTCTGTTCTTGATCAATGTTTGTGCACCACAGCTGCTCAGGTCCGTTTAGTTGATGGTATTGACCCCAACGAGGGCCGAGTCGAGCTATTACATAATGGCGAATGGGGTACTGTCTGTGATGATCATTGGTCTAAGCAAGATGCTATTGTAGTATGTCGACAAATAGTAAGTGCACCTTATCACCAGCCCCACCCCCACACACACCGACACCAAATAACTGTACCCGTTTTCTGAAGACCAAAACTGAGAACATGTCAATTAAGCTTCGGCAGGGGGATATTTTCCCGTATATCCGTGGGTTTAACCGCTCAAGTGTGTAGTGTAATGTTTTTATTATGCTTATGGCGTCTTCTTTTGCATCATAAGATTCACCAGCAAAATGAAGTTTGCATAATCCTAAAAAATAGAGTATACTTTGCCGACATATTGCACCATTTAGGGTACAGTTTACATTATTGTAAGGGGTACAATGTCGTACGCATTAAAGGCCAACATTGGTTACAACACCATAGTGCCATTTACGAGGAACGGTCAATAATTATCTAGAAAATTTAAATTTTACACTAATGTCGAGTATAAATTCAGCTTTACTTTTATACGTCATAAACTTTAAACACACTAATCATGATTGAACACTGATGATATCCATGTTGATTTGATCGTCAGATGGGAACACGTCATGGCGTCTTACAGGCAGAAGCGTTATCCAGCGCCTGGTTTGGTCAAGGTTCGGGAAACATTCTACTTGATGACGTTCAATGTACCGGTAATGAGAATTCCTTGAATGAATGTAATCATGCTGGATGGAGATTTAATGATTGTACACATGAGGAGGACGCCGCCGTTATCTGCAGAAATGGTAAAGGAACTTTGTTTTAAGTTTTAAGATACTAAAGGTGATAGGCTTCTGAAATTACAATAAGGAGTGGCATAATAATGTGTACCACCGAATGAATTATTATAAGGGGCAAGCATTTTTGGCAGGCCTCAGAGATGGGGCAAGCACTTTTGTCAAGACAAAAAAAGGAGGAAAGCTAATTTCACAAGAACTATTTTCATAAAGTTTGAGTGAATACAAACAATTTTGTATTTCCATTTCTTTATCTTAAATAGCTACATCCACCGATGTCCGTTTAATAAATGGCACGGTCCCTGGTGAAGGCCGCGTCGAGGTCATGTATCATGGTGAATGGGGCACAATATGTTATACTGGTTATACACTTAATAACGTCGCCATTGTGGTGTGCCAACAGCTTGGTTGGTTTGGTGTGGCTGTAGGTCATCGTAGTGAGCGATTTGGTGAAGTCACTGGTAACGTATTTCTGGATAACGTTGAGTGTCATGGTACGGAGAGTAGGTTGACTGAATGTCAGCATACAGGATGGGGAGTTAGCAGCTGCGATGGATGGTATGGTCGTGATGTTGGCGTCATTTGTCAAGACCGTGAGTAGTAGACATAACTGCACATCAGTTTTTGATCAAATTGCCCATTACCACAAATTGGACCAGTTACTGTAACTCCCAGCTTGTATGCCAGCTTCACAGCTTACCTGGTATTTTTCTAATATTTCTGCCGAGCGCAAGATTGTTCAAGTTTTCTTTAGCCTAATGAGTTCTTTTAGTTGTGATTCTTCTAAACAAGGCTAAAATTTACAACTTGACACCCGGGCAAATAGCATCCATTCATTTTACAACTTGCCCGAAGCGTTTGCACCGCAATGACATGGATAACATGCATTAGTACCCTAAAATATATAAACGATTTATTCTGCATTCGGTCACGTGATACCGATTTAGCGGGTTCAGGACAAGTCGCAATTGGTGCATTTGCATCTCTCATTTTGAACAGACAAGTACCAATCAATTCACATTGATTGAAATAAAATGACATAAATACATATCATAATCGTGCTATTTGAATTACTTCTTTGCAGACTATGAAATATGTAACCTTGAAGTGGCAGACAATATCATGACAATAAATCCCAAAGAAGTCATTCGTTTGGCGTCGGACGGTTTTCCCGAAAATCCAAATAAAGAGTACCACTCTATTTGCATCACTTTTATAACTTCAAGCGATAGTGGCTTCTTTAGCATAAAATTGTTGAATACTGATATATCAGCAGAAGATTCGTTGGGAATAGGCAATGGAATATATCCATCGTTCCACACAGTAGTCTATGGTTTAAGTAACCAAGCAGGTACTCCCGTCAAGGGCAATCATCCACAAAGTATTGCGCTGATGGATAATATCATCGGTGGACAAATGTGGGTCGTATTTGCAGAAGGTGCTAGCATCGGGTTTGAATTGAATCAATACGAAACTGCTACGATTGGGTTCATGATTGAAATCACTCGACGAATTTCTGGTATATATATACCGTAAAGATTCGCCTAAAGGCGCATGTGGGTTCCCTTGACACAGCTGCTGGAATTTAAGGCAGAAACTAAATTTGCCCTCCCGTAAGATTTCCCATCAGGATGTAAGGGCATAGATCCTTATTCTTGTTTGGATTTTCAGAGGAGGGAGTTCTCTTCTGTACGTACAATTATTGACCCTAAGGCAGAGAAGCCCACGTGCCCCATTAGGCGAATCTTTACGATATTAGCATTTCAAAACACTTACATAAGGTACTGCGCCATCAACGTTCACATTTAGTTAATAATGACTCTAATTGTACAAGCATCAAACAACCGTATGCTAACGGGTTGAGCTTTGACAATCGTACTCCACTCATAACATCCACATCTGAACACACATCATCAACTTGAAAAATAAACCTGGCAATTATAACTGCTTACCTTACTCTACTTTCACGATGTAGACCGGACCAACTGCCCATAACGAGCTATATATGTTACGATCGTGGTCCCTTCGGAGGTAGCGTAATGATTCTGATGCATAATTATGATTTAATCAAAATGTTAAATACCGTAAAAGGCATATAGAGTGCTTCTGATTAAGCGAATAAATTACAGAACCGAGCATATTCAAACGAGTATTATTTTAAGACCAATCTGTTGTATTGGCATATTTACGCTTGTTTCTAATTAAATTAATCAAAAACACTATATATGCTTGTAGACGAGGTTTTACGGTATTACAACACAATTGTGTATTATTTATTTCACCTTTTAGAACCAGATCAGTGCGAGGATGGGTATATATGTGAACATGTTCTAGCCGGAATTGTATGTCTTCATTTAAATCAGTTATGTGATGGTTATAATCATTGTCCGCAGAATTCAGATGAAGCTAACTGTAGTGAGTCAGCTAGTTTAATTAGCCACGTATTATGCTGCAGCATAGACAATTAAACATGTTTCAGCGCAACATTACAGGCACAAGCTACTAGGACGAGCCATAGTGAGTCGCGCCAAGACCAACGGTTACAAACATGCCCCACATAATGTCGCTATGACGTCATAATGTAAGGGCGCCCATGGAAATTTTGGAAACTCTATGTACAAAAGTATAGTCAAAATTTTCTGCTAAAAATTTTACAAAAATGCGATTTTCACAAAATCAACCTAACTGACAAGCAAAAAGTCAGTAGCTTTTGGAATAATGTAACTAGAGTGAAATGAAACTAATTGATTTTACTGTAGAAACCAATGGTGTGCCTCCCCCCTCTATGGTCATCTTTGACGGCTAATGAGCGCAAAGGATGGATCTACGATTAGCTTAGGTCGTTTGGGCGTAAACGCGTAAGTTTTTTGTGACGGATAAAAAATCTTGGGGGACAATCCCCCTTCGTAGTTCTAAGGTTAACCTGGGGTGTTATATTCCAGAGAGTAGGATAATCGGTATCTCTAAGTATGTCTTGTCTCATGTTGAGAATAACGCCATGTTGGATTTCGCAATGGCATATTCGATTCGCACGCGCTAACCTTGTTCCGCGATGTAAACGCACTGTATCGAATCTGCCACTGAAAATTAAATCCAACATAACGTTACTCACCGACATCGCCTGGTTACATTGTACAGCAGAGACACTAAAATCAATACCCGGGATCGATACACGTGAATGTGCCATGCACGATTTGATATTCAGACGATACATCTTTGGATACCGGGGTAGAAAATGATAGATATCTCCCGTAATTTTTTTATTCTAAAGAAGCCCTATATTTTGCTTGTACTTGAATATATGTGTTGAAAGGATATGATAGTCGTTAGCTTGCATATTGAGAAAGAACCATGCGTATTGAGCTCAAAAACTGACAAAAATTCTGATTTTATATGTGCCGAACTATACCGCAGCGTAGGCCACTCGTGGAGGCAGTCTAAAAGCAGATGAACTCATAGCGTATACCATGCTCACTCACATACACAGAGGTCAGTCACCAGGCTATTGTCAATAGCCTTAGTCGGATGTCCCTCGGCCCATTATGCGTCTCAAAACTATTGAACAGGTCGGAACAAAATGGCCATGCGTGGCTGTGGGTTCAACCTACCATGGCGATTTCTGCCATGAAGATATCGGGGCGATAACACTGTGAGTTTACTCTCAACCTGAAAAGAGACAGACTATATAATAGGAATAATATAAAGTAACGGCATAGCAGCAGAGGGTCACTCGTCATGTCGTCAATCAGGTGAACTGCTCGCAAAATTCCTTTACCGGGTCAAGTGCGCGCGGAACGGGCAAACAGGGCAAGTATGTGGCTAAAATGGGCCAAATTATAATTATATTTTTATACATTGTCTTATGTGTTTGTAAGGTTACGACAGGGTCAAAACATTGGATGTTAAATTTAAGGACAAGGTTAACTTGACGTCATTTGGATACCCAACCCCAACATTTCAAAGTAGTCGATGGATTATCAATTCAGGAGATCTATCTGCTGACTTCGTGTTCACATTCAAAGACTTGCAACTGACACACAGAACGCAATTTCTCATCGGTAGAGGGCGCAGTTTTAAGACCGAATCGGAACTTGTGGATCTAAGCAGCCCAGATATCACGGTGATTACTGACGATATCTTAGTTATTCGAAACTCGTCATCAATATGGATAATGTTCAGCACTGAAACTACTATAACTGAAGCGGAACAAGAAGAAATAGGGACTAATGTTGAACAAATAGGACAGATAATACCTATCGTTAAAGGCTTCTGGATCAACTTAGAGATACGGTCACCTGGTAAGCTTAATACTCAAGCCTTCGTCATTATCTAGTAAGCGTAAAACTAAACATAAACAGTCCTCGAAGCATTTTGTTCGGTGGTTCATGACATCGTCGATCAACTAGATGAAAATTCTGATTTGATATAACCGATATAGAGACCGATCGAAGTTTTAGGAAAGTGGTTCTTCAAATGACGGCTTCTTTGAAATGAGCTTGAGGCCCGGAATGAGCTTACTTTAGGTGTGGTCTCAGATCCAGAATTATGTCCATTCCTGGATTGCAAAGGTTTTTTGTAATACCGTCCCTCTAGACAATTTGATGCGCAGTTATTAATTATGTATACTGTTATTCTTTGCGTACACTTATTAGCTCTGCATAATAGTTCGTCGGCTGTATTCCATAGTGGCGTATAGTGATTTTTGGTCATTTTTTTGAAAATTGGCACATATGTTTTTAATGATGTTCTCTTTAATTTTTTCTAAGTCTCGTCAGTCATAATTAGCTAATTAATTAGTAAGTAATTAATTAAATGTGGCGTATAGTTACAAAGTGAATTTTTGTGTTTTCCATACTGGCGTATCGACCATACGCCATTTTTTATACACATTTTATAATTATGAAATATCTGCAAAAATGAAAAACATTGTATGTCATAGTGGCGTACACCTTGCTACATGTCATAGTGACGTATCGGACCTATACGCCACTATGGAATGAAGCCGACGAAAAGTAACGCCATAGGGATTACACGGCGACCGAGGTGGCGTAAGGTTAACGTTAGGTTAGGATATTGCGTTTTGCTTGTTTTCCATAGTGACGTATAGTTTTATGCTTTTCAATTTGCCAACAATATTATGTATTTATTTCTTTTGAAAAATATATAAATATAAAATCTATTTAGTTTACTACAGAAATTTCACATCATTTACAAAATACAATGAATGTCTGATTTACACAACTCGATTTTAAATTGGCATTTCTTCAAACCCGATTTTCTCGAAAAGTTGTTTATTCGCGGCGCCCCACCATACGCCACTATGGAATACAGCCGACGAGTTGTTAATTTTTAATACTGATTGTTTATCTAATCACATATTTAATCCTCTCTTCCAACGTTCCTCTTTTCCTAAAGTCAAACTATTTCTTTTATGATTAATTAAGTTGATTAGGTCGTTGGTTGGAGGAGGTGTGGACACGGAGGTGTGGACACGGAGGCATATAAACTGTATGGAAAGAGTCCAGTACAGTTTGATGACATGGTTATTTTCCCTTTTATGTTGATTTACAAACTGAAATCCATGATTATTTAGTACCAAAGTTGATAGCAATCATATGGCAAATAAATAATTAAGTAGTGTGTGTAATTTCTATTTATTAATAAGACTAACGAGCTGGTTTATGGGTCACTCCATGTCTTTAGCCATAGACTTCTATGTAAAACAGTCGATTTTCAGAGTTCCATGTAGTAAGACCGAAAGTGTCAAATGAAGAGATAATTTGTACTCTGGGTTGTTATGATTATTTATGACTTAAACCAGTTACTGAAAGTGTTTTAAGCAGCTATTTAGCATTAATTTAGATTTTTGAATAACTAATTAGGTATAATAATAAAGAAAATTTTGAACACCCTGTATACATTAAAGCAAGCATCGCACCCTATACAAACTATATATTTTCTGGTGGCCTTTTTCAAGACCTGTTTGATTTTGACCTCCTCCGATTGTGAAAATGCGCCTGAAAAGAAACACACAATTTAAAACTATACAACATGTTCATTAAAAAGTTAATCGGTGCACTCTGTATATTTTCTCGCACATCCTGAATATTGATTTCAAGTTAAGGTCATTTAATCTGTGTTCTTTATGCTTTCCAGCAATGTATATTTTTACATACCTGTAATTGGTACATGGTACATAAAGTTAGAACCATTTATATCAAAACTAATGTTTTCAAAACTAATGTCACGAAAGAGGGTCCCAACTGATGACACATAACCATATAAAATATCATACTTCCGTCACTTTATGTATTTATTCCATGGCGATATCGCTGAAGGAAAGTAGCAATAATTATTACGAATATTCATGTCTAGGTGAAAACTGCGCAAACAACACTAACAACTGTGAAGAAGGCTTGGTTTGTTTAGATGGAAAGGTTTTCTGTGATGGCTACAAGACTTGCGCAGACGGCTCGGACGAAGTCGATTGCAATCAAAGTAGGTAACACTTAAAGTACTGCAAAAAGCTTAAAGATCATGATCAATAACCAGAAGATTACTTATTGCGTCACATCCCACAATGCAACCGACCAAAATTAGTATACCCTTCATGTGCAGGTGGAGCTAAAACATTACGCGAAACTGTAGGTAGTGCAAAACTCGGAAAAGATGATGATCAATTTGCCGTAGAAGTGATGATATAATAGGATAGGTTAAAACAATTTTTGAATATATCGGACTGCACTAGTAAGTTCACGCGGTACCTCTGCAGTGAACCATAGATGTCAAAGAACAGGGATAAGGACCTGGATCGTAATTCCATAGATAAATTCATATCATGCTGATCACTCGCAGTTGTAAGATTAGTATCTTTGAATTAAAGAAAAGAGCGGTACTGCATCTATGTTTGCAAAAATACGCGGGTGATGAGTGTAACCTGCTTGTAGTGCAGAACGATTTATTTAAAAATTGTTTTAACTTATTGCTATGGTAGTTAATCCTATTACATCCTCACTTCTACGGCGAATAAACAGAGGGTTACTTATTGCACCATCTCCCATAATGCAACTGACCAAAATTAACATAACCTTCATGGTGTTGACATTACGCAGAATTGTGTAATGGTGATTTCTTTACTTTAAGTCCTATTTTATCTTCCTAGTTTGGTATCACTACGCCACCTCCTATATAATGCTTTTGTACCGTAATCAGGTAGTAGTCCTAGTTAATAGCTTAGCACGTGTACGATAGTATGCCCGTGTCAATTTTGTTCACTCGAGAGTTTTATTATTATGTTTTATTCAATATTCAATGTAAATTAATGCAAGGTATTTTATCTACTTCTTCGTGTGATTTACTTGCCTCTTTGATGTGTGTCATGAGTTTTCCCCCGGGTAACTTGGAGTTTCGTGGTCCAGTAATCATCGGTGTATCTTTAGCCGCCATGATACCTGGGCTGCGAAACGCCAGGATACTTCACAAGAATTGTATAAAGGGTTGCAAATACCACTATATGATAAGATATTATCTGATATCTAGATTGCTTTAAGGCGGTCGGTAATACGTTACAACTTCGCATCAATGCATTAATGCATTGTATGTCATACGTAAATATACACACATTTGGGCCAGGTTAACACAAGACAGCTCTTTAAAATGAGTAAGGAGGATAGTGCAATGAGATAATGACTGTACAAGGTATTCTCGAGGACAGATAAAATACCACAGGTGACCACAAGTTGTAAAGTGAAAAAATAATGGAAACATTATTTTGTTTAAGACATAGATAACGTGATTATTCCATCCTCATATCATTCACTGTGACGTCTGTCACAGTAGAAACAAGATCTGTGAAAAGTACAAGTGTATTCCAATTTATTTATGTGGGCACACCTTTTCTCTTCTTTCTTTTCAGACATATGTCCAACAAGACGCATCAGCATTACTCGAGACAGGGGTATTTATGTAGCAACCAGTCCGCATTTTCCTCGAGTATACCCAGCAAACGTACAATGCGTCTGGTTTTTCCATTCGATCACGTCAGGCTTTTTCGTGTTAAAAACTGGCAAAGTGTTCCGACTTGATATACACGATGATGTATCTGTTGGTACTACAGAGGTTGTATCGCCCAGCACTACTATCTACCGTTTTCCACGATTTGTACAGCATTACCATTTAGGTGCTATCTATAAATTGATTGATGAAAATACTTTTTGGCTTCGATTCGTGTCGTCTAGTTTTGGCACTTCCGATGGAGTTTACGTCATTATTGAAAGGAGAAATGTTAATGGTATGATTGATTTCCACGTCTGTTAACAAGATAGTTCAATTGATAACGCGTTCGACTACGGTGCGAGAGGTTGCGGGTTCGAACCCTGGCGGTGCCTTGTACGCTCTCGTGGAAAAATTGAATTAGCTTGAAATTCCCCTGGACAAGGAACTTACTGCTAATTGTCTCGTTGTAACCCGTACGAAACTCGGGGAGCTGATCCTGGTTGCGATTGATATTTGTGGAATGTCTAGGGTGTGCGCTCTTGTAGCAACAAAGTCCCTGAATTGTCGTGAAATGGTTTATGGAATGATGTGTGCCGTAGTGGTCAGCGACAACTGTAAAGTGTGCTGAGGCTTGTGGATCAACGTCTAGGCGTTGTGCCTGTGCGTAGCGCACTATTATATAAATCACTGCCATTTTTTTGTTAGAAAACAATATGACTATTCAATAAAAACCTTTAACATCTTCACCCGTGCCTGTATAGGATTCTAAGAAATAAACCGGTCGTTAAATGTATCAATTTAGCACAGGTTAATTTTAAGCCAAAACAACAATTTCTCGCAACCAGAATTTTAAAATGGACCCATTAATTTTAATTGTTTTGATTATTGGGCAATAAGACATATTTTACAGCTTAGACAGATTTTTTGACTTAAAAACATTCCTAATATTTTATCAAATGATTTTAGAGGTGCAAGTGCATTTTCCACCTAATGGGACTTGAAATTTATTCTAATTCAGGCTATGCTGCAGTTTAAACTTAAATGCAGATTTTGTTATGAGTCATTATTTATTCATTTCATCTAACAAATCCTGTCCAGGCCTATCAAAAATACCATTCACGTGTTGAATGCTTCATATGCTTGGCCTGTATGAGCATGCAGTGCTAGTTACTTTAACAACTAGGATCTTGATCGATCGAGAACAAAAGCTATACAATAAGATACAATATTGCCAACAATGCGGTTAAGGTGCCAAATTGTGATAGTGTATAACATAAGATAGCTTGTCACGGTTTCCCCAAAAATATATAACTATTTAAGTTTAGTTCCCAGTTTTAGATAATGTTTGAAAGTATGTTTTCCTTACGAGTTGATGGAGCAAGAAATATCAATAGATATAGGGTGATTTATCAATGAAGTGTTCCTCTGCTGGCTAAACGTAACATTTTTAAACTCGAGGACATTTGGTGCGGACTGAGAAGTCGCATCGGTAACACTGATTGATATCGAGATTGGTACATATGAGGTTTTATTTCGAGGTCAAACAGATGTATTCAACTTTAGACTTTCTCACATATAGGTGGATTCTGATTATTTTTCTGTTAGAGCAGTATCTCAATTGACGATAAAGTTTATAGATAGACATCAAACAAGTTGCAGTTCAGACCAAATATGCTACTTTCGTTTCGAAAAGAAATTTTAGCCTGACAAAACCAAATGAATTTTTACTCACTACAATATTTCGTCCTTCACATCGGAGGATTCCGTCAGGTTATGACTGATATGTTCATTTGATCCGCTTTCCCCGGGAGGTTGGTTTCCGGTGATGTTTAGACTAATTTCCATTCTTTAAAAGCGGATCATAGACGTGGCTGAGGAAATAATGTGCCTCTTCTCATTATCATCATTACCATCGTCTTCATCAACATTATCATCATCATCATCACCATCATCATCATCATCATCATCATCATCATCATCATCATCATCATCATCATCGTCACCATCATCACCATCACCTAATCTTCGCCGGCGTCGTCACCATTATTATATGTTTATTATGATTATAATTGATAGTGTCTTATATTGGGTTCAGTTGGTGCAATGGCCATGATGGCCGAAGCTATCATTATCATAGCTATTGTGACGGGAATACCCTATGTTATATACATGATTGCTATGGAATTGGAATATGTCTTGACGGGACTGACAAACGTGGTTGTCACGGTAATGTTTTATATTGAACAAAAATACATTAAAACATGGACCACTATAATAAAAGGTCCACAAATTCCACCTTAAGACTCTAGAATAATTCAAAAAGGTTTTTTTTTACAAAATTAAAATATTTTTCAGGTAGTTAGTAGCACATTTCGTTTCACACAACTGGGCAATCGTTGCGTTTGTTCACAATGACTCATTATGTCTCTTTGACAACATTTTTCTGTGTTGTGATAATACTCAGATATTCGCCGTAGAAGTGACGTAATTAATCTGATTAACTACCATATGAATAACAATGCACTACAACGTTCACGCGGTTCCTATGCATTGAATCATAGATGTCAAAGAACAGGGATAAAGACCTGGATCGTAATTCTAAATTCTATAGAATATAGCATGCTGATCACTCCACCTGAAAGATTAGTGTATTTCAAAGGAGTGTTATTGTATTCAATCTATGATTGCAGACAGATACAGGTGATGCATGTAACCTGCTTGTAGTGAAGGGCGATATATTCAAAAGTTGTATTCATCTATTGCTATGGAAGTTAATCCGTTTATTAACGTCACTTCTACGGCGAATTAGCAGTCAATTTGTTTGTACTGGTACTTGTACGCGTATTCACTATTTTCTGCTGATCTTATTCATCATCATCATATCTTCTTCTGCTTAAACTATTCCTTTTTATAGCGAAAAAACCCCAATTTGATCACAGTACTATTCGCCAGCGAAGTGATTACATAACTCCCTGGTAACCAGATCACGCACCTTTTGGAATTGGTAGTACATGCCATAGACTTTGTGTGGCGATCATTTCGATCGCGGTGCAGGACTCAAAAGCGTGATCCAGTTGACATGGTGATAATCGGATTACACGTAACACTTCGCTGGCGAATTATCACTCTCGTATTTTTCAGACACGCCAATTTGTCACAACGAATCATGTTATTATATTGATCATATTGATGGTGGCTTGCCCTGGCAGAACGCATATTCCAGATGTGAACAATATTTTCACAGCGAGTTACTTGTACTAAACACCAAGGAAGAATATGATCTTATTACAATGATTGTGTCTCTTGTAGAAACACGTCGATACGTTTGGCTCGGATGCACCAATCGTCCTGAGAAGAATGATGAGCTCACTTGTAGCAAGGAGCAGATCTTTTGGAACATAACTTCTGGGCATCACACGGGGTATTGGGCAAGCGGAGTTCAAGGTATTGTTTGACTTATGACTCGAGATAAAATGAGGCGAATGACTCATGTGATATTTGAGTACCAAACTAATCGAAATGACGTGGCTCGACCTGAATTGTTGGTGACGCGTTAGTTGACCTTGGCCTATTTCTACTCCCATGAATTGGGTTGGTAAAAGTTCTTTCCTTCAAAAATCCTTCAAAAATATTTTCACATTCCCTTTTGAAATTCAGTTCTGCTTAGGAGCATGATTCTGACAGTGATATTTAATTAATTTTGTTACACAGATTCTGGGTATACAAGAAGTGACTGTGAGGAGATCTGCGTGGCCTTGGATACACAGCGTTCATCATTATTTTACTTGCCATGTGGATGTGGTCCTGCTATTAATTATGATTTGTCAGTCATGTATTATCCGTATGATCCGCTTGCTACTCCAATATGCGAGATAAATTACTTAATATTCAGTGTCGCGAAAGGTATGTATAAAATGATATCAAAATATAGTACAGTCATGCAATCCGGCACATTATGACACCCCATTGAATCCAATGTGACTTCAAGAAGCAAAGTTACAAGCATTTGATTAGACGAAGGTCCCGTTTTAAAAGTGACAAACTGGCCTATTCAAAACTCCACGGACTAGACAGCTGGTTTGAGAGTGGTGAATGGTGAATTTATACATGCCTTTAATTTAAAATAAAAGGAACAAGAGAAAACTGAATCAAAAGAACTGACAAATAAAATGAAAGTTATGAAAAGTACAGAGAAGTAAAAACTGAAATAAAACTGCTTTAAATAAAGCTTTATTGAAGAAACTGTGTTATCTCTTTGTTGTGCTTGTTGGAATCTTTTTGCGCCCTTTATAGGCCAGTTTGTCACTTTTAAAACTGAACTTTCGTCTATTTAATAGCTTGTAACTTTACTTCTTGATGTCATATTGGATTCAATGTTGTGTCATAATGTGCAGGATTAGATAGTGCATCTATTAAACAAATAAGTTTACCCAAATATGGTATAGTTTTAGAAATGTGATTATTTTTCCAAGTGTAAGGATACTTTTTTGGCGCAGTATATATTGCAATATAGTGCAATATATAATGTAGCCTTGTATCACACTCAAAGCCATTCAATATTAATTAAATCTTTTTTAATCTGATGCCAATAACTTAAGAATCAACTTAAAATCTTGAGTCTAATCCATCAGCAAAGATTCTTTTGCCATGGATCCTTACTGTGCAATTGATGTTGATGAAGTTGTTTATGCGTTAAACAGAGCAAAAAAACAAAGAGAGCCGCAAGTATTGATGGAATTCTCGCGTTTCATAATACGATGCGCCGCCAGCGGTTGCTTTTGGCAGTCAAATTTTCGACTCCAGAGTCGACATCGCCGTTCTAGCTGCTATTGAATTTTCATGCGAGTGAAAATTAATATGTTGAAAACAGCTCCACGAAGGATTCCCTGTGATCAATAGATAGAAAATGGATCTACTATAGTTGTGAATTATTGTTTTAGTGTGCATTCGCATGTAACATCATTATAATGACATTTAAACCCACAATGATGCGTGTTCCTGTATTGTATTCGTATTACGCGGGCTTTGGATGTCGACTCATTTTTCCATGATGCACTGCGTATTTTGGCCTCGACCCAGCGACCGCTGGAGGCGCATCGTGTTGTGAAACGCGAGAATTGTTACATGTGCAGAGTTGCTTAAAAACAAATCAACAGTCAAAGTACTACATGCTCTATTTAGCCAGTGTTTTACATGTGGTATTTGTCGATCTAAATGGAAATAAAGATTCACATCGGGGTCGATGCTTTGCGTCACACGCACTGCGTGTTAAAAACGTGACGCGTAAAGAGCGGGTTGCGCTCGGCAAGTACAAGAAGCATTTACACATGCACTGAATTAATTATCCTCATACCTCCAGTTTCCGAGGTCTATTTACTTTGTACTTCTATGTGGACAGACTGTACTGTGATGTATTCGTAAAACGCCTAACTGACTGGATTGAAGCAAATAATGTTATTTACAAGTGGCAGAATGGCTTTGGAAAAGTCCGACCAGGGAAGTGCCGCTAGGACTTCCCTGGTTCGAGGTTGTCTCGATCACATGTATACACTGTATGCTTTTGTACAAAACAGAAATTTGTGTAAAAAGGATAAAGGGGTACTTTTGCTTTCTTATAGAATTGAAAATATACATTTGACCGTGTTTAGCAAGTATTTGTGGTGCATATTATCATATTATTGTTTATATGACAATGTAAAATGTGCAATAAGTTAATGGATCGTTTAACAGATTGGTTTGATATTGAAATCGGTTTGAAAAAGAGATGACTGTTGTCCGGTACTACTCATTGATGTAATGAATGAATATCAATGTAGTATTCCATTGCCAGATATAAAAATTGATTTCTTAATGTATGCTGCCGATATTGTTTTATTAGCTAAACATGAAGGTTCTATTCAAAGTGTGTTAAACTTGGTCTCTGAATGGACAAAACGTGTTAAAAATAATAGTAAATTACTGAAAACGGCTATTACTTTAATATTTTTCAGAATCTTGTCTAAACAAAACACGACTAATTGAAATGGAGTTAAATGGTATCATTACATTATCCAAACCACCAAAATTCAGTTTCACAACTTTTGAGGAATGTGTTTGGTATTTGCATTCGCAATTTGTAAACAGTGCTTTCAAAATTTCCGTACATATTATTCATATCGAGCCATACGTACGAATTGGTGACACCGTGATTTACGCAGGCTATGGTAATAATAGCATGTTGGAGGAGGCGTCATTGTTTTCCTTTAACATTATGAATATGGATGATCAAATCGTATGGATTTATGGCCAAGAAGCGTGGATACTGACAAGCTGTATACTGCATTGTTTCGCGCATCGTCTTAATTATACTGTAACGATTGAAATGCAATTAACAGGTAACTAAGATTATTGGCATGGTTAAAATATCCGGTTTAAAATTGTATTGAAATAAAATTAAATACACACAGAAACATTGCTTATTAAGTGTTCAATTCTGGAAGCAACGGGATGCAATTTCTCAGCTGAAATCCCGGGGATGAAATGCTAAGGCTGAGAAAAAATATTATTAGGACTACCTTCCTAAATGTAGCTGTGATATCTGCAATGTATGAACATATAACAGTAACGAGATGTGATATAACCGAAATCGAATAGCATCAATATTCGGGAGAAAGTGGATATTCAAATATTAAATATTTAAGTTGCCGTCAAAGCCTGCGCCACAACAGATAATTGAATTGAGAAGGACGCCGCCACACTGATCACTAACGACCACGCCGTAAATAGGGGTGGGCAATACACATTATGGTTGCTTTTAAAACGGTACCTGTCAGAGAAATCTATATAGAGAAGCTCAGAGAGCAACATTTCAAGAAATATCTGTCATATCACAGGTATAAATAAATACGACTCTAATAAAATGATGTGAATTTCCACCAATTAAATAGCATAAACATTTGTATAAAGGTGATTATATTTAAAGTAAGATTTTAAATTATTCAACATAGCCTGGCAATTGGCGATAATTATTTTTTTATACTTCCAGATACTGGTAACAAAATGAAGTCTGACTGCGCATTTGGTTACCATGGTTACGGAAGTCTGGCAATTCAACTTGTATGTGACGGATGGCA
Organism: Amphiura filiformis; assembly: GCF_039555335.1. Classification (NCBI taxonomy): domain Eukaryota; kingdom Metazoa; phylum Echinodermata; class Ophiuroidea; order Amphilepidida; family Amphiuridae; genus Amphiura; species Amphiura filiformis. The sequence continues at coordinate 181,207 of NW_027305500.1, forward strand.
GCACTGTATACCTTTTACAGAAGAGAAAGAGTGTGGTATATAGTTTAAATGTAGTCTTTCAAAGTTTCTTCAACATATGTATTTTTGATTTTGAAAGAAGAAAAAGAAGAAGGCGAAGAAGAAGAAGGCGAAGAAAAAGAAGGCGAAGAAGAAGAAGAAGAAGACGAAAAAGAAGACGACGACGAAGAAGAACTAGATGGCACTGTTGTGTTTGAGCAAACACGAATATCTATGCCTGTGATTCCCAACCTAACCCCCACCCCCCCCACCCACCCTCCATGACACACCTAACCCATCCTGACACCCCGTAATAGTTTTAACGCATAATGGGCCATCAGCATACCAACGCAGGACATTGTAGCTGCTTTATTTGCTGAGAAACAGCCGGCCCTATATTTTGGCGTTTGGGGCCCTGGGCCCCCCATATTATGTGACATATGGGACTCTGATATTCCAATAACAATATAATATCTACCCATTTAAAGGAATGATGCTCAAGGGCTATCAGTGCACAAATCATGGTCCTTGTTAACATTTGGGGACATGGTCCTATATTTTATTTCACCTATGGGACTCTTGTACATATTTAAAGGTGCAGTGCTCAAGAGTTATCGTTGCATAAACTAAGTGTCCTGACACTGCTTTATTCATTGAGTAACATTTGGCCCTTTGTTTTAGCATTTTGTGCCCTGGGGCCCTTGACCTTGGACATTTGGGCTAAAAATCGTCAAAAGTCACATCTAGGTGTAACACCCTTACGTATGCTACATATCGGCCATGATACATTTGTACTTAGAGAGCTAGACTTGTCAATATAATGCCCCTGTGTCCAGGTCATGTCACCATTAGCAGTGTGACCATTATAATTCAAAGTAGCATGATTCATTCTGACAAATGACTAGACTCATTGTCAAAAAACAAACGAGAGTGATATTAAAACTGTGATCAAAGGCTTTTTGCATAGATAAAAAGTGATGGTTTGAAGAAGAGGATAAAGATGAAGATAAATAAAGATGATAATGTTGATGATGATGATGATGATGATGGAGAAGAGGAAGGAAGAGGAGAAGAAGATGATATAATGAAGATAGAGATTTAAAGAAGATGAATATTATGATGAAGAAGCGAAAGCCTGATGGAGGAAGAGGAGAAAACAGGGAAGATTAAACAAACGAAGGAGTAAAAGATGATGAACATGATGAAGAAAAAGGAGGGAAAAAAAGAAGAAGATAATGTACCCGAATTCTAACTCTTATTTAACCACACTCAGTCAAATTATATTCTTATTACTAAAGCGTCAATACGTTTCTTTCTTCCACCTTTCTAAATTTAGGATTTTGCCAGGATGCTTCTCATGTTAATGTGGATGAAAATAAAACCACTCTGTCGTCTCCTCTATATCCTTCGTTTTATCCTGATGACCTGAAGTGTATTTGGTTTATACATAGATCAGATGGTTTCTACACCTTCTTTGAGTTTGTGCATGTCAGCATAGATGATGATTTACTCAGTATTGGATTTGGATCGCATGTGTCAATTGCGTCTTTAGCAATGGATATGACGGGAGGTGATATTCGTCCAGGATCACTGACATTAAATTCGACGGATGGGTGGTTGAAGTTTACAAGTGATTCAATTGGGCGAGGCAATGGATTCCTGATAAGTGTTTCATCTACAGAATATTATGGTAATGTTATTTGCACACTGTTGTGTAAAACAACAAGCCCGGGCCAACGCCACGACCTCCGACATGCCTTTGCACCATCACTACAGCCAATGTACCTGGTAGCCACCCCCGTATTACTACCTATTACCACCACCACTACTTCTGTCACCACCGCCTTCTTCAATAATCCACAGTAATTACAAGCTGTATCAAAATGATTGGTAGCCATCAGTTTGCATTGATAATGGATAAGTCACATCAAAATACAACTTAAGATCCAAATAATTTGTAGATTACTTGTATAACAAGTCATAAACAATACATTCTGGACATTTTGAGAGTAACCAATGTAAAATTTGGCAGAGCATTTCAATAAACATCACAATTGGTGGGTACCAATCATTTTGATACAGCTTGTACATAAATTATATAAACCATTTCATGACTTGATTTTTTTTCGTAAATTATTCCAGTTGGCTGCCAAGAACCCTATACTTTCCAATGCAAATCTGGATATGGATGTTTGGAATCTAATCAAATTTGCGATAATTTTCCGCTATGTTCAGATGGATCAGACGAAGATCAATGCGGTAAGCAGACCTAAACGGTTCACAAGTTCTAAGTTCCCGCCTAAGACGTTTTAAAATAAATGCAATATTTTTACAGAATTAAAAAAATGCAAAAGGTAATAGTAGCCTATTTTATTTTACCAACCTGTTCCAATATGTGTCACACATCGTTGCGTTTCGTCACAATGGACGACAAAAAGGGCGCAGTTTTGAAAGTTGCACTGTGGTCCATTCAACTCACACAAAGCATGCAGAATGTACTTTTGGTGCATTTTTCTTGAGAGTTGAATTCTAAACTGCATATTTTACTTATTTTATTACATAATGAGATATTGTGACCGACCGCAACGATATATGACATTGCAAATTGGACCAGTTGTGTAAAACACTACAGGCTACAAATTACTTTGGTAGTGTTTTTAAATTTCTTGAACACTTTTCGATTGATTACTTTTTGAATATTTTTCCCTTTAGAGCAAAGATAATAGCGGACTGCCTCAGAAATAAAATTTGCAAAAAAATCGAGCAAGCACAACAAAGATCAATGTAAATTTTCTCATTTTCGATCATTTAATAAGTCTAAAATACTGGGATCTTATCTAATTTACATTTAAGTTATTTATTTAAGAAATAAAATGTAATATTTTACATCCCAATAAGGTGGGTCAATCTTCTGTATGAGGCAGTAAAAATACTCTAGGTGATAACTGGCTTTAATTACACTGATTACAAAAAATGTAATTAGTTATGGAGTTATCGCACAAAAAACCTCATTTTGGGGTAAAATGTCACTTTTTTTATAAATGTCACTCAGGCGACGAAAAAAAGAAACCCTGTTCTACGGGCGGACGGACCTGTCAAGTAGGGTCGGTCGGTCGGCATTTTTTTTTTGGAAATGACGCAAAAAATCACCAAAATCTGTAAATAATTTGTAATTTGTGAAAATACAAAAAAAATTGTTTCTGAAATTTCCGAAATTTGGGTCGGCATTCATTTGTACAGGAACAAATTTTTCTCTCAATTTGTTCAAAATCTGGGTCGGTCGGGCCCGTAGAACAGGGCTTTCTTTTTTCGTCGCCTCAGCACACATTTTTCACATAGGATATATATGCTTGCCAAAACCTCCCCACCAAACATTCTGATTAAAATCTGTTATCTCCTAGAGTAAAATGTATTGATAATGGGTGAGGCGTAAAGGACAAAGCAGCAACCTTTATTTCTATTCTTTTACTCAAGATTAGTGCGATTTAAATAGAACATATAATTGTTTTGCCCATAAAATTATATTTAAAGTTGTTTACAAAATATAGATGTTAAATTCACTTTCTTTTATGTTTTTACTGCCTCGGACACATATTTGGATGTAAAGGTTAAGGGCTGGGGTATGAACGTTTGGACAGTATTTATTTTGGGACATTAGAGCACACCAGACATATCGAATTGCATTCTGAATACGAAGAATGTCATTCTGATATCAAATAATTTTGATTTTTTGAAATTCGCAATTTAATACAAATTTTATGGCAAATCATTAAAAATTGACATTTTTGATATTTAACAGTATTTGAAGTAAACTTTATAAATCTGATGATTTATACTTAAAGTGTATGTAGGTGGGATGAAAAACCGACGATCAATTGAAAATTTTGACCTTTCGTATTGAAGATATGGATTTTTTCCCCAAAACACCAAAAAAAAAAAAGGTCTTTTGGGAAAAAATCCATATCTTCAATATGAAAGGTCAAAATTTTCAATTGACTCGGCTTTTCCTCCTGCTACATACACTTTAAGAGTATATCTTTAGATTTATATAATTTACTTCGAGGACTGTTATATATCAAAAATTTGAAAAATATCAAATTTTTAAAATTTGTCATAAAATTTGTATTATATTGTGATTTTTAAAAAATGAAAATTATTTGATATCAGAAAGACATGTTTCGTATTCAGAATGCAATTCGATAGGTCTGAGGTGCTCTCATGTCCCACAAAAAATACTGTCGAAACGCAATAAACGCTCATTTTGGATCCCTTAATGCATGCCCTTTTTCTTAAATACATTTGTTCATATTTATTTATTCATGTCCATTAACCAATTAATTGTTTTGACAGAACTTTCCATTTATCAGTGTTCAAGTGATGTGTCTCTAAGCATTAATGAGACGGCCAATTTAACATCGCCATTTTATCCGAGAACGTTTACGTATCAATCGGGATCATTACACTGTTCATGGAGTGTTAATCTTCAGACTCCGTCCGATTTCCAAATAAAATTCATAGACTTCAAAGGATCAAAAAAATTAAGATTTGATATTTACTTCGATGATCAATATCAATATTATCAAAAGGAGAATATATTCGATATTATTAGTTTCTATGCGCCAAATTCAGTATTTGGAAGTAATGTGTCGTACATAAGATTAGTTTTTCACGATATATATGATGAAAATGATGAAGATGTCAATTTACGACTTGCGAGGGCGGCCTTTTGGTTTGGCATTTACCTTCTAGATTTAGGAACGGGTAAGTCTAAAGTTGTGAAATTTATGCTTCATCGGTTTAGTTGAAAAACGACGCATGCTCAGTGTATAAAAGCGATGGAGCGATGGCGAATTTGCATACTGAGCATGCGTGCGATTGGTTTTTCTGCCAAAACGATCGACTATAAATTCACAAACGTCACAAACGTCTTAGTGGAATGAAAGGGGAATGATGCTCATTCAACCATTCTCTGGTATGGATGACAGCAGACGCAGGTCACTATCTGGAAAGCTGGACTGGGTCAGACTGATACAACTACCTTCAAATCTTGGTCTTATACTGCCCCTGGCTGTATGACAAACTGGCTGACTCCTGTCATTTCAGGGACGGATAATGAATTTCTGTGGGAACAAAAATTGTAAAAAAGAATTCATACACTCCTAGATAGTGAAAACCAATCAGAACAAGCGTTAGTGCACCGTGCATAAATATTGTATAATTGCACGTGCGCGTAGTACGCGCGGTGCTTTCGGACGCGTTCATTTTTTCTTGCGGGTGGATGCATTTATATTTCTTTGCATTTTCCAACATTTTTAGTCACAATTTTGTAATTTGTAATTGCAAAAATCACGGGATTTTGAGTCATGTATGAAATAGGTTAATAGATGCGTATCACTTGTTGCTCGAGAAATTGTACAAAATAATGCACTTCTACTGAGATGTTGATGCGTATAATGCACTCCCTTTGGGACTCGTGCATTAGACGAATCAACATCTCAGCACGCGTGCATTATTTTGTACAATTTCACCCCCAACAAGTGATACGCGTTTATTAACCTATAATTAGATAAAAGCTTAAGCATAACGTCGTGTAAACTAGCGGAGAGTGGTCCGATTTCATCATATTGGGATGATCTGATCAAAATCGAACGTGACTCAATTGCAATATTATTTGTCACTTACGTTTGGTTCATGAATAATGTAAAAGATAAGTAATAAATAATGACAAGGAGCGACATTTCTTGTCTACTTTTACCACAGCAAAATGTTTGCCTTCAGAGTATCCGTGTAAAGCAATATTGGAAGAAACCTCCGTGTGGAAATGTGTACAAGGAATATATATATGTGTTCTTGAAAGTGTTCGGGAGTGTGAGATTCAAACCTGGCAAATAGGATCCGAATCTATACAAAGATATGCCAAACCAACATGTGGTAGGTGAAGTACGGTTACGTATGGCAGGCAGCATTCTCTTTACTACGTCAAGGCGGCGTCCTCACTTCCCCCAAATCGAGCACAGCCAATTCTTATTTTGTACGGGGATGTGCCACGCAGACTTTCTCTACAGGGTGTAACAATAAAATTTGTACAATTTTGTAAATAGAATGACACAAGTATGCCGCTTATTTTTTGGTTTGATATTTATATGTCTAACAAGATAATTTCTTTAGCCACCAGCTAAGCTTTGTTTCAATAAAATCGACGGTATATAAGTGAAGATATGGCCAATTATGTAACCTAGTCTTAAAACTGCTTGGGCCACTTTTGTCTAAATGTTACAAAACTAACTGAATAGAGTTGAACCATGGACCAGGCTGACGATGCTCTTATGATAGGCAGTTTTAAACAATGAGGTATTCGAAGTGGTAAAAATAATTACATAATGGAATATCTCCTTGAGTTTTTGAAAGTCACAACTAAGCACTGACATATCAACTTCATTTACTAGAAATCGTGGCTGCAGCTCAACAACTTCAACCCCAATTCACGTTGGAAGAGCGTATTTTTATGGTTGTGAGATTCGGTAGCACATGGAGTCAAGCAGAAACCATAAGATTGTTTATAACTCATTTTCCAAACTTTACGTCTTCCATCAAGGCATACAATTACATATAACTATGAGAAGTATGTAGAATTTGTTAACAGAAATGCTGGCAATAGTGGTCACCCCAGAACAGATAGATGCCCAGCTGAACTTAATTTCAAAATCTTATTGTTTTGTACTTATGCATGTTATGGATGCAAAAACTGTTTTACCAATGATATCTCAGGGATATGAGAAATTACTTTATTTATAAGATAATTTGAAAGAAATTTCATGACTTCATTTTGGATTTTAAATAAATATCATATTATGATGTTAATTATATGAAGAAACACCACTTATAATTCTTTTGTGTCAGTCCTTCGCTGTTTAATGCACAATAAGCATATCTACGCGGTTCAAACTTGATATGCGCAAACATGGCAAAAGTGGCCCAACACGTTTTCTGGATGATTTAATTAATCGGACATAACTTTTAAACCCAAGCTATTAAAGAAACCAACTAAACGTCTATTTTTAGCCCAGATATTACTGATTGCATTGCATATAACATGTGTGCCATAACGCTTTTAGTTTTTTCCTGAGAAGTCAAAATGCAATTGTACAAATTTTATTGTTACACCCTGTATACCTTCTTTTTGCTGTTTTTGCAACAAATCAGTATATCAAATATTATTGTTCACAAAAAGTGGGTGCTCTTAAGGAAACCTGAGCTCAAATTTGCCAAATAGGGCGCATTGGTTTTCAATTAAAAACCTGTCCATCAACATAAGGCACCACATCGATTTTGGTCCTACAGAATTATCGGTGCCTGGTTAGGTACCGATGACTCTTAACACTAATCCCTGAATGTGTAATAAATTGTATCAAGCATACTAATTACCAGTTGCATATTGTTATTGTTTTTCATCTGATTCGGGCACCCATAGCGCTATAGGACCAAACAAGATGTTGTGCCTAACAAAATAGCTGAAAGGAATCCCAAACAGTGGCACATTCCTCTGTACCTTCAACATGTTCAAACAGGAGCACAGTAAAGCAACTACTAGTACTAGTAGATATTTTATAGTAGATATTTTATAATATCTCTGTATAAATTAACCAGTATTTTTTTACTTAGTTTATATTTAATATAGAAAATATAATAACGTATTTCTCATTGTAATATAGAAAATTGTGGAAATACGTCTTTTATCGTGATGGACGGAGTAACACAAACCATCGATTCGACTGAACTCATCATTTTTGATACGACAAAGTTTCAAGAACCTATTTTGTGTCATTATGATATAACAGTCCCTGAAAACCAAAGATTACATATTCGTATCATTGAATTCAACCTTGAAAATAGACAGGGTGGGTTTGAAATTGGTGATTATCTTACTGCTTCGTTTCCTGTCATAAAACTCTCGGGAATACCAAAACTGAGGACAATTTTATCTCAATCCAGTGAAGTGTGGATGCGTCTGATAATGGACGGATATGTTACACGACGTAAAATAGATTTTGTCTTTGAAATCAAAACTTTTAATGGAAGTGAGGAAGGTAATGTAAATATACTGACGCTGTGCGGCAATGACCTGATCCTCACGTATGTACATGGAAAACACTGTGACAATACGTAGTGTATTGTCACGGTGAAGACCGTGCTTGGAAGAGTATGCTGTATGCTAGGATACGTATGGTCACGGTGTATACCCATGTCAAAATACCACGTACTTTAGTACAGTAATAACGCCCTCTGTTGGTCATAATTACGTATTTTCAACGTTGTGAAGAAATATTTGAGGTAATATGCGAACCCATAGAATATAAAAAGCAGAATTGGTTAAAAGCACTTTACATTACACCAGTGACGTAGTCAGGTTTTCGGGGGAGGAGGGACACTTGTTAATATACCGACGGAAAATATTGTTTGCCCCAGTGCGCTCAAGAATCTGCGTTCAGTAACTGACGTGGCAACGTAAACAGGCAGATTGAGGCAAAATGTACTTTTTTCATCATGCACAAAATTGTCCATTGTATTTTGGCCAAGGCCCGACGTGTACCAACGGCCAAAGATATACCGACGGTCTATAAAAAGGGGGGTCACCGTCCCCCACTGACTACGTCATTGCTTCACACCTTTGTACATAACCACTAAGGTATAGGACACTTTTGTTTTGGCTATGAGCCCCCTCTCCCGAAGTATTAATTATGTTCGTATTTGCTCAAGTAGCGTTCGATGCGAATTTTGTTACATATTTGTATGGGGTTCTTTTTTAGGCTTCAGCGCCATTTCAAGCCTTCTAATCTCTATAAACGTCATGTAAAATGAAAAGGTCCTTTAACACCAAAAACCTGTGGCGGTACCAGTAAATATTTTCGGTGGGAGGTAGGGGGGGGGGAGTAAATTTCCGGTGGCGAGGAAATCAGCAAATTTGTGCGCAAAATTGCCGCAAAAAGTAGAACTTTTTGTAAGTTTGGGTTTTTACTGCGGGGCAACAGGGCACAGCGTCATCATCTCTATATCTTCGTGCCAGAAATTGCCATGATAATAGGGCTAATCCACTAGTTCTTCAAAAGCCATGCATGGCGATTTTTTTCCGCCGTGTTTAATAATTGTTGTTTCGAGATATGGGCCGAGCGACTCAGGCTAAGCACACCACCTGTACGATTGTAGATACATTTTTCACACTACGAATGCGTCGCTGGTATTCATCAGCTGAAATTACTAATTTTCACGATCTGCGCAAGCTAATTACGCATTTTCAACGTTACCAAGTTAAGTAAATTCGAGTTTTGTCAGTTTTTGTTTTCAAGGCACAGGCTGGAAATTCAAGGCACAGATAGGAGCTTACCATATTCTTTCAACACATATATTTAACTGCAAGTCAGTCAATAGGTTTTTACAAATACCAAAAATAACGGGATATACGACGTATTAAAGGATTTGAGATATTATCATACATTGATTATCAAAAGAATAGACACCACCATACATTTAGTCAAGTAGCGGTCACTTAATTAATTCATCTCAATGCAACCTTGTTCTTGAGGAATGTGCTCTTATCCTGGGCTCTTATTGTCACTTGAGTTTTCAATTCTATACAGACATTGAGACACTCGACGTTCAACAATAGAATTTTGCCTTGATATTTTGAAAGACAACTCATTACATCGCTGAGATATTAGCAATTTTTTAGCCAATGATTGGTTTTTAACCAATCGCTCACCGAGCGGAGAGTATAAATTCAGCATCCGGCGGGGCAATTTTTCAAAGACATGTGCCTTGCTGCAGGCCGTATTTTAATTGGTTCGTTTACTGCCTATACAAAATATAATTATTTACCTAGTGTGGACGATGTGCAGGGGTCGAGAGTCCTGACGTGGAGGGCATCTGCTTCCCCTCCCCCATGCCACCCCACCCTTAATCCTGTGTGCTGGCACTGATTATTATATGGTCTTTTCAAAAATTCAAAAAATGTCCATCTGAAACACGTGTTTAGTGGTGTAACGTCAACGAATGGCTCTATTATTTAAACTTGAAGACATTGACACGTGTAATTATTAGTTTATGCATTTGTCCATACAGTCATAATATCCGTGCATAGCACAGTACAGTAAAACATGCAAGATCCTTATCAGTTGGTCGCGTTTCTGCAATGGGTCGCGAGCAGTGGCGTTAGAACACACAATAAACATCGAAAACACCACTTTGGGGGCAAGAAAAGGTATGCAATCCTTGTGTACCGTATTTTAAACACATGTCCGCATTTTGCCATTTTTAGAAGCGTGCTCTCAATCTGAGTTTCATTGTGGGGACGGATTTTGTATTGGTTTTGAGAATGAATGCGATGGATTTCACGATTGTCAGATCAATAATGGAGATGAAACATTTTGTGGTAAGGTGTGGCTTGGTTCCGAGTATTACCATCATGTAAAGCATATTCAGGAGTTAGCCTAGTATCAAGACAGGGATTAAACAGCTTTATGAAATAAAGTCGTGTTCACACGGTCGGACGTAAGTCACTTAATAACTGTAATAAATCACCCTTAACGGTTATAAGTCGCCTATTACCGGTAATAACTCACTTATGTCCGACCGTGTTAGCACGACTAAATAGGTTTATTAATCCCTCAACGAAATTACAATAGGCTAATTTGGAGTATGTTTACATGAAGGAAGAAACCGGTTCTGCATAACAGTGCTTTTAGTTCATGGCTTTGCTTTTCCTATTTCAAATTCTTTTATTTGATTGGTTATTTATTTTGATTTTTTGTAATCCACCCACAAACTAACTAAAATATGTAATACAATTCGATGTTTTGCATGCAAAACAATACATTTAATGAGGTAAACCGAACACTTGAAAAGACCCAATGGGCTATTCCAGTTGAAATCCAAATCAGATGGAGTCACCTATTCTGGTAATGGTGATGCATCTAATTTCGGGGCTTGCGCATCAGACGCATCAACATCAGCGCAAGTTCCTTATTTTGTCTAATTTCTCAAGCATCAAGTAATACACGTTCATTTAAAACCTATTTCATATATACATGAGAAGAAAAAAAACACATGATTTTTGCTGTTTTTATAACACAATTATCACTAAAAATGTTGGAAAATAGGACCAAATATAAATGCATCAACCCGCCCACAAATGAATCAATCCTACGCGATGCTAACGTGTGCGAAAGCACTGCGTGTAGTAAGCGGAGTGCACATTATACACAATCAGTGCACTCCGCGTACTTTTCTAACCGCTTTTTTGATTGGCTGCTTTGATATAGGAGTGTATGAATGTATTTCAACCTTACCATATAAAGTTTTTAATCTCTTTGGCAACAAAATCCCATGCTTGGTTCTCTATATTAATGTTGATTGATGGTAAAATATTGTTGGGAAGGGCTAAATGGGAAAAATTTAAACTGTGATTGCCAGGAATACTAACTTTCAAGTGTCATTTGGCATTTTTATAAGAAAAAACATCATTTTCTTTATTTTTATATCATTGTTAAAAAAAAAACAAAATCTTTTTTGGGTCGGTCGTGTCTGGGCAAACACACACTTTATTTGGTCTAATTATAATGACTTCCATAGGGGATTTCAGTTGGAATAGAGCACTGACAGTGTGGGAGGTAATGAATATTGTCAGATTCATAACAGCAAAACTCTTAATAATTCTTGTTAATTGAACCTTTCCATCTGTAATGTTTTTCACATCCTATTTTATGTTAAAGCGTATATCATATGTCCAGGACATAACTTGTGCAATCGTCCTACAGTGTTTGATAAAGCCGTCTGCATAGTCAATGAATCGATATGTGATGGTATCGTTGACTGCATCCTTGCAGACGATGAAATCTTTTGTGGTATGTGTATTGTATTAAATATCTACTGGCATAAAAGTGCATCTTAAGGCTATAATGTGTGTGATTTGCTTTACAGCGACGCCTTCGTTTTTTCCTCGAATCTCTACTTTTTGAATGATTGTAATGCCCAATGGTGTACTAAAATACTATGTGAAAGACTAAGCCTGAAGTGCTTTATTTTTATTTAGAGTAAAATCTTATAATAAACCCGGGGTCCCCGGTTTTATTCACCGTGTACACCAATCAGGTAATGGTCGATACGCCTCGTGCACGGGTTTCATTGAAACATGAGCTCAATGTTGAGTAATATTTTACTCAACTACTAAGTTGTGACCTTTTTACTCAATGTTAAGTAAAATATTTTATGCAGTGTGTGTGTATATCGCTGTTCGTCTTAGTTATACATCTCAGCTGCGTGAAGCTCCGCTCAATATTCCGATCGGCGACCTAATACACACACTGACGATAAATAAAGACGCTGGAATTAATTTGTTTGTTTTACATCATTTGTTGGCTCGAAATTAAAAGGGGACATAAGGCCAAATAAAAAAATAAACATGTTTCACGTCCCTTCCCGCTTCCTTTTTTGAGGTTTCTTCAATTATTTTTTTATTTTTTGAAATTCAGTTATAACTTCTCAAAAAATATATATCTAGGAAGTAGAGATGCTTTCTATAGCTTTGCTAATATACAAGAAACACTTTTGGAAGGTTTTGTGATAATTAGAGGGGGCTACCTCTCAAAACAACAAATAAAAAGAGGCCTCCTCCTTTTTCCAGGCATTATTGTATACGCTAAAACAGCTCTAATTATGGGTATTTACACCGATTTTGCAATAAAAAATAGAAAATAAAAAGCCCCCTCTTCCTCCTTTTTTTTTTAAAAACCCAGACGTGAAACATATTTTTTATTTTACTTGGCCTAATGTGTTCAGTGAAAACTAACATTTTGTGGAAAACAAATAAGAATCTATTCTTTATGGAAATCGCACGGTGGTGCTTTAATGGATATCAATAAATAGCTCATGCAAATGTCATCCAATGTGTGAAAGATACATTATACACTTCGCTAAACGTTCTTGGCGTGCCGACCTGGGCAGGATGGCAAGTTCTCCAGCTCGAAATACCGGGACAAAGTGATCATGTTCATCTTCCTTTTGGTCTGTTCAGGGCAAACTTAAATGTGCATATTAAGTGGGAAACTTTAGACACTGTTTTGAATTGTACCATGATAAGTTCATAAAAGTAGGCTATACATTTTCAGAAAGGAAATGATGCACTGAAAATCCAACTACAAATGTCTGAAAAAAATAGCATTTTTGAGAAAAGCGCCATTTTTTTTGTAGTTTCTAGTCTTTAGAACATAAATATACAGTTTTATTATGGTGGACGAAAAAAAAATTGGCATAGAAAATAACAATTTTCTCAAAATGTATACTTTTATGTATTTAACGAAACAATGCAGAACAATATATAAAATTTCCCACTTATAGAGTGACCCTGTGTGCCCCCTTAACCCCATTTTAGCATTTAAAATTACAAACTTTCACCACGAGATTCTCCCGATTTTTTTTGGATGAATTTCGATGGGACTTTTGCCTAGAACAGTCGATACAGACAAGATGTTCTTTTTGGCTTTTTTTTTGTCAGTAGGCCTACTTAGTCTGTAGTCAAATGTTTGGTATGTGGTTTTAGTTAAATCAATTTTGGAAGGTATGACCACAGGAGTGGTTAGTAGTGTACTCAGATGGGTGTGGTGAGAACATTATGAAAACACAATTCCTGTAATAACATGCGTCTACATTTTTATCTTAACTTTTATATTGATAGATACCAGACGTTGTCCAGAAAACTGCAATTGCATCGTAACAACTGGAGGCTTGGCAACATTTTGCGAAGAAACGTGGAACAGGGAAACGCTAAGGAATATGGCAAGAAAGACAGAAAAATTGTAAGTCAAAGTCTTGCCTGTTGTATTTATAAATATCCAATCATACTAAAATATATAAAAGTAAATTTTCTTATTATGCAAAGCATAAACCAACTCCCTAGATCTGTGTGTGCATGACCCAGAAGAGTATCAATACTAGCCACTTGTGTCCAGGCAGGGAAGAATTACCGATCCCAACTCTTCTCTGTTTTGTGCCATGGTTTCACTCCAAATCAATGTTTTGGCAGGAGGTAAGTAAGAACTGACTACAGGTATGCTGATGATATACCCATATGGATTATAATTCTTCCCCAAATGACATTTAAGAGTAGGATTCACTGTCAGGTTACCAATGCATAAATGACGATCTATTTTATTCCCAAAATATCCCCATCTTCATATTTTATAATACATGCTTAGTTATACACTTTTTGTTCTCCAAATTCATTTTATTTTAATCTTCCTTGAATCCCCTATTTGTTTTCTTTTTCAAAACACAAAATTCTCCCCAAATCATGCAAATGGTAAAAATATTCCCTCCTTCTTTGGTAAGTTTGGTCAAGAATAATGGAAGAATAGATACCCCTGCTTGCAGATGAAGATGAAGACAGCTACTTTAAAGCTGAGATATAGATAATCACATGTGGTGGCAGCTATTTTGGATTCTATTGCAACTGGGCAACTGGTGTATTGCAAGTAATTGCAATATTGAGTTCTGTGACCCCTAAAACTTATCAATGATTGAAATCATCATTATATTGGCTTCAGAAGCTGAGATATCCAGCAAATCATGTTTGATTTTAGCCATATTGAAGGCCATCTTTGATTACAGCTTGATTGAAGACTTATTGCATTTGATAAATACAAAACTAAATTCTGTGTCATCTAAAACCTATTCAAAGACACTAAAATCATTGTTCAGAAGCCGAAATATACTAATTATACCATGTGGCAGTGGCCATTTTGGCAGCCATCTTGGATTCCTGAGTGGATGAAGATATTAGTGTTTTAGATAAGTACAAATTCAATTCTTTGACCTCTGAAATATATTTAAAGACACTAAAATCATCATCATATCTGCTTCAGAAGCGGAGATATGTCTAATCATATGCGGTGGCGGCCATTTTGGCGGCCATCTTGAATTCCAATGTCAATGAAGACATCAGTGTGTTATATTTTTACAAATTGGAATTCTCTGACCTCTTAAACCTATCCAAAGACACTAAAATCATCATCATATCTGCTTCAGAAGCTGAGATATGTTGTGGCGGCCATTTTGGCGGCCATCTTGGATAAAAAGAATTCCCCAAGGAGGATTTTGGGGGGATTTTGGATATGATGTTTTATGATGCATTCTGCTTATCTGGTGCAAAAATCAGCTTTTTACCAATTTTTTCCGGGTCAAAATGTCCAACGACCATACTACTGTGAATTAATGAATTAGTCGGATATTGATTTTACTAACTTTTGAGGTAGATATGATAGATGGAGATCATTTGGTTAGTTGTTAGAACAAAAAAAATAATTCTTTTCAAACCTCAACGCAGGGGTGTAGCCAGCTTTCGTAGTAAGAGGGGGCAAAATAACAATAGATATACCGGTTGTCTTTTTAAGAGAGACGATGTACGCGCGTAGCCCGCTAAAAAGTTTGTATTTTACACTATTTTCGCCGGTGATCGGGATGAAAAGGGCTTTTTTGTAACAATGTGCAAGAAAATGTATTTTACACTATTTTGGCCCATGATCGGGGTGAATTTTGGTGGAAAAGGGGCTCTTCGTCCCTTTTCTTTTCCTTTGCCCTCCAGATTTTCTCTTTCAGTTTTTGTCAGTGGGGCACTTTGTTCTTTCATTTTTGTCAACTCTGAGCCCCTCACAACCCCCTGCTGGCTACGCTACCGCCGCAACGTATTTTAAAAAACAAAAAGAACGTTCTATGTTGAATGGAAATTAAACATTAACAACAAAACTAATAAATGAGAGTAACAAATTACATTTTTCCTGTAGAGTTTTGTCTGGGTCAGGAGAAGAAGTTTTACAACCAGGATGGTTCAAATGGTTCACATTTCTTCACACCCTGTAAGTGTTTCAATGAGACCCTGTAAGTGTTTCCTCTGTCATTATGTGTGTTATTTTGTGTTTTATGGATCGCAGTATTTTGAGATTTAGCTAAAAACCATCCACCACCATACCATCATCATCATCATCATCATCATCATCATCATCATCATCATCATCATCATCATCATCATCATCATCATCATCATCATCATCAACCATCATCATCGCCACCTTCCTTCTTGTCGCCGTCATTATTATCATTACCATTTATTCTAATATCATACCAGGTCAATTACGAGGAGCAGCATTCAACATGTACCAAAGTATGCGTTTTATGGTGCGTTTAATTTACGGAGGATGTAAGTAATTATCCATTACGTTACAGTTTCCACAGTTTTCCACAGTGTGTCGACTGCAGACGACAAGTTCTAAATTTTCTTTTAAAAATTTCAGAATTGCATATATTCATGTCCATATTTGGAATCAGCATGAAAAATGCATTAAAATAAGTACAAACAAGCCCAGTATTGGTTCAGTGGTTTTGAGATAGCGCTTAATATATATAAAACTTTTTATGTATAAGCCTGTGACCAGCACGCAAAGCATAAACAGTTGACAACTTTAGTTTCTTCCCTGTTCCTGGGATGCCCAGTTTACCAGTTTATCATACAGCCAAGATCTGTGACCCGGCTGGGAAATCAGTTGCACCAGATGACCTTGTTTAGTCCAGCTTTCCAGGAAATGACTTTTGCTTGACTGAGGCAATTGGTTGTCAAATGTTGACAGTTGGTAACAGGTGTCATACTGGAAGCATTTGCTGGTCATTAGTATGGTTGAATGAGTTATTACCTTAGTTTCAGCTACAACGTTGGTAAAATAGGACCGATTGTTTAAGGATCATGTAGCGTAATGTTTACTATTCACCAGAAAATAATTATGTAACCTGCTACCACAAAATGAGCATAAAGTCGAAAGCTGGTAGTTTCGAGACGCCCTGGCCACTGCGTTGTTGTTCTTTGTTTCTTTTACGCACCTTTTCAAGCCAGTAGTATGCAGGGGTATACTCTAACTTTTTGGCCACTAGCCAGTCAGGCAGGTAGCTCATAAAAGTTACCAGCCTGACAGAAATGTTGCTAGCCGGTCATTTGCCTTCACTTACTCTGTCATATCCCAGAGCTAGCTCGGGCGGCTCAGCTCAGGGTTGCGATATTATCAGTTTATAATCCTCAATTTCTTACCCGCCAGGTGGGCGGGTACTTTTAATAATTTAGTTGCCCAACAGCAAAGTCACCCGCCCCTATTGAGTACCATTATTTGACTAATTCTGTTGCTCTCTTCCTTGTTACTCAACTTCAGCGACTTATCTTACAATAATATCTCCTTGTCGGAAGTAAACATATTTGAAGATACGCCATTTCTGGAAGAACTGTAAGTAATGGAGCAGGCTGAGCAAAACTATTTTATATAAAACAAGTAACAATTTGATCATTTATTAGCGTCCGTATTTAATATTTCAGATACGATAGATACGATGAATTTATAATAGTTAAGAATAGAGAATCAGTATTCAAAAGTTTAATGCGTCTTTTATATCATTGTGCCCATAATTCTTCAAACTTCAGGTATTTATGGAACATATCTTCAGCAGATATCTACCAAACAACTTTTGCAAAGTTAAGTGATCTCCAAATACTGTAAGTATCATTAGTTACCACGGATGTATTTGATAAGAAATATGGGTAACTACATTGTATATGGATACACTCAACGACTAACAGGATGATCGATATGCAACGAAACGATGATTAAAATGGTACACATTAAGAACATTGAACACTTTAGACTGGAAACTTATATAAACTTATACCACATTGCTAGGTTCCTCTTTGGTCAGAAGACACATTCAGGATGCCTCCCTAAGTCACAATAAGCTGTCGATTAACGTTCATACCGGGGTAACTCAGTCACTATCAGCATCAGAACTTTAAATGCGACAAATATTGGGAAATCGTGGGCTTACAGGTGTCTTTATGTTATGTTTTTGACAGCGTTGTTGGTCAAGAGAAAAACAAAAGCAAAGAAACGGTGATAGAGAATGGTATTTTTAGCACCTTGGATGATCTAAAATTACTGTAAGTTTGATTTTTTTTCTTTCATGATATCGTCGATTAACATTGACCACCCCTAAGATTTGACCTTTTTGCTTATAACTCAAGAACGGTATGTCGCAGGTAGGTCAAACTATACTTTTTTAAATCATTGAAATGAGAGAAATAATTAGGTTTGCTATTTAACCAGATTTGAACAACTTTGAAATTTGACCGCTGTATTGACAGCAATGTGCATTTTCATGACCATAATATTTGGTTTAGTGTTTTTGCGGGTGTTTTGTGATCTGGCGATAGCTCTTGATATATTGAAAAATATCTAAAAAACCTTGGAGGACTTTTATGTTGAAATATATATGACTAGGACACAAAGCATTAATTGAACTCATTATATTACCTAGGTAATTGAACATTTCTTTGAATTTCAGATATGTTGCCGATCACAGGCTTTGTTGTCACGCACCAAACCACACCAGATGCATCACAGTGAAGCATCAACCACCGCTTTTCCTCTGCGGAAGTTTGATGCAAAATAAAATCATCAGAATTTTCATGTGGATCTTTGCCTTCTCTTCAATCCTTGGAAACATAATAGCTTTAACTATCCAAGTGCGAGCAAAAACAGTAAATGATATTCAAAAGGTTGGCGTAGTTCTCTTATCAAACTTAGCAGTTGCAGATATGTTAATGAGTATGTACATGTTTTTTATAATCTTTGCGGACTTATTTTATGCAGACGATTACTATTTGTATTCAGATAATTGGCGGGAGAGTGGTTTGTGTAAAATTGCCAACTTTTTTGTGGTTTTGTCTGTTGAAACCTCCTTGTTCATTACTGTACTAATTACTATTGATAGATATCTATGTTTAGTTTATCCTTTCAATATCTCGCGACACTTTAGTCGCAAATCTGCGTTGCTTGCAGTTTGCGCCATTTGGCTTACAACCATTCCGCTAAGCTTATCGACGTCTATTTTTGCTGGTAAGCAGTACGGTGTTTATATCCTATCAGATGTATGTATTGGAATACCCCTTATAAGACAAATTTTGAGTTTTGACGCGAGCAATAATGATATTCAAAACACCATATCGGGTGAAGCACTTATTAGCGAAAAGTCTGTTGAATTTGGCATCTGGTATTTTCCGGTCGTAATTTTTCTGGGTTTAAATCTCATTTTGCTGCTCGTAATGATAATATTATATGTGGTGATATATAAAGTTGTTCGCGAAGCAAGGAAAGTGAAAGCTAAACGAATGAAGGAGAATATTTTGATAGCGATACGAATGGTATTGTTTGTTAGTACAAATTGTCTTTGCTGGCTGCCCATTATTATCATGGGTACATTGTCTCAAAGTGGGCTTGTTGTTTTCCCAAAAGAAATGTATCACTGGGTAGTAGTGTTTCTTTTACCCATTAATTCCTCTCTTAACCCGTTTCTGTATACGTTAACGGGCGTGATAAGCCGTGCTATAACAGAATATAAGGAAAAAAAGGAACAGGAAGAAAATTAGAATCTTGGCACTATCAGCGTGTTTATAGTGAATATACCGCATTTTGACTATACCGTATACGATAAACCTTGTATATGTACCGATACCCTTGCTGTTTATAGTGAGACACACAGCGTGTTTATAGTGAATATACCGCATTTTGAGTATACCGTATACGATGATCCTTGTATATGTACCGATACTCTTGCTATTTATAGTGAGACACAGTTACCGCACAAATTATATACCAACTAACATTATCGTACATTTGCAAAGACCCCGAGGTCACACGGGGAATGTGTAAATATTGTGGCGCGAGCTATAAGCAGCCCATTCAACAATATGATCATGGTGGTAAACATGTAGCATCAGTTTTGACAACTCTAGGGGTGAGAATCGTTCCGAATGTCCTGCGCGCATTCTACGCATCATGAAGAAGCTCCTACTTCCAGTAATACCGCACACAATTTATACTGCTGTGTTTATAGTGCAAATATCTCGCGACAATATTCTCCGGTTGAGAAGGATATCGATGTACCGTACATACATATACTGCTGGTGTTTATAGTGGGCCACTAGGTATCCGGATAATTTCTGACCGGATATAAATTATACCGCAGTGAACCGCACATCTGCTCCCACTATATTCACGCTGTACTTAAGGGGGTACTACACCCCTCGATAAATTTGTGTCTATTTTTGCAAAAAAAAAAAACTAATAACATACTGGTAACAAAAGTTATGTATATTATAGGGGCAAGGAATCCAATTACTACACTGGAATTTCAGTGACCCAAAATAAACGGTTCGTTATTTATGATAAGAAATAAGGTACCGCTAGGATGTACCTCATTTCCTATCATATATAGTGAACCACTTGTCGTAAGTCACTGAAATTTCAGTGTAGTAATTGGAATCCTTGCCGCAATAATATACATAACTTTTGTTACCAGTGTAATATTATTTTTGATAAAATGCAAAAATAGTCACAAATTTACCACAGGGTGTAGTACCCCTTAATGACAAAATAATGTGTATCATATTCTGACAATGGTGTTATAATAACGTCGTTATAATACTATAATATAATAAAATTGGTGAATTATTTCGTATTCGTCATTTTCTTGCTATTTTTATTATTTCTGTTTTGTATATTTAAAAATACACTGTACAGGTATAATATGCAATTAAATTATACATGAATACAACTGTACAAGATTTTTGTTTTTAAAGAAAATCCAATCGATGCAGATGCAAAAACAATGCTGGGGAAACGATTAATCATTAGTAATGATCTCCTGAACTTACGTAATATAAATTATGTTTGTGTATTCGCTGACGTAGTGCGTGTTAGTATCCATTGGTTACTGGTTCAAGCCTGGGCTCATACACCTGTTATACAATAGGCTTTATGTTGTGATCATTTTGATCAGTGGTTCGTAACAAAGAAAGCGTGTGCCAGTTGACCTAGCAACGTTGTCTCGGTCCCAGCCAGTTTGTGTTCCTCCGTCACTAAACAAACCGTCTGGCGACAACCCCGAAATGACGATCGCTGATTGGTTTAATGAATTTCCAAATAAAAAGGTTTTAAATTGGCTATGGCTGATGAATTAGGGCGTGACTTGTGTAAGTGACACAAACATCGTACTTTGTAGATACCGCAAACGCAAAATGTTCATGTTAGCGACTCGCAACGCGTACTCGCATACATTGTGTTGATTAATACGGGGATTTATATCACCGCATGGCTGTCCATCAATTACCTTATTTGGCAACACAATATTTTACGGAGTTAATTCAACCAATCAGGAAAGACGTTTTATGAGGTTGTCGCCAGACGGTTTGTTTAGTGACGAAGGAGCGCAAATCGGCTGGGACCGAGACTAATTCGAACGTGCATTACTCCAGCGAATTCTATACCTCGAACGTCAACTTTAGCACCCATAGTGCAGTTATAATGAACAGCAAACATGATTCGATCTTTGCAGTACTTAAACCTGGTTAACAGGAAACTATTCCAGCAAAATCAATCGATAAAGTCTAGTCAATCAATAATCACCCACTTGAAAGTTATGGACAGATATGGGAGCTGTTTTTGCTGTTATCTGTCATTTACATATCAGGGTGGTATGAACATTTGCAGATGCCTCACATACTAAGTTTTTAGCCTACATGTAATGTATACAATATTCTTGATTGACAGCAAGTACAAAAAATATCCGTCAAGTGGTTTAGCTTTAATGCCCTTCGAAAGAGAGCGGTCTACAAGTGAGTGATAGTCACTAAAAGTTGCATTCGATTTACACAGGGAATTTTGCAAGCCATGCCGTGCCCTACTTACTAAAACACCAAAGTGCGAATATTCCCAAATATCTAAATTAGCCAAAAATTTAGGACATGTTACAAAACTATATTTCCTAGAATTTCAGAAAGTACAATAAATATTGGTCGGTTATTTTTTACGCAGTGACGATAACTAGGAAATGCTCTATACCTCTAACATACACTGTTTGTAGAGGTCACACCTCAATGGTGAGAGCACTGTGTATTGTGTATAGGAAAATGAACAGTAACTACAGTATGCCAGTTTCAACAACCGTTTACTAGCGGGAGCTGGTGGCCTAATGGTGAGGGCATCCGTCTCGTGATCGGAAGGTCGTGGGTTCAAACCCCACGCCAGCACATTTCCTTGCTTTTTTGTTCAAGTTGGGCTGTGTGCGGTCGGGATTTGTGTTTATTTGTTGTCTTGTTTAATTGTAACACTTTGGGTTGGTAAACTGGGTTTTTTTAGGGCTGTGCAATAATTATGAGTCCTGGGAGGGTAAAACTGGGTGGGGGTCAAAGATTTGGCCAGCCGAGAGGGGGCAAGCAATTTTTGGCACACATTTACGGGCCACCTTTTTAATAACACGTCACAAAAGGCATAGCAAAACAGTACAGAACAGTACAGAGGGGGCAAGCAATTTGGAAATTCCCCCTCCCCGGACTCATAATTGTTGCACAGCCCCTTGATTATATTCAGTTTATAACGAGCAATATTTCCCTATTATGTTTATAACTATGTTCATCGCACAAGAAGGGTGTGCAATACAATTGATGCAATGAGGATCAGGGCTAAAACGCGTATTCGTCAAGGAGGTAATGGGTAAAGCAGCACAGTAAACTAGCTTTAGAAGAATCAAGGATATACCAAACAGCCCTTTTCAGGCTACCTTTTATCCCAAAAAAATAAATGACGTGTTGAAAATAAAAAGAAAGCAAGAAACAACAAAGTAAGAAAGTAAGAAACATAATAGAACAAAAAGGCATTAATAACTAAGAAAAAATAAGTTTAATTGCAAGTATAGCAAGAGAAGTCCCAACCCACATCCATTTTGCCGACAAATTAATGACACTTAACATAATCCATAGTCCATAGGCTCACCAGTAAAGCCCGTTCCCTAAATAAGTTTGTTATTTTATAAAGTTATCATTGAGGAATGTTTGATATTCATGCATGGTACGTGTACTCCTTTTCAATCTTTAAAGTAGCCAAGCCTCCTTGGTGGACAGAGTGAAAAACGGATATATTTCTTTAAAAGAGCATATCTGCAAAAGATGTTGGCCGATTTAAATATTTCTTTCGGTTTATTAAAGCTAACGAATAACGGGTTCTTTACATACAAAATATATTTGATTAACTTTCCAAAAATAGGAGAAAAAAGAGGTCGCAATGTGTGTTCTGGTTTTTTTTTATGGTGACACTTTTTTTATGGTGTACAATTAACAATCAATTTATTTACATTCACACATTACATGATATTTCCAACATATTTACAGCAATGAAATTAACGTGTTCGGGGAATGTACACTCTCAGAAATGCATTAATTAAAATTGCTCTTAACTTCGTAGTTATTCATGCAAGATATGTAAAATTATACATTTTTGTAGAGGAACTTAGTAAATATAAATATAAACATAGGTATTTGGTGTAAAAACAACAATTTTGGAAAAAATCACAAAAAATTAATAATTTGCTTCAAAGTTTTGTTCCCACACTATTGGAAAAGTAAATTTACTTTTTCAATAGTGTGTTTACAAACATGTGAGGCAAAATTATCTTTTTTGTGATTTTCTCCAAATGTATGTTTTACCCACAGAATTCTGTGGTTTTACCCCTAAGTCTGTTTTTATTTAGATTCCTTGACTAATTTCCTCCCAGGAATGTATCCTTTTATAATCTTTCATGAATAATTAAAAACAGAACGTTGAACGCCACATTAAAATCCAGACAATGAATACTTTCACTGTATATTGTATGCGAACACTTACAGTCTACCTTAGCCTATGAGCGTTTAAAATTACTTTAATAATTATTTTAGTCTACAATCATCTTATATTACATGTTGTGTATTGCCGTCAGAGGCGTAATCACAGGAGGAGATAGACTGGGTAGGGGAGATTGTGTGCTATCTGACAAATGTTTTCAGGCGAAATCGGGAACGTAAACATCAAATATTCTGTTAAGGGTTCGGATATCAACATATTTACAGCTTTTTTGTGGGACATGATAGCACATCAGACATATCGAATTGCATTCTGAATACGAGTAATGTCCTTTCCTTCTGACATCAAGTAGTTTTGATTTTTTGAAATTGGCGATATAAAACACATTTTATTTGAAATTGGCGATATAAAACACATTTTATGGAAAATTATTAAAAAAATATGTACTTAAAGTGTATGTATCTGGGAGGAAAAGCCGACGATCATTTAAAATGTTTGACCTTTCGTATTGAAGATAATACATTTTTCCCCCAAAAGACCTAATTTTTTTAGGTCGGGGGGGATGTGCATCATTAAAATTTTTCAGAGATTTCAGAGATAAGTGAAGTTTCAAATATCTGCGATGTGTGGTTAATATATTAAACAACAAAAGAGTTGACAGAATTAAATAGCATTTGTTTTTCTTATCATGAAACACTTAAGATAGAGGAACAATTTGGTTCAAGTTGTGCCAAAATTAATGTTTGCCGCCTGTACAGCATGTAAATTAATTGGACTTCTTGTGCCCCATAACTACAGGTCGTACGTACAAACATGACTTGTGAAAGTAGTGTGAGTAATTTCTTACTAAACAAATAATTCTCAACATACTTCATGTAAACATCTCAAAAAAGTAACTAACCCCCCTTAAATAATGGCCATTATTCAAAAAGGGGCTATTGTATTACAAATCCGTAAAATGTGTTGGAAGCAGAATTTATTTTTGCGCATTTTGACACCTCATTTGATACGATAGCCCAGAAAACAATAAAACACCGGTCAATTTAATATAGTGAGGTCCAGATTTGAAAGTTGCACTTACATACAAATTTTTACAACACAAAAACACTCAGATATCATTACACAGATTTCCTTCCATTACACTAAATACAAAATCAATACAATTTACTGTAACTTTCAAATCTTGGGTTACATTGATTTAAATGTACGCTGTGACGTCAATATTTGGTCAATTGCTGTAAATGAGGTGTCAGAAATGTGCAGAAATAAATTCTGCTTCCAACGCATTTTACAGATTTGTAATACAATCACCCGTTTTTGAATAATGGTCATTATTTAAGGGGGTTAGTTACTTTTTTCAGATGTTTACTTTATTATACACTAGTCTAGTGATTGAACAAAATCTGAAATAATATTTTCTTACGTCATCGTCTTGAAACAATATTATATATACATGAATATCGGTACGGACACGACAGAGTGCCGAAACACGCGATTATGCTTTTGTTTCTGTCAAGTGAGTTGTGATTGACACAAACAGGACAGAAATCAGTTTTACCGTCATTTTACAGTGGAGTCTCATCCCATGCTACTAATTTATAGGATCTACGTATAAAATCCTTTCGCCGTGAATATATTGCCCATAATCCATAAAGAAGAGGATTAACTGAGGAGTTTATCGGCAATGCAAATGCTACGATCCATGGAAACACTTCAGGGGAGATTTTCATTTTATCCATCTGGACTAAGATGCCCAAACATATAATAGGCATCCAGCATAGGAGGTCAGTTAAGACAATTATTCCCATTTTTAAGGTCATTCTGAGCTCGATATTGAACCTGGAGACGCTCATCTGCAATCCCCGTATATGGCCTACAGAGATTACTCTGACAAATATTGACGCATAACATAAGAACAGTATAAAGCAACAGAACAAGTTAAGTCCCAAAAACAATCCAGTTGAATAAGACGGGCCTGTTGAACTATTTGTGTATTCGAAGGTTTGATAAAATAATTCTTCATTCGGCCTGAAGGGCTCCAAAAGAACTGTTATATTTTGGTTTACATGTTGGTAGTACACATCTCTTGCCAACGGAAGACCAATGCAAACTTCTGAGACATCATAAAAATACGTATTTCCGTTACTAGTACTTAATGCTGTGGGAATAGAACTCAAAATAATGGCTAAAATCCACGCAAATGTGACTGCGATGAAATTTGATCTATGTTTTGAACTACTTGGGTAGAGTCGTTGTAGATGATGTTTCCATGGCCAAACAAAAGCTGATAGCCTCTCAATACTTATTAAAATCAAGAAGAAAAGTGAAGTTTCACCCGACAATACAGCTAAAAAGCCCGCGATTTTACATGTTAAGCTACTTCGCCAATATTTAGTTCTTAGCGGGAATTGGTAGCTAAATTGCAAGTCAGCAATAGCAATTATGATCATGTAAATGCCCATGATAAAATCTGCTACAGCTAGGTTCGTGATGTATATTATCTGGGGCAGTTTTTCTTTGTACCGATTATCACCTTTCAATTCAATGTATCCGTAAATGATAACAAGGCTATTGAATAATAAAGCCAAGGTGCCAAGTATCCACATTGAACTTCTAATCCAGTTGTTGGGTAGAAGTTGCTGGCAAGTTAAGTACGGAGATTTTGATTCGTTTGGTATACACCGATCTTGGTTATCAACAAAACAACATATTTCTGGCGAATCTACTGTCACAAATGATTCATTGTGAATACCGCTAAAACTGTTTCGTCCTATATTAGAAATGTTGTTTCTCCTCAAATCCAGGAGCTTCAAATCTGTGAGATTTTGAAACACTTTATTTGTGAGCGTGGCTATTTTATTTTGTTGCAACTCTAGTACATGTAACTTGTTTAGTCTATTAAATATGGGTAATAGATGAGTTAACGAGTTGTTGCGCAATAAAAGAATTGCCAATTTATTCACTCCAAAAAATATTTTTTCATCAAGTTCGGATATCACGTTGTTGTGCAAGCCTAATTCTATCAGGTTGGTGAGGTTATCGAAAATTCTGGGTGGGAATGATTTCAAATTATTTGAATGCAGGTTAAGATGTGTCAAATATATCAATTTATTGAATATTCTCACATCAAGCTCGAATATTTGGTTTTCAAACACTTGCAATTGTCTCAAGCTTGGCAAATGATCAAACAGTCCTGTTGGTAATGTTTTTATCCTATTTGCATTCAGATTGAGAATAGTTAAATCTTTTAACTCGTGGAATGTTTTCACATCAAGATCTGATATCATGTTATGGTCAAGGTGTAATTCGTTCAATCTAGTGAGATTGTCAAATATATCCGCTGGTAGTATTGAAAGCTTATTTGTTTGCAGTTTAAGAACAGTTAAGTTGTGTAATTCATGGAACATTTTACTATCAAGATCTGATATCATGTTACTGTAAAGTTCTAGCATGTTCAGACTGGTTAGATGGTCAAAGATACCAGGTGGTAGTCTTGTTAACATATTTTTACCTAGAGCAAGAATGGTTAAGGCTTCTAACCTATGGAATATGTCCTTATCCAGGTCTGATATCATGTTATCAGATAGAGAAAGTATTTCCAGGTTTGTTAGGTTATTACAGATGCCAGATGGTAATGCTGTTAAATTATTTGTACGTAGCTCAAGAATGGTTAAGGCTTCTAAGCTATGAAATATGTCCTTATCCAGGTCTGATATCACGTTATCACGTAGATAAAGACCCTCCAGGTTTGTTAGGTTGCTGAATATGCCAGATGGTAATGCTGATAACTTATTTGCATATAGTGAGAGAACTTCTAATTTTGCTAGGTTGTTAAATATACCAGGTGGTAATGCTGTCAATTTATTTGTATGTAGTAAAAGCATGGTTAAGGCTTCCAAGCTATGGAATATGTCCTTATCCAGGTCGGATATCGCGTTACCAAATAGAGAAAGCATTTCCAGGTTTGTTAGGTTCTTAAAGATGCCAAGTGGTAGTTTTTCGATGGTGTTATTTTGTAAATTAAGTAACTGTAGCTGTTCTAAATTTTGAAATATACATGAGTCAAGCTCTGTGATCTTGTTCTCATGCAGGTAAAGCTTTCTTAAATCAGTAAGATTATTAAATATGCCAGATGGTAATGTTTTTATCTTATTCGTATTCAGTGAAAGAATGGTTAAGGCTTTTAAACCCTGGAATATGTCCTTATCCATGTCTGATATCACGTTACCATGTAGAAACAGACTTCCTAGGTTTGTTAGATTATTAAACATACCAAGTGGTAGTCTTTTGATGTTGTTATTGTATAATGTAAGTGTTTGTAACTCATATAATGTTTGAAATATATGTGAGTCTAGCTCTATGATCTTGTTCTCGTACAAGTAAAGCTCTCTCAAATCGGTAAGATTATTAAATATGCCAGATGGTAATGTTGTTATCTTATTTGTATTTAGTGCAAGCCTGATTAAGGCTTTCAACCCATGAAATATGTGCTTATCAAGGTCTGATATCAAGTTACCATATAAATAAAGACTCTCCAGGTTTGTTAGGTTATTAAAGATGCCAATCGGTAGGGTTTCGATGGTGTTCTTTTTTAAATCAAGTTCATGTAACTGTTGTAACTTTTGAAATATATGTGGGTCAAGTTCCGATATCTTGTTTTCATACAGTATAAGTTTTCTCAAATTGGTAAGATTATCAAATATGCCGGAAGGTAATGTTGCTAATTTATTTGTACCCAGTGAAAGAATAGTTAAGTGTGTAAGCTCTTGAAATGATTTTTCATCAAGATCAGATATCATATTGTGAGACAACATTAAGCGTTTTATTCTTTGAAACTTTGATAATGAACTAGGTAGTGATTTAATGACGTTGTAAGAAAGGTCAAGAACTGACAAATTAGAAATTTGTTCAAAGGTGATCTGTCCAATGTTTGTGATGTTATTTGTCTGTAGATACAAATGAGTAAGGTTAGGAAAATGTGATACCATGTCAGTTCCAAGAAAGCCTATATTATTGTCAGATACATCTAGAAAGCAAAGACTTTCACTAAAGGTTTTAAAATACAAATCAGTTATTATGTTCATTCTTAATGATACTACCTTAACATATTTCATGAGATCAAATACATCAGATCTCACCGAGGTTATGATATTATCTCTGACATACAGTACTTCTAAGTTACTTAATCCAATGAACATATCAGGCGTAAGTGATTTGATCTTGTTCCCATCCAAGCACAATTGTCTTAAACTTGTAAGTCCTAAGAAGGCACCTTTAGCAATATATGATAATCTGTTGTTTGAAAGATCCAATACTTGCAGTTGATCCAGACCTATAAATGTCTCATTCCGAAGTGTTTCTAGATCGTTGTCGGATACAAGTAGGTAGGTGGTATCTGTGAGATTAGCGAACGAGCCGATCTTGATGTCGTGGAGCCGTCTTCTGGATATATCAAGTACAGTGGTGCTACATGGATTTCTGGTAGGATCTTGCAATGTTTTATAGACTAAAAGGATACTTTTCACGGTAGAAATACCAGGACACTGGATGTTAAATTGCTGGAAGGCGAGAAAACAGGAACAACTCATCGGACAGATCGGAAGTTCGTCGAGACATGTAAATTCTGTAAATGGAGAAGGAAGAAAAAACTTTCAAAAGGTTTCTTCTATCCTCGTATACACAACTATTGCTCATTTAGAAAAACTTTGGTTTCCTTGCTCCAAAAAAAGGTATGATCCCTAAAGGTCATAAAATGGTCAAATGTTAAAATTGACTGGACAAACCGATTCATACAAGTTATAGTTTAGTATATCTGAGAAGTCTCGAGGTATAAGCACAAAGTCCAGAGGTCGCATTGTGGGCTAAACATGGGTTCGAAACCTAAAAAAGTGTTCCGGTTTTAACCCAAACGGTCTCAAATTGTCCGTCTTGTGAGAGGATTGTATACAAGACGTATTCAAATCTCTGAATGGACTCTCTCCCTAGTACATAACTAACTGCCTCACTGTGAAAAGATCATCCCTGAGGGCAATGAAAACCCGCTCGGCAGATAGTATTTCCTTCTTTGTGCCTCGTTCCAAGAAGGGTGCTGGCCTTTTTAGTGGCAGCTCCACGTTTGTGGAACACCTCACCGGTTCATATCAAAAATGCTACTACTCTTGAAGCATTCAAAACTATGCTCTAGACATATCTTTTTCCATAATATTGTTGCCTTTGTTTTCTGTATTTGATTATGTTTGCTGTTCTTTTTAATATGCTTGTTGCGCTTTGTAGCCACAGGAAAAGGCGCATTATAAATTATGTTAGTTAAGTTAAGTTAAGTCTTGTAAAAACAAGTCAAATTAAGACTAGTTTGTACCATCTAGTATACATATCGTTACATAGGTAATATCGCCAATCTTGTTCAAATCACACAAAAATATTCAGAAAATGGTCGTATCTTTTCACCCGGTTACCTATATAACGATACAACCTAGATAGTGCAAGCTATTCTTTATTTGAATTGGTTTTAAAATCATACAATTAGAGACCATTTTATGAAAATTGGAGCGTTTGTTAGGTGTTGACCCATGTGAATTGTGGAACCCAAAATATGACCTTGAACCTTTCTGCTTATACATGTTATAAGTCGAGAACCATTCTATATCAGATAGGCCAAACCATACTTTTCATTATCATTACGATCAGGATAATATTTTGGCGTGGTTTATAACAAGATTTGAGCAATTTAGAAATTTGACCCCTGGTTGATCTTAATTTAACTCGTGTCTGAGCAAGGTGCATTTTTGCCACCAATATTTTTCTATATTCTGGACCTTAATCACAGCTCACGGGATCTTATCTGCTTCTTGACTATTTGCCCCTTGGCCCCCAAAGCATTGTCTGTTCTTACCGGTGTCTATGGATATATCCACATTGCAACCCCTCCCCTTTGAGGCTGAGTTGACTAGTCCAAATTTGTCCTATTGCAGAACAAATAAATTTCACAACCCCTGATCTACTGAACCCCTGAACAGAAACCACTGAAGCGCAATTTCCCAGCAAACACAAAACATTTTACAGAAGTTTTATTGTCAGCTTAGAATATATAAAGGGTATAAAACGTTTTAGTAACGTTCCAAAAACATTTTTGAAAACTAGATGCAAAATATTTTAACATAATGTTATTAAAGAGTTGAGAAAACATTGCGCAAAAATCCCAAAAAAATATTTTACAATAACCAAAACATGTTCATAACACGTTTATAACGTTTTAAGAACATTTTTATGTTTGTTGGGAGGGGGAAAGTGGATATGTAGATGTATAAAACATCCTAATTATAAAAAGAACACATTTTGCACATAGCTCCTGTGAAATTCAAATGTGATTGACAGATGTCTTTGTGGACTCGAAATTTGATTTAGACACTTTTTGGTGATACGGAATAAGCAGCAAAAATCTTTATTATTTAATGAGTGAAGTTACTAAAACGACGCAATGCTTTTATGAAACCCCCTTCCCATCCGATACATCAACCTGGTTACGTCACTGATTTTTTACGAAAATGTTACTATTTTATTTCGGGGTTGATATAAGCTTTGTTTGGTTAGCAAAGAATGATACTCAGATAGGATAGACACATCTTTTTTATTTCCTATAATGACATAGACATATCATCGGTTCAAGAAGGTATACAAATTTAATTTGTTAATACAAGTAATCTGAGACTAATATAACTCAATTTTGCACAATAAGCATTGCTATGACATTCAACTTACCTGATACCGGTAAATGCAATGATGGTAATTCACTAACATCAAAATATGGGTCCGGGAATGTCAACACTAAAGATGGGTGTTGTTCCATCAGGTCGCGATAGGATATGATGTTATGGGTGAT
This sequence comes from Amphiura filiformis, assembly GCF_039555335.1. Classification (NCBI taxonomy): domain Eukaryota; kingdom Metazoa; phylum Echinodermata; class Ophiuroidea; order Amphilepidida; family Amphiuridae; genus Amphiura; species Amphiura filiformis. The sequence goes on from NW_027305500.1 coordinate 212,833, forward strand.
CGTATGAATTCCGTCGAAATAATGTAGATTAGCGCAAAATTGACCATTGCGATTTCGACCGACAACATCAGTGAAGTCACAAACTTCTTGTACCAACGTGTTTTCATACATAGGATAGCTCGTTAATTGTAGCGTAACTGATGCTCTGAGATGAACTTCTAACGTGGTTGTGTTGAAAACAGTGCTACATGGATTTGCCTCGCCTATAAAGGCAAAACCTCCCTCTTTACAATCTAGCTTGCTTCTGCCAGGCATTATATAAAAGTAGTCATATATAGACCAATCCCGGTCTACCTCAAGAAGAGCCATCCATATTCCCATTCCAGGAGGCGACACAACTTTGAAGCAACTGTCGTTGAGTCCGGACATGTTCAGCACTATGGACAAATTGGAGTAGTATGTCTCACAACTAGTGGTGTTTCCAAATTCAACTTCCTCATACGCTGTGGCTTGCTGTATGCCATGTAAACCAATTGACAAGATGAATACCGCAGCGATACATAGTGTCACGTTGTACACATGGCCAGCAATACTGACATTGGCCATGATGTGTAAAAGTGTTGCACTCTGAGTCTTCTTTCAAACCTTTGAAAAGATACTGCTGGATAAATCACTCATTAGGTGTAAAAGAGTTGCATTTCAAACCTACATGTGAAAATAATAAACAAACAAGATGCATCAAGTAGGCCCACCAATTTTAACCTTTGTTGTGATTTCACTACCTTCTATCACCTGCTGTATTTCGCAACAAAAAAAATTCAAAAGGATTAATATGCATGGCTTCACAAATACACACGTCTATTATATGAGAAGGTCAGGTTTACTACCAAAGCTACTAAGTCACGCTCTTCAACAATAAGCTAGTGTATATAAACCTTGTATAAAAAATATATTGTATATCATACAATTTCAAAGTAAAAAAATTAAAAGGTCAGTTACTTTTATTTTTCGGATTCAAAGCATATAATGTCAAAGTTTGTTGCACCACATCAATTGGTTCTCGTGCAGTGCACATCAAACTGTGAGAACAAGAGAAAAACACAACGAAGTATTTTCTTATACTTTTATTTAAATCTTTTTAAGAATACGTAAAATGCAATAAAACATCGCTGATATCTCTGCGTGAATGGAAAATCTTTCTCTCTTAAAAGTCAAGTTAAAACAAACAATGTTAATAATTACTGTCTTGACTATAATTGTCATAATTGACAATAGTTGAGCGTCTGATCTGATATCAGCGTGTGTATCAGCCTGTATCCTTGATAGAATGACTACAAATTGTGGTAAAAATAAAATCGTGTCACATATGTATTAAGTGGGATATCAGCGTAATTGAAGAATCTGGTTTGCCCCTAACCCTAACCTAACCCTGATCCCAGTGGCGACGCAGGGGAAGTGGGCGGGAAAAATTCCCCCAGTCAATCACCAGTCAGAATTCTTGCCCCCCAATGTGGTTTCAAATTCTAGATATAGGATTACCATTGTACAATTTTCATAAAAAACACAATTAAACTGCGCACAAAAAGTATCCGAAGACTAGAAACAACAGCAATATCTTAAAGACACTAAACCAAATAAAGTAGTCAATAGACGAAAAACGTTGTTCTGTGTATTTTTGATAACCTATTCTGTATGATGCGACTTTATTGTCCCAACCTATACATATTTGAATGAATAAAGACAGCACTTCAACAGTGACAATGGTTTACATATACCTTTCTCTCGAAACACGCTAATTATGCGCAATTAATGAGAGTTGATCTGTAATGAGCCCAATACAAAGGCCGGTGGAAATCGCCCTAAAGTAGAAATATCCCAAATGTGTCACTTTTGAAATGCTCTCTTTTTCCAATCAAATTGGTATAACTTGAGAGAATAGAGCCGCATCATACCGAATGAGATGTCAAAATACGCAGAACGAATATTACCCATCTTACTTTTTGTGCGCAGCTTATATGCCAGTGTTCGTATATCGGGTTAGTATATGACTTTCAGGTGTTACGACAGGGATTGTGTTGTACGTTAATCTATGCATTAGCATTGTTTTATAAATGAGCTGTAATGCTGAAGAAAGAAAAATACCATTTATTCATTTCAGCTTTAGGAAAAGAATTAGCGCAAGAATGTCTTCTTACTTTTTGGGCGAATTTTCGACCATATTGCGCTGGGTTTTGTACTACTTACTTCTTCACGGCGTTTCAGAATAAAAATGAAATATTCGTGCTGTCTATGTAATCAGGAAACTACAGGGGCGATAGTGTCCATTTAAATTTGTCATTACTACTCCATGTTGATATTCAAACAGTGCTATAAAGTTTTCTTACCAAGGAATATGTTTGTATTAAAAGAAATAAATGTTTTACAACTTCCATGAACTAGCATTACTTTTATGCAAATCAGAAAATTGCAACAGATATTTTTCATTTCTCTCAGACTGAGCGGTATTGCCAGATTGTACGTACAGTTGGGCTACATTAATTTATAAAGAACGTCATTTATATTATGACACATTTAAAGCTAAAGACAAAAATGACATGTGAAAATGTTATTCTGATGAAATTTATTGTTAGAACACGGAGATAAAATAGCATTGAATTGCTAGAAGATTTATGCACTTCTCACAACACACGCAAGTCATTATCATGGTCATCATGATATCAGGTAAATTACACGATTTGACAACAATTCTAAGCAATCTATGTACCATCACTTAATAATATATGTAATGTTGTAACTTTCAAACATCAGCTTAAACATTATGTTCCTACTTATACAATGTATACAATGTATATCAGTAACTTCAAAAGCCTGCCAGTTACCAATGTAAATATGTACATAATTAAAATTACTATATATTTTTGCACGAACAAAACTCAAAATAATGCCAAACTTTCACTTTTAAGTCTTTCATCTTCATTATAATTGACTTAACAAACACATGTAAACAATTCATATGCCAGCCACCACTAATCTAATGACATTCATATTTTGTTATGGATATGACTGATGCACATAAACTTATTTACATAATAATGTCAACGTAATAACTACTGTGTTATGATGGTGCTTTTATGTTATCTCGATCTTTATAAGATTCTTTTTCTAGTATTATTAAAATTACAAAACTACATTGCATGTGTCTGTAGTAATTATTTGTGCTTCTTTTGAACCACCCTTTTGACAACAATTGCCTCTCAAGAATTATGCAGTGTGTTTTTACTACATGCCCTACTTGTCATTTGACAAACGTACAAACGTGCTTATTATGAACAATCCCATTTATAAAAACAGTTCAAATAAAATAATTACACCTTTATCTTGGCACTTCCTCAGTGGCTCGCCCTATTCCTTTTTAAAGGAATTTTTATTCATATTACCTTTGACAGTCGTCTTAGGGCATTTAAGCTAAGGCATTTAATTTAATGCCAACGTGACCAGATGGGCGCTGACTTTACAGCGTCTAGACAGGATGTCTGGAAAAGTGACCTTTGGCACAGCGAGTGGTCTTCCTGTGTATTTCAATATTGGAAACGCGGGATGCATGTCCAAAATTTCTAGCAAATTTGTCATTTTTTAGTAGTATTATTATACGAGTTTCCGTCGATACTAAAAAAACCAGAATCCCCCAATGTATAATTAAGTTGCCTTTTAAATTTTCAGCAATTTTGATTATATTTGTCTTAAAAATTCCTATCTCTTAGCATTGTAGCACAATCTACTGATCACTTGGTGGTCTTGGTATGGCGGCGCTCATGGGTCACGTGGGCATTAAATTTAGTGCCTTTTATATAATACCCTATGGTAACTGTTTGATGTATACTGAACTATACTCCTACCAATCACACACAGTCCAATCCCGCGTTTGAACAAGCTTGATATGTACGAACATGACAAAAGAGTCCCAACTCGTTTTCTAGCCACTAATTTAAGGTTAGCAACTACATCAAACTGTTGCGATTTAGTAGTTCATAGTAGCTTGCGAATGGTAGTGAGCTTTGGCAAAAATTGCACCAAACATTTCAAAGCAAGTGTGTAGAAGAATTCAAATATCATTATATTATATGGTTCTTGAGTTATGTTGTTAAGAGGGCTGAAACAACAACACTTTTATAAAACGTACATAACTCATTCACCACAATAAATCAAGCAAGATTTCAAAGTATATGATTTGTAGAATGAACTTTTGCAAAACATGAAATATGTATATAATATATTGATTTAGATAATGAAAATCTAAAATAATGAAAACATTTTGGCAGCTTCAACCAACAATACATCGTCTACCCTTTATCATGTCAGGCCAAAAAAGGGTTGTCTCAAAGCTCTCCAACTCTGAAAAACTAATGCGAAATGCGTTTTTATTTATTTTTTTTCCAAAGATTTTTTTAAATGTGAAAAAATTCTATTGTATGAAGTGTTACATTGAACAATAAAGTGATGCTGCTATTGTATTGAAGTCTAAAATTGTAAAAACGGCATTTCGATCGTATTTTTTTAGACTTTTTGTGAAAAAAAAATAAATAAAAAAGAAGAAATTTTTTAAAAACTAATGCGGGTGAATAAAGAATAAAGTAATGCGCAGGAGCTTTGAGACAAACCTTTTTTAAATTTGGCCTAGCTTAATCGGGCATAACTTCCCAGCAAACACAAAAACGTTTTTAAAACGTATTAAATAAGTTATATTTTGGGTTTTGGTTTAGGTAAAAACGTTTTAATAACATTAAAATGTCGGTTTATAAAGGTCATAAAATCGTTTTAAAACTTTTTGTATGAAAACACACTACAACAATATTTTTAAAATGTTTTCGAAATTCATTGTAAACTATTTTTGCAAACATTTTTGGCCAAATATTTTGTCAACACTTACCCAGCAAACACAGAAATGTTCTTAAAATGTTTTTTACAAAATGTTTTAATAACATTTAAATGTGGGTTATATAAAGGTCGTGAAAACATTTTAAAAACGTTATTGTAAATATTTTGGGCAAACATTTTTTGCAAAATATTTTTCAACCCCAAAATAACATTCTGTTTAGAATGATTTGTACCAAGTTTTCAAAATGTTTTTGGAATGTTATTAAAACGTTTTTATACCCTTTATATAACCCGACATTTAAATGTTTTCTGTAAAACATTCGTGTTTGCTGTGTAGTAAATTACCAACAAATGATATTTAATGTTATGAAAACGTTTTATACCATTAATGTACCCTTTATATAACCCGACATTTAAACGTTTTCTGACAACCTTTTGCGAATGATGTCGAAAACGTTTTGTGTTTGCTGGGTTGTTAGAATCCAATGAAGAACTTCAGATAGCATAGACTACATTGTTGAATGTAGGAATTATTGCGCAGGTGAGCGTTTCTTAATTCTGTAACATTCTATGTTATATTACTTTCTCCTTTCAACCAAAAGTATTCCAGTTAAATCCATACACCCCTATTAAAGACATGACCTTAATCTTCCACAGAGGGAAATTCAAATTGGGTTACCTGAATGGGTGACTCCATTTGAAATCTACAACTCTGAGGGAAAGATAAGGTCATATCGTTCATGTGGGGTGATTTCAACTGAAATATCCCATTGCAAAATGGTCTATTCCATTTAAAATCCACACTTATCGCTGTCGAAGATTTTGGAAATGTCTTTCACAAAGGGAGTATGAATTCCAAATGGAATGAACACATTCGGCAGCTGCATTTGAATTTCACACATCCTCTGAGAGAGATTCAACCTGAATCTTCCACAGAGGGAGGGTGAGTTTTAAATAGAGTTGGTTAATGTGCTAATTCCGTTTGAAACTTATACTGCCTTGAGGAAGATATTTCCAAAATCTTCCACAGGGGTAGTGTGGATTTTAAATGGAATAGCTAAATGAAAGCAGTCGTAATCACAAATGGTTGAATATAACAACATTTCAAATCAAGTCTGAATTTGTTTTAAATATTTCAATATAATGTAGACAAACAATCCGCAATCAAGAATGCCTGAATGGAACATTGTTTTGTGTTATATGCCATGAATATAATGAAGGCAAAGAGTCCGCAATTAAGAATGGTTGAATGCAACAAAATGTATTTGAATTTGTTCAAACTTCCATACAGTAAAAATATAAAATCCGCAATCAGGAATCGTTGAATTCACCCAAATTTAAGAAGACGTAATACAAATATATCTGTAAAACCGTGTTTTTTGTTTCTCGTTAATTTAGCTGGTCGAATAATTTCTCTTGGAAATGTTGCATGATTATGATTTTGCAATGTACAAAATATGTAGAATTACTTCAGTGTCTGTTTGAGATTTTGGAAGACAACCAAAATAAACACGACAAATCAAACTTTACTCATAATTATACTGCTTAACAGCAAGCATCATCTAGTTTTAGTAGAATATTGTTAAAAATTTGACGGATAATAGTGTGTGCTGAAATCATTGAAAGTTTTATCTTCCTGGCAGTCAAATACGGATTTCAGATACTTTGAAGATTAAGATTAAGATTACCACAATTTACTACATGCATTACATTAGTACCTTTTATTTATTTATTTTTTGCTAAAACATACTTGTTAATTATAACTCTTTTTTACCGAAGGGCAATGATATCACTTTATGTAACACTTTTATAAATAAATCCAAATGTGTTGTTTTCTCTTTAACAACAACACAGGGACTTGCTGCAGCTTCAACAGCGCACACCCTAGATAATCTACAACTTAACTTCGCAACCAGGATCAGCTCCCTGAGTTTCGTACGGGTTACAACAGGACAATGTTCAGGGGAATTTCAAGCTATCTCAATTTTTTCCACGAGAGCGTACTAAACCGCCGCAAGGGTTCGAACCCACAATCTCTCGCAACATAGTCAAACGCTTTATCGATTGAGCTAACTTGACTGCTAGTCAATACTTGTTATTAATGAACTATCGCCTAATTAATTAGAATTAATTGGACAATTTTATTGGTCAATACATTAATTACAAATCTTTCACCGTGAACGAGTCAATTGATTGATGTTTCATAAATAATAAAGATCGACCAAGCATCGATGCTCGACAGAAAAAGCGATCCAATATGTCTCCAGTGCCTTATTGAATCTTCTTTTTTTTTTACTTTTTATATCTTGATTATCATACACTTTTCATTTGGCATGGCTACAATCACGTCTTTATTAAATCGTAACCAGTAATATGAATTTTATTCTTCGCGCCTGCGTACAATAAAATATCATTTACTCCCGCTTGAATGTTGCTTTTATTATTAAACCCACACTGGATCACCTCACTCTTTGTGATAAGCTCATACCAGAGAAGATATACTGTATTCTCTGCTCATACTTGAGGTACTTCTGTCCAACACTTGAATCGCAATGGAAACTACGTCCATGGCATCATTTACTACGAACCAACCTAACATTGGCTTTAATTATGACGACCTATGGCGTAATACATCATGTTACGAGATGGGTTTAGCGGGGAAGTCCTTCATGATAAACTACTACCATTTTCCGCCAGAATTTTTCCTGAACGCATTCTATAAGCAACATAATTATGTCCTGAAATTCTACTTGTCTCCGCTTGTTGGGCTTTTGGGGATTCTGATGAATTTGACTTTTCTTTTTGTGTTAGCTCGAGTACCTGACATGCGAACAGTGACTAACGTTTACCTGGGAAGCCTGGCCGTTGCAGATACAATGTTTCTCACCGCGTCTGCTGTTGACTTACTTAAGACTTGGCAAAGTAATACCGGCTTGTTACTGAACCACCCATACTATACAAATGCGCAATGTGTATCATTTAATTTGTCGATAAAACTAACATTTTATGGGTCGGTCTGCATGATCACTCTTGTGGCATTTGAACGATACATGGCAATCTGTCATCCGCTGAAGCACCGTATGGTAAGTGGTAAGAGATACACAATAAAGGTTACCGTCGTTACCTGGTTAGTCGCTGTTATTATGGGTACTTTAGGTTGTTTGAAAACTGTAAGATCAAATTCATATTGCTTTCTTTGGCCACCTGGGCTTAAGGAGATGGCATATGTTTATATCGGAGATGACCGAACCGTTTGCAATGCATTGAGCCCAATTTGGTGGGCCGTAAGTCATGGGATGCAATCAGTATTCTTTGCTGCTAACTTGTGTCTTAACATTTTATTGTACTGCAGTATCATAAGGCGTCTTGGTAAGCGCAATGTTGGTGGCGAAGGAAACCAGGAAAGACAGCGTGAACTGCAACGCGTACAAAACCAGGTGGCCAAGATGTTAATCATCAATGGGACCGTATTCTTTATCTTGATGGTCCCATATGAAATCAACACGTTTGTAGAGTTCATATGGACCGTTACCTGGCATATGCGTAGTAATGGAGAGGCCACTGCAATTCGGAACTTGGAATTTTACGGAACTTGTCTTCGGTTCATTAATTCCGCACTCAATCCTCTCATATATGGACTTAGCAATTCGCGATACAGACAAGCCTATCGGAAAGCTTTTGGGTGTGCTCGAAAGGAGAGAAAACAACCAACTAGTGTTGACAATAAGGCGGCTGTGCTGACCGCGTCAACGAACAACATATAGAATAATCATTGTGAAAATGGATATCATTTCCTAGATATGGTAAATCAGTGATAATTCATTTTATATTCACTTCGTGATGGAATTGGTGAAACGAAAAATTAAATCTTCTTTTATTTATATCAACAGCACCTTTTTAGTTAATCAAGTTTAAAATTAGAGTTTAAGATTTAATATTGTGTTCTATGTTAAGAATTTAAACTTCGTTTCGTTTTAGGCCAAAACATAGTATGTCTCAGAGCTTGGGTAGATTTTATAATACAATCGTCAGCTTTTAGACGAAAAGTTCATGACTCTTTTTGGGGGGAAATTGTAAAATAAAACACCTTTTTTGAAAAAACAGCAACATCGGTGTTTTCACATAATAGTAAAATGGTCACATTATATATAAAAATAACCTTTCTGTATTTTATTCTTTAATACAATGCCTACACTTCAAACATGTCTTGTTTTAATACAGATTTAATAAAATATAATATATAAAATATAATGAAAAAACAATACATTAGAAAAAAAATCACTCATTCGATAAAAAATTTCTAATAAAATCTAAGAATTCAGTTCTTTTCCAATTTGCTTCAATTCGTCAAATTCTATCAATTGGAAAGCGGTCCATTGGTTTAATAAAAGTGTGCCTACAGCAAATTCAATAAATGATAAATTTTACATGTAAAGAAAGAAATGATAAAACTTCCCTTCGACACATTACAAAATTCATTTCATTTTACTTCGTGCCCTGTCTACCCTCTTACAGAGCTAAATTATTGCTAATCAATACCATAGTTTAACCCTGGTGATATTAAAAACAATTACTGCTGAAATGATGCATTTGTAATGCTAAAAGAACAGTAATTGCATTTCACAATAATTTCAACATATTTTACTAATTTATAGGCCTAACATTAAACTTGTGCAGACTAATTAAGAAATTACATGACTTTAAGACGACAAAAAAAAACCCTGTTCTACGGGCGGGACTGACCTTTCAAGTAGGGTCGGTCGGTCGGGCGCTGAAGATCAGGGGTGCCAAGAACATTACATTGGTGAAACCGGCCAACCACTGCAGAGTCGCATGTCCCAACATAGACGCGCCAGTTCAAGTGGCAACGATTCAGCTGTCTACAAACACCTTAAGGGCAGTGGTCACAGTTTTGACACTGACGACGTTGTCATTTTGGATCGTGAACCCCGTTGGTTCGAACGGGGAGTCAAAGAAGCAGTGTGGGTACGAGCCGAACAACCGTCACTCAACAGGAGCGGGGGCGTTAGAGTGAATCTGTCACATGGTTGGGATCGGGTCATCAAGCAACTTCCTCATCGATTGACCTCGGATGACCCTAAATCATCCACCCAGCTGAAGGCCAAAGGTTTTGGCCGAAACGTCGGTGATTCCATCTGACCAAAATGTGAGTTTTTCTGGTTGACCAGATTTAATTATCCACTAATTTCTTGAGTTATGTTGTTAAGAGGGCTAAACAACAACACTTTTGTAAAACGTACATAACTCATTCACAACAATGAATCAAGCAAGTTTTCAAAGTATATGATTTGTAGAATGAACTTTTGCAAAACATGAAATATGTATATAATATATTGATTTAGATAATGAAAATCTAAAATAATGAAAAAATTTTGGCAGCTTCAACCAACAATACATCGTCTACCCTTAATCATGTCGTGCCAAAAAAGGTTTGTCTCAATGCTCTCCAACTCTGAAAAACTAATGCGAAATGCGTTTTTATTTATTTTTTTCCAAAGATTTTTTTCCAAATGTGAAAAAATGCTATTGTATGAAGTGTTGCATTGAACAATAAAGTGATGCTGCTATTGTATTGAAGTCTAAAATTGTAAAAACTGCATTTCGATCGTATTTTTTAGACTTTTTTTGGAAATAAAAAAAGAAGAATTTTTTAAACTAAATGCGGCTGAATAAAGAATAAAGTAATGCACGCGGGAGCTTGGAGACAAACCTTTTTTAAATTTGCCCTAGCTTAATCGGGCATAACTTATTATGATGCAAATGAAGAACTTCAGGTAGCATATACTACACTGTTGAATGTAGGAATTATTGTGCAGGTGAGCGTTTCTTTATTCTGTAACATTCTATGTTATATTACTTTCTTTCAACCAAAAGTATTCCAGTTAAATCCATACACCCCTATGGAAGACATGACCTTAATCTTCCACAGAGGGAAATTCAAATTGGGTTACCCGAATGGGTGACTCCATTTGACATATACAACCCCTGAGGGGAATGTAAGGTCATGTCGTCCATGTGGGGGGGGGTGGATTTCAACTGAAATATTCCGTGGCAAAATCGGCTATTCCATTTAAAATCCACACTTACCCCTGTCGAAGATTTTGGAAATGTCTTTCACAAAGGGAGTATGATTTTCAAATGTAATGAACACATTCGGCAGCTGCATTTGAATTTCACACAGCCTCTGAGAAAGATTCAACCTGAATCTTCCACAGAGGGCGGGTGAGTTTTAAATAAAGTTGGTTAATGTGCTAATACTTATACTCCCCTTGTGGAAGATATTTCCAAAATCTTCCACAGGGGAGTGTGGATTTTGAATGGAATAGCTAAATGATAACAGTCGTAATCACAAATGGTTGAATATAACAACATTTCAAATCAACTCTGATTTTTTTTTAAATATTTCAATATAATGTAGACAAACAATCCGCAATCAAGAATGCGTGAATGGAATATTGTTTTGTGTTATATGCCATGAATATAATGAAGGCAAAGAGTCCACAATTAAGAATGGTTGAATGCAACAAAATGTGTTTGTTCAAACTTCCATACAGTAAAAATATAAAATCCGCAATCAGGAATGGTTGAATTCACCCACATTTAATTTGAATTGCAGTAAAGGCAAAGAAGACGTAATACAAATATATTTGTAAAACCGTGTTTTTTGTTTCTCGTTAATTTAGCTGGTCGAATAATTTCTCTTGGAAATGTTGCATGATTATGATTTTGCAATGTACAAAATATGTAGAATTACTTCAGTGTTTGTTTGAGATTTTGGAAGACAACCAAAATAAACACGACAAATCAAACTTTACTCATAATTATACTGCTTAACAGCAAGCATCATCTATGTTTTTAGTTTTAGTAGATTATTGTTAAAAATTTGACGGATAATACCGTGTGCTGAAATCATTGAAAGTTTTGCTTCTTCACACTTGTCTTCCTGTCAGTCAAATACGGATTTCAGATACTATGAAGATTAAGATTAAGATTACCACAATTTACTACATGCATTACATAAGTACCTTTTGTTTATTTATTTTATTTATTTTTTGCTCAAACATACTTGTTAATTACCATAACTCTTTTTTACCGAAGGGCAATGATATCACTTTATGTAACACTTTTATAAATAAATCCAGATGTGTTGTTTCCTCTTTAACAACAACACAGGGACCTTGCATCTTCAACAGCGCACACCCTAGACAATCTACAACTTACCTTCGCAACCAGGATCAGCTCCCTGAGTTTCGTATGGGTTACAACGGGACAATGTTCAGGGGAATTTCAAGCTATCTCAATTTTTCCACGAGAGCGTACTAAACCGCCGCAAGGGTTCGACCCCACAATCACAATCTCTCGCAACATAGTCAAACGCTTTATCGATTGAGCTAACTTGACTGCTAGTCAATACTTGTTATTAATGAACTATCGCCTAATTAATAAGAATTAATTGGACAATTTTATTGGTCAATACATTAATTACATAATTTAGAGGTTTAAACCTTTGATCACAACCCAAAAATTTGCGTACCTGGAATTTTCAGTCGACACTTCGACTTTCATCAGCAGACTGGCAACCCAATTCAGAGGTCAGCGACCTTTCGGACACTTGACCCCAAAATCGGGTCGTACACTCTAGGTAGCTTGTATCGGCCCCCGTCTCTGTTCAGCGATGGCTGGTTCACTCTGATATAGATGGCCTTATCCTTCACACCACGCTCAAAGTACAAGCTACCTAGAGTGTACGACTGAAAATTCCAGGTACGCAAATTTTTGTGTTGTGATCAAAGGTTTAAACCTCTAAATTATGTTTACTACCAACACAGATGAACTTTAATTCTAACATTAATTACAAATCTTTCACCGTGAACGAGTCAATTGATTGATGTTTCATAAATAATAAGGATCGACCAAGCATCGATGCTCGACAGAAAAAGCGAACCAATATGTCTCCAGTGCCTTATTGAATCTTTTTTTTTTACTTTTTACTTCTTGATTATCATACACTTTTCATTTGGCATGGCTACAATCACGTCGTTATTAAATCGTAACCAGTAATATGAACTTTAAATTTCGCGCCTGCGTACAATAAAATATCATTTCTTCCGCTTGAATGTTGCTTTTATTATTAAACCCACACTGGATCACCTCACTCTTTGTGATAAGCTCATACCAGAGAAGATATACTGTATTCTCTGCTCATACTTGAGGTAATTCTGTCCGTCACTTGAATCGCAATGGAAACTACTTCCATGGCATCATTTACTACGAACCAACCTAACATTGGCTTTAATTATGACGACCTATGGCGTAATACATCATGTTACGAGATGGGTTTAGCGGGGAAGTCCTTCATGATAAACTACTACCATTTTCCGCCAGAATTTTTCCTGAACGCATTCTATAAGCAACATAATTATGTCCTGAAATTCTACTTGTCTCCGCTTGTTGCGCTTTTGGGGATTCTGATGAACTTGACTTTTCTTTTTGTGTTAGCTCGAGTACCTGACATGCGAACAGTGACTAATGTTTACCTTGGAAACCTGGCAGTTGCAGATATAATGTTTCTCGCCGCGTCTGCTGTTGACTTACTTAAGACTTGGCAAAGTAATACCGGCTTGTTACTGAACCACCCATACTATACAAATGCGCAATGTATATCGTTTAATTTCTCGATAAAACTAACATTTTACGGATCGGTCTGCATGATCACTCTTGTGGCATTTGAACGATACATGGCAATCTGTCATCCGCTGAAGCACCGTATGGTTAGTGGTAAGAGATACACAATAAAGGTTACCGCAGTTACCTGGCTAGTCGCTGTTATCATGGGTACTTTAGGTTGTTTATATCGGAGATGACCGAACCGTTTGCAATGCATTGAGCCCAATTTGGTGGGCCGTAAGTCATGGGATGCAATCAGTATTCTTTGCTGCTAACTTGTGTCTTAACATTTTATTGTACTGCAGTATCATAAGGCGTCTCGGTAAGCGTAATGTTGGTGGCGAAGGAAACCAGGAAAGACAGCGTGAACTGCAACGCATACAAAACCAGGTGGCCAAGATGTTAATCATCAACGGGACCGTATTCTTCATCTTGATGGTCCCATATGAAATTAGCACTTTTGTAGAGTTCATATGGACCGTTACCTGGCATTTGCGTGGAAATGGAGAGGCCACTGCAATTCGGAACTTGGAATTTTACGGAACTTGTCTTCGGTTCATCAATTCCGCACTCAATCCTCTTATATATGGACTTAGCAATTCGCGATACAGACAGGCTTACCGGAAAGCTTTTGGGTGTGCTCGAAAGGAAAGAAAACAGCCAACTAGTGCTGCCAATAAGGCGGCTGTTCCGACCGTTTCAACGAACAATATTATAGAATAATCATTGTGAACATGTATATCACGAAAAAATAAATCTTCTTTTATTTATATCAGTAGCACCTTTATAGTTATTCAATTTTAGGCTTAGAGTTTAAGACAATAAATACTGTTTTGTTAATAAGTTAAACTTCGTGTCGTTTAGGCCAGAAAATAGTAAGTCTCAGAGCTTGCGTAGATTTTTAAATACAATGTGGAATTATGGCTTTTTACCTTCCTCTCCCCATCAGTTAACATAAGCTTGATAATTAAGCTCAAAACTTTTAAAACTTACATTGCTATACACACAATGAAATATTTCTAAAAAATGTCTTTTCAAACATTTTTGTTTTAAATATAGTTGGGGGAATACATAATAATAATTGGCCAATTTTTCCTAAATGCGCACTGGAAACTGAATGCATGCGTTAGCTCTGGGACAATTAATGTTGCCTAATTCTTTAATGTCCGATAAGATTTTTTTTTCAAGTTGTAAATAAAATATTGTATAAAAGTAAATTGCTCGAGAAGGTACACGGCTCTTAGCAGATGGTTTTAAAATAGACTTAAGTTTAACCCTAGTTTTTATAGTAGACATATTTTTCATCATATTTTGGATTTCAACAGGCCCACGAGCATGTTTGTAGGGCAAGCTGTTGTTGGCTTAAATGGTAGAAAACTGAAGGATTTCCAAACCACCATGAGAAACTCGTATGGTTATGTATTATTGCATAGGCTTAGGAAACGAGGGGCTTGCGGGGATTAGTCCCCCCACCAACTCAGCCGCCAATAATTCACTGAAAGCCAAACTGGAGTCAGGGTGACTCCAAAAGAAAGCAGAGTCCAGCACTCTGCGACTCTATGTCTAAAATGACTCCATATTGGGAGTCATCTGACTCCCTTGAAGAGTCTTAAATTTCCTGACTCCGCGGAAGAGTCACCGTTGATGACTCTACACAGGAGACATTTGACTCCCAATATGGAGTCATTTTAGACATAGAGTCGTGTAGTGGCTGGACTCTGCTAGAGTAACCCAGACTCCATTACAGGGTCACTCCGACAGTTCGGAAGTAGCACAAAATGTAGCCTACATCAAGATAAAACTTCATAGTATACCTACCAGAATAGGAGACTTCACTTTGAGTAAATAGTTTTCCCTGGGCCTCAAGGAAGAACAGATGATTAATTGTGTTTTCAACTGATTGAGTGTCCCAAGTTAAAGAAGAAATAAAACAAACAAAAATACAGGCTGAACGACCTTCCCTTAGGAATGGGAGAATATACATTCCATGGTGTCAAGTGCCAAATTATTACAGGGTCTGACTCTCTTGAAGAGTCATAAATTTCATGACTCCGTCGACGACTCTGAATGTAGAGTCAATTGACTCCACAAGTAGAGTCAACTGACTCTCCTGTGACAATCAGTTGACTCCTTTTGAGAGTCAGTGCTAGTTTACTCCACTTAGAGAGTCACTTGACTCTAGTTTGGCTTTCAGTGTTCCAGATGAAATTTTCAAAAAATGTGACCAGATACCGGGGAAAATGGGTCTTTTAGACCTATCCCCCCCCCCCCGATGGGTGACCAATTTGTTTAGGTTAGCCTCCCCATGTTAAAAATCTTCCTAAGTCAATGTATTGCCTTGTCAATTATTTTAATTTCACTATTTTTCGCTTCCAACTGCCAATGTCGAAGCATATGTCCTTTGACATAGACAGGTAGGGTTACTGAACACAGCCAAAAATTTCCGGCGACTTTTGACCGTTTCTTGTGAATGGATAAGGACAAAAAATGAGTGAATTTTGGACATTGGTTCCGTGCGACTTTCGGTAAGTTGCTGCACCATATAAACTAATAGGAAAGAGAAACAATTTTCGATCATTTGACCCATACATCAGACTATAAATTGTGTCAACCCTGTTGCAAAGCAGAAAAATTAAACGTGATCGTTTAAAACTGCGATTTTGAGAAAACTATGACACATAACCTGGACGATTTTCTTATGGATGTGGGACGAATCTTTGATTGCCTAACTAAGCTATTTTATTAGTTTGCAGAGCCAAAAGCATGCCCTAAAATGTTACGGGCCAAGTTCTGTGAAATTCAAACTACGATGCAAAACGATCCATTTCTAACTTAATTACTAACTACAGGGTGTACCACAAAGTGGGCCCCAACAAAATAATGTAATGCAATCTCGAAGTGTGTTTTAAACAGCCTCAGTTAGTGCTTGCATTATGTAAATGCCACATCTTTTAGATATCGTTTGCAAAAAACCCGTAAGTTATTTGATTTTTAAAGACATGATCTTGAATTTAAAAATGGTTGGAGGCTGTGTGAGCGCAGCTAACGAGCGGCCAATACGTGGAAATATTAAAAATATTATGGGCCTTTTGCAAGTGTAAACATATCTTTCTTGTGTGAATTATAAATAAGCCTACCATCATTATTAAAATCGTCAGTTTATTGTAGCTAAATGCTCCCTGAAGTGTGTGTCCGAACTATACGTAGCTACATGTAAGACGAAAGTGTTCAAGACTTGTACTATACATGCTGTATCAAAATGACCTTTTTGGTGTTTTTGAAATGTATGCCTCTGATTTTATCCATCCGTTTTTTTGTTGGTGTTTTTTTTTTGGAGTTTTTAAAATGTATTACATCTTCCAATGGGCTATTCCAGAAATTAACTGGCATCCCTAAAGAAGACATGTAAGTTTGTACAATGATTCTTTGGGAGTTCCCAGACCAAAATTTTATCCCCCCAAAAATGGGAATTCCTATTAAGACAATAAAATGATTACAAAATTGAGAATTCCCAGTGTCCCTAAAAAGTAAGACAGGCAAATTTTTGCCAACTTTTTTGGGAATTCCCAAGTCTTCATTAGGGTTGTGTAAAATAATGACCATTTGGGGAGGAATTCCCAGAGCAAAAAATGGTGAACAATTTTGGGAATCCCATGTCTTCTTTAGTGGGTGCCCTAATTTCTGGAATAGCCCAATCCCACCAAGTATGAAGTGGAACCAATTGTGGATGTGGAAGATGCAGGCTTTTTCAGAAACAAAAAGATCTGTTGCAAACAATTATTTCAACTGATACACCCTGTATACGTTATTTTGATCTACCATCAACAAGGTAAAGAGCTATCGATACCGATATATCACATACTTTACCGAGGAATATCTATATAAACCAGTTCCAATAAGGCCAAAAAGAAAGTTTGCTTGTCCATAGGTCACTTTCATAAGTTCTTATATCTTTACACCGAAAGTATTATTTCGTCGCTCCCAAGACATAGTGGCGTATCAGCCATTTTTGACAAAATAAGATAAGATCAGTTTCATAATCTATGTATAAAGCTCTACATTCTGACAAACTTTCAAGACATGCATGTCATTAATTAATAAAGTATTGTCACTAATTAGGTTTGGCGTATCTCACTCAATGGAATTATTGTGTACAACATTCCCCTTGTTTTGGACGACATAGTGGCGTATCAGTGACATACGCCACTATGTCGCAAATATGTGACATACACCACTATTTTAGTATACCGTGGCTGTGTGGCCAATATGGATATGAATTCAACTATTATTCGACATACTGGCGTATCACGTGTCGTATGTCAATTTTGAATGGAGAATAATTTTTCAAAAAATTTGACATACTGCCGTATAAGTTTAATGACTAGTTACAATTAATTGGTGAATGACAACAATATTTATATTTTCATATCCATTCAAGAAAAGGGGACATTTTAATCGAGGAAATGTATGACAAACGGTTAAAAGTTGCAAAAACTTCAGATGCAATTATCTCAAAATGGACATTTTCATGATACGCCACTATGTCTTGCGGGCGACGATTTTAAGTACTTGTTTGTATTTAAAACACTCAATGCATGCCCACAGAATTTCCACCAAAGACCAATTCAAAGTCAACCCAGTTTTATTTGCATATGTACATGTCTGGCAGACTTAAAATACAATGTTTTACTTGTGTAGACGCTGAGGATGATAATACGAAATACCGAAACCCTTAGCCAGGTACGAATAGACAGGGGGAACATGCAGGAAATGGTATTTTACAACATTTCAGTTTTTAGACGAAAGCTCACGACGGTTTTTTGGGAAATTGTTTTTACGATCGGGGCTGCCGAAACGGTCGGCCAGACGAAGACAAGCAAACCTTTTTTTGGCCTAATGTACTCTCAAAATTTGAAATCTTTAAAAAAGAGCAACATCGGTGTTTTCACATAATAATAAAATGGTCACATGATATACAGTAAGCCAAATAATTAAGGTACCAGTTACGTTCACACCATATATATCCTAAACAAAGACAGATATGTTATAACTGGAACCAACAGCAAATAGCTGCATCTTTTAGCTCGAATTTAAGACCTCATTCATTGAAATTGTTCATAAAATAAAGACACGACGGTCCAAAAACCCAAGGAAGATACTAATGTAAAAGTTGCAGTTTGCCACATTGCACGCCCTATTGATTTGTACACAAAACGTTCGAGAACAAGAGAACTAGCGCCGTGTTTCATTGATTAGCACGAAAAACTAGCGTCATGCTTTCATTGATTAGAACACAAAAGTGCAATTTTTTTTATTTCATATCTTCATTAGGTTTTGGGTCACCGTTTCTTTAATTCTCAACTAATTTCAACAAAATGAATGAGAGCTTAAGAATACAGACATCGGCTGCTTGTTTCAATTTTGACACATTTGTCTTTATTCAGGATATACAGGGGTGAACACAACTCCTACCATAATTCTTTTGCTTACTGTATATTATATTAAAAAAAAACCTTTCTGTATTTTATTTTTAATATATATTACCTATAATTCAAACATGTCTTGTTTTTAATATAGATTTAATAAAATATAAGAAAAAAAATCTCACTCGTTCAATAAAAAATTGATAATAAATTCGATCAACCTGAAAAGATATAAATTTAATTGGACCAGTGTCTAAGAATTCAGTGCTTTTCCAATTTGCCTCAATTCGTCAAATTCTATCAATTGGAAAGTGGTCCATTGGTTTAATAAAAGTGTGCCTACAGCAAATTCAATAAACGATAAAACTTCCACGTAAAGAAAGAAATGATAAAACTTCCCTTCCACACATTACCAAATTCATTTCATTTTACTTCGTGCCCTGTCTACCCTCTTACAGAGCTAATTTATCGCTATTCAGTACCATAGTTTAACCCTGGTCTTGGTTGTATTAAATATGCAATATATAATTAGGGGTGGGCAAACAAGGACTTTTTTCTGCAAACTTACACAGGAACCGGTTTTTCTATGGCCAAATTGCATCAGGAAAAAGAATCTGTCAAAAAAATTTCACCAGATGAAGTCTTAGGTCGGGTTTTGGCGAAAATTCAAAATGGCCGCCAAAATAGGTGTTTTTTCAAGATGTTGCCACTTTCTGTAAAGTATTAGGCCAAAAGCACCAAGTAATATGTCTTTCTATATGTTTTTGAGGCCGATGATTCCATATCTGCCATTAATATAATGGCCATATGAATATCTAGATCAAAATATGGCAAAAATTTAAAATGGCCGCCAAGATCACCTTTTTTAAAGAATTTGCTGATAGGGACCCATTTATATTGAGTAATAAAAATATGTCTTTTTAGGTGTTTTAATGTCGCAGACTATGAATCTCTACTCGATAATAATCAAATATGATTAATCATTTTGGCAATATCTGACCTTGGATAATATATTCATAATGGTACAAGAGGCACCATTATGACAAATGTACTGCACCAAGGTTTTTTAGTACGCACAACTGTATGTCAATTGTGTAATTTCAGGTTCACCATAGCAGCTGAAAAACAAACACGAAGCCACAATATCGCTAAAGTCTTGCTGGGTTAGCGGGTAGATGAGGAATGCAAGTTCCAGTCTATCGCTAATTTAAGAAATGGATGCTTCAATTGTGATCGGTAGAGTGATATTTCAGTGTCAAAGAGACAGTAGCCAATATTCGCAAATAATCAATGTCAGCCAAATTGTGACAAGTGAACTAACAGAGGACTGGTTCAAAAAAGTGTTGCTAAGAGCCTGCAGATGCAGGATGCCTTGAACCCAATAAACAAGTTGGTATACCCTGACTTCAATATTTTGTCAGAGTTGAGCACTTTGAATGCCTATACACTAGCAATTAGACTACAAGAAGCATGCCATTAAGTACTCCGAGTTCTGTTAAGCTCTAGTAAATAAAATCCAGATAGATGGTCATGCCTACCATCAGTCTGGATGATCTAGCAGGCATCATATTTCACACAGTAGACATTGTCTTTGGTCAGGAGTTGGGAACAAGAAAATGTTGATTTTCCAAGTGACACTTTATTGACAGTGATGATGCAGAGCCTGAGCCAAACAGAGCTGATAGTGCTTCCACTTCCAAACAACGGAGGTCAAATGGAGACCTAACACATGTATTTCCAAGTCGCTGAGCCATGAACCGCAACTTGGAGGACATTATCTCAATCTCCAACACTCGCTCGATAGAGGGGACAATGTTGTCACCGCAGAACTTAACGATACACAAAAGCTGCTGGTCACAAGCTCAACGACATGATAGGTGAGTGACCACATCCCAGCAAACACAAAAACGTTTTAAATAAGTTATATTTTGGCTTTTGGTTTAGGTAAAAACGTTTTAATAACATTAAAATGTCGGGTTATATAAAGGTCATGATAACGTTTTAAAACGTTTTGTATGAAAACACACCACGACAATATTTCTAAATGTTTTCAAAAAATGTTATTGTAAACTATTTTTGCAAACATTTTTGCCAAATATTGTGTCAATACTTAAAATAACATTATGTTAAAATATTTAAACCCAGCAACCAAAGAAATGTTCTTAAAATGTTTTTTTTTTTCAAAACCTTTTAATAAATTTGAAATGTCGGGTTATATAAAGGTCATGAAAACGTTTTTAAAACGTTATTGAAAATATTTTGGGCAAACATTTTTCGCAAAATATTTTAGAATGTTTTGTATCAAGTTTTCAAGAATGTTTTTGGAATATTATTAAAACGTTTTTATACCCTTTATATAACCCGACATTTAAACGTTTTCTGTAAAACATATTTGTTTGCTGACCAGTAGATTATCAAAAATGTTTTTAAGGTTATGAAAACGTTTTATACTCTTAATATACCCTTTATATAACCCGACATTTAAACGTTTTCTGACAACCTTTTATAACCTTTTGCGAATGATGTCGAAAACGTCTTGTGTTTGCTGGGATGGTCGATGGGTCTAGGCTTAGCGTAGTGAGAAATACAATGACCACTGGCTATGTCGAAAATTCAAGGCTTACATCTGCAGTCTCTTAGCAACACCTTCCTCTCTCTCTCTCTCTTTCTGATTCTCGCATTTTTCTCTAGCTCTTTCAGCCGATTCGGTTTCGGATGCTCCTTGTTCATTCATTCGGATCCATGAGTTGGAAACAGTAGCATTGAAAGTAGCTTTGTAAAAAGTATTCCCCGATACAATTGTCCATGTACATTTCGTCCTCTATAGTCATTTTGACATCAAATTCTGCTTCTGTTTCTTTTGGTAGGTATTTGTTTTTACACGTATGTCCTAAGTATTTTCGTTCATAATCCTAATTGCCCGACTTTATCAAACCAATCTTCAGATTTTTGAGTAGAGATTTGAATTGGTCATAGTCAGCGAGGATTCTTTTGCTCAGAGATTATGCTGTCATCAGACACTCTTCTTGATCCAGTCCTCTGTCATTTCACTTGCCTCAATTTGGCTGGCACCAGTTGCTCATATTGTTCATTGTCTTTTTTAGCCCTTGGACACTCAAATATCATTCTACCGATCACAAAGGATCCATTTCTTAGATTAGCGAAAAACTTGAACTTGCATTCCTCGCTGTGGAGCTGATCTTCCCGGTGATCCAGCAACACTTTAGCAATATTATGGCTTCATGTTTGCTTTTCCGCTGCTATATGGTGAGCTGTTATGAAGCTGAAATGACACAATCGACACCATATACAGTCGTGCTTACCAATAATATAAAAAACAAATGCCTTGGTGCGGTACATTTAACATAATGGTGCCTCATGTACCATTATAAAATGTATTATCTGAGGTGATTATTGCCACTATTAATCATATCGCTTAATAGAGTAGAGATTCATAGTCTGCGAAATGAAAACACCTAAAAAGACACATTACTCAATATATCAATATAAATGGCTCACTGTCCGCAGAAAGTCTTTTTTTTAAAAAGGTGATTTTGGCGGTCATTTTGAATTGTTACCATTATCTAACCTAAATATTCATTTTGCCATTATAGAAATGGTAGATTTGGAATTAGCAGCCTCAAAAACCTTGAAAAAACACCTATTTTGGCGGCCATTTTGAATTTTAGCCATCTAGATATTCATATGGCCATTATATTAATGGCAGATATGGAATCAGCGGCCTCAACATATAGAAAGACATATTACTTGGTGCTTTTGGCCTAAAACTATACTAATAGTGGTAAAATCCCTAAAAAACACCTATTTTGGCGGCCATTTTGAATTTTCGCCAAAACCGACCTAAGACTTCATCTGGTGAAATATTTTTTTGACAGATTCTTTTTCCTGATGAAATTTGGCCATAGAAAAACTGCTTCCTGAAAATTATGGGTCAGTGCAATGTATTTGTAATGCTAAAAGAACAGTAATTGCATTTCACAATAATTAAGAAATTACATGACTTTAACACGACGAAAAATAACCCTGTTCTTTCAAGTAGGGTCGGTCGGCCGGGTCTTTTTTTTTACAAATGACCCCAAAAATCACCAAAATCTGTAAATATATCGCAATTTTTGTAAACCCCCCAAAAAAACAAATCTTGCTCCTGACATTTCCGAAATTTAGGTCGGCATTCATTTGCACAGGAAAAATTTGTTACCCGATTCTTGTAGAATTTTGGTTGGTCGGACCAGTAGAAGAGTGTTTCGTTTTTCGTGGCCTATGGTGAGTTTATAACTTCGTGATTTATCGTGATTTAATTAGTAATTCACATGAATTACTAAGTGATTGCAAATTAAATGACTAATTATTGACTAATTAGTAGGCGAAGGTTATTGTTGAAGCAGCGGCGCATCGAAAAGAAAGTGTACTTTCAGAGTAAAAATATCAAAGAAAAATAAGTTTAAATTTTGCAATACAGTGACCCAAGAGGGAATATGGTAAACTGGGTTTTACTTTTTCAGAGAAATTGGGCGCTCCACAAGAAAAATGTGCTTTTTTATTACTAATTAATTTTGGTCTTAATAGAAATGAATTTTGGTCATAATTCTTACTAATATCCTGGCTAAAGTGCGCGCGAAGGGCGTTAAAAATGTCCAATTTCAGACAATTTTAGCCCAAAATGAAGGTAAATGTAAGCGCGCTTAATTTTGCAATGTTACCATATTTCGGAAGTTTTGGGTAACATACATTAGGCAATTTTAGGGGCCTGGGCTCGGACCCATCTGGTCTAATGGTAAATTCGGCCATAAGTTTGAAATACATTAGCTCAATGGTAAATGACTAATAATTTTCGGTTGGGGCATACAATACAAGAAACATGTCGTACACAGCCTTCTTGACCACCTTTTTCGACATTTCTTTTTGGGTTGACCCTTTTATCGTTTTATTTTTATTAGTCAATATACTGCTACTATAGGCGCTTTTGTGCAATTATCATTACAAAAGCTTTCTTTGTCTTCAAGAAGTCACGTATATTGTCGAGTATATTGATAATAATCGTATGAAACTACATATTATCATATGGATTCCCTCTTTCTTTTCCCTCCCCCCCCTTTCCCCCTCTTTTCCTCTCTCTGTCTCTCCATTCTTTCTCTTTTTACCCTGTACTAGGGGGTCGGGGCCCAAATAGACAATTTTTGCCAGGCTTATTGAGTACAAATAATCGTATGGTATTACATATCGTATGGATTCCCCATCTCTCTTCCCCGCCTCTCCCCCTCTCTTTCCTCTCTTTTTTCCTCTCTCCCCCTCCTTTTTCCTCTTTTCCCCTTGCACTAGGGGGCGGGCGCCCAAATAGGCAATTTTTGCCAGGGGTGCAGCTACGCCACTGTGTTGAAGTGGACAATACGCTTGTATTGTAAGATCTTGTAGTTCTACAAAGTATTCGCCGTAGAAGTACTAGTGTAGAAGTGAGGATATAACAGGGTTAAGGAATCGGATATCAACGTTTGCACAGTATTTTTATGGGATATGAGAGCACATCAGACATATCGAATTGCATTCTTGATACAAAAAATGTCCTTCTGATCTTCTGATATCAAATATATTTTTATTTTTTGAAATTCGCGATATAATACAAATTTAATGTAAATTATTAAAATTTGTTATTTTTGATTTATTGTCTGAAGATCATATGCATGTAGTCTGGATACGGTCACTGAATTAACTATTATACCTTAAGGGCTTGAGTATGAACGTTTTTACAGTATCATGAGAGCCCATCAGACATATCGAATTGCATTCTGAATACGAAGAATATCCTTCTGATATCAAATAATTTAGATTTTTTGAAATTCGCGATATAATACATATTATTAAAATTTGATATTTATATTTTATATATTTATTAAATTTTTAATATTTAGCCATCCTGGTGGTAAACTTTATAAATCTAATGATATGTATTTAAAGTGTATGAAGCTTTTTATGTTGATGAAGTGAATCCTCTAGCTCGGCCCTCTATAGTCTATACTATACTATACGCAAAAAATAGTGTAACCTTAAGGGGTGGGGTATGAACGTTTGGACAGTATTTATTGTGGGACATTAGAACACATCAGACATATCGAATTGCATTTTGAATACGAAGAATGTCATTCTGATATCAAATAATTTTGATTTTTGAAATTCGCAATGTAATACACATTTTATGGCAAATGATTAAAATTGATATTTTTGATATTTAACAGTACTCGAAGTAAACTTTATAAATCTGTTGATTTATACTTAAAGTGTATGTAGGTGGGATGAAAAGCCGACGATCAATTGAAACTTTTGACCTTTCGTATTGAAGATATGGATTTTTTCCCCCAAATACCAAAAAGTAATTAGGTCTTTTTGGGATTAAAATCCATATCTTCAATATGAAAGGTCAAAATTTTCAATTGATCGTCGGCTTTTCCTCCCAGCTACATACACTTTAAGAATATGTCATTAGATTTATAAAATTTACTTCGAGGACTGTTATATTTCAAAAATGTGAAAAATATCAAATTTTAATAATTTGTCATAAAATTTGTATTATATCGTGAATTTCAAAAAATCAAAATTGTTTGATATCAGAAGGACATTCTTCGTATTCAGAATGCAATTCGATATGTCTGATGTGCTCTAATGTCCCACAAAAAATACTGTCGAAACGCTCGAAACGCTCATTCCAGACCCCTTAATGTTGTTTCTAAAATATTTTACGCGATTGGTCACACGATTAAGAATATTACAATATAAACCAAACGGCTCGTAAGACATCCATTCTCATTATTTTGTCACGTGACATTTTTTTCTGACCTAACCAAATAGCTACATAAAATGTATAGACTTTGAAAGTCATGTGCTGCACGATTTAGAGCTATTGCTGTATTTACGCGATTACGAACACAGCACTAAAACACAGCTGATGTCGCCCTCATCGGATTCGGAGCGTGTACGGCTTCCATTGTGGTCATAGCGTGCAGGTAGGTACGCGCAGCTTATTTAAAGCTACGTACAGCCGTTTGACCAATCAAAATCGTAAATTGAATCACATGGCTGGGTCTTTACCTGCGCGTGGCATAGTGTAATTTATCCTCTGTGACAAATATTACGTTGTTAATTTTTGTAAGTGAAAATATCTGTAGTATATCAGCAATGAAATGGTATAGGTGCTAAGTAATATTTGAAAAGCATGATGATTGTTCTAGTTTACTCTGTCCACACGAGCAATATCTTTACACAACACTTTACATCAGTAGTAGTTGTTGTTTGACCTTCAGATCCCCTGCACTGCTTTATGCAGTGACCACAAGACACATGGTAAACTTGCAAACACTTTTAGTGCTATCTTTCCTCTGTCACAAATGTTACGTTTTTGTAAGTGAAAATTTCTCAAGAATATAAGCAATAAAATGGTATATATAGGTGCTAAGAAATATCTGAACAGAATGACTCTGTCTATATTAACACAATTAAACTACGGGCTACAGTGGCATGTGACCTTCGCTTTCCCTGCAATGTCTTTAATCAGTGCTTTGCATCATAGTGGTTGTTGTTTGACCTTCAGAAACGCATGCACTGCTTTATACAGCCCGGATATAAAGTATGCCATTAAACACGGTGTAAACTTGGGAACACTCATGATAATAAATATGCTTTGTGTATCATTTTAGCCAGACATTAGCAACATGTTTTTGGCACATGCTGTGATTTGACCTTCTCGTTTCTAATTCCGGAAATTAATTACAAGATAATAATTGTGAAAGAGGATAGCTAGCACTATACTACGCGCAGCTAACGACCCAATCACGTGATTAATATTGACGATTTTGATTGGTCAAATAGCTGCACGTAGCTTTAAGCTGCGCGTAGGTACCTGCACGTTATGACCCCAATGGCTTGCCATAAGCGTGTGACGACCATCACGTCAAACCATCCCACGGTTCCCACCCGCGTAACGTTTTTAATCTACGATGCCTCTGGACTCTGTGCCTCCACCATTCGAAATATTTTCACAAACCTGCTACGATACGTTTCAGAACTTCAGATTATGGATTACGATACGTTTCAGATTCACGAAGTTTGGATAGTGCTCTACTTAGTAGTCCTACATGTATTGATAGTACTATGAACTAGAAGAGGTATATTGTATCTACATTGTATACTAGTATAGCGAGGTATGTGCACCCGTAGACCTGCCTGCATGCCTTCGGTCCTATCCTTTAACATACTGACATTTACTGGATAATGTCAGCTAATGTCATGATGTTAATTAAAGATACCGAGTTACAGTTACTGGAACGGGGTCCACCCGGGTATGTGCCGGGGTATGTGCATATCCTCGTGTATGTTTTATTTATATGATTGTGTGTTTACGTGCCTCACTAAGTTAGTCCGGTTCTATACTGTATAAAGCTTAATTTATACTCCCCGTGCTAAAGGGTTAAATTAAAAATAAAATAAAGACAAACATAAGGGGCGAAATAAATGAAAAGCAAGACCTTATCTTGACAAACATGATACGAGAAGTCCGAGAAACATGAAAAAAATATAAGGGAGCATGACCCCCACTTTGTTTTCAACCATCTATAATTTTTTTCATTCTTATGTTTTATATTAAAGTGCTGTGTTTGAGTGTTGTATTTGCAAACACAGAATGGAATTTTTTTCATTCTTATGTTTTATATTATAGTGCTGTTTGCAAACAAGGCATGGATTTGTTCATTCTTATGTTTTATATTATAGTGCTGTGTTTGAGTGCTGTGTTTCCAAACACAGCAGGCAAATATTTCATTCTTATGTTTTATGTTTTATAGTATCATGATTATAGTGCTGTGTTTGAGTGCTTTGTTTGCAAACACAGCAGGGAATTTTTTCATTCTTGTATTTTATATTATAGTGCTGTGTTTGAGTGCTTTGTTTGTAAACACAGCATGGATTTTTTTCATTCTTATGTTTTATATTATAGTGCTGTGTTTGAGTGCTGTGTTTTCAAACACAGTAGGCATATTTTTCATTCTTATGTTTTCTATTATAGTGCTGTGTTTGAGTGCTGTGTTTGCAAGCAAAGCACGGAATTTTTTAATTCTTATGTTTTACATTATAGTGTTGTGTTTGAGTGTTGTGTTTCCAAACACAGCAGGCATTTTTTTCATTCTTATGTTTTATATTATAGTGTTGTGTTTAAGTGCTTTGTTTGCAAACACAGCAGGGAAGTTTTTCATTCTTATGTTTTATATTATAGTGCTGTGTTTCAGTGCTGTGTTTGCAAACACAGCATGGCTTTTTTCAATCTTATGTTTTATTTGATAGTGCTGTTTTTGCAAACAAACCGCGGAATTTTTTCATTCTTATGTTTTACATTAAAGTGCTGTGTTATGTTTTATATTAGGCAATTTTTTCATTCCTATGTTTTCTATTATAGTACTTTGTTTGAGTGCTTTGTTTGCAAGCACAGCAGGGATTTTATTTTCTTTCATACGTTTTATATATATTAGTATTGTGTTTGAGTGCTGTGTTTGCAAACAAAGCACGGATTTTTTTCATTCTGATGTTTTATATTATATATAGTGCTGTGTTTGCAAACACAGCAGGGATTTTTTTCATTCTTATGTTTTACATTATAGTGCTGTGTTTGAGTGCTGTGTTTGCAAACACAACAGGGAATTGTTTCATTCTTATGTTTTTATCATAGTGCTGTGTTTGAGTGATGTGTTTGAAAACACAGCATGCAAATTTTTCATTCTTATGTTTTATATTATAGTGCTTTGCTTGCAAACACAGCATGGAAATTTTTCATTCTTATGTTTTACATTATAGTGCTGTGTTTGACTGCTGTGTTTGCAAATACGGCATGGAATTTTTTCATTATGTTTTATATTAAAGTGCTGTGTTTAAGGGCTGCGTTTGCAAACACAGCAGGATTTTTTTTCAATATTGTGTTTTATATTATAGTGCCGTGTTTAAGTACTATGTTTGCAAATACAGCATGGATTTTTTTCATTCTTATGTTTCATATTATAGCTGTGTTTGAGTGCTGTGTTTGCAAACACAGCATGAAATTTTTTCATTCTTATGTTTTCTTTTATAGTTCTGTTTTGGTGCTTAGTTTGCAAACACAGCATGGAATTTTGTCGTTCTTATGTTTTCTATTACAGTGCTCTGTTTTGGTGCTGTGTTTAGAAACAAAGCATGGAATTGTTTCATTATGTTTTCTATTATAGTGCTGTGTTTGAGTGCTGTGTTTGCAAACACAGCAGGGAATGTTTTCATTCTTATGTTTTCTATTATAGTGCTTTGCGACATTTGACGGATGGGGTATCAAAATGCGTGTAAATAAATCATCCTTCTCTCTATGTTGAAATATTGTGAAAACAATTATTAGTTCTGAATCTATAGGCGTATTTATAACAGCTGAGTTACTTTTTGTGCAGACTTTATATTAGTGCTGTGTTTGATTGCTGTGTTTGCAAACAAAGCACGGATTTTTTTTTCATTCTTATGTTTTATATTATATATAGTGCTGTGTTTGAGTGCTGTGTTTGCAAACACAGCAGGGATTTTTTTCATTCTTATGTTTTATATTATAGTGCTGTGTTTGAGTGCTGTGTTTGCAAACACAACAGGGAATTGTTTCATTCTTATGTTTTTATCATAGTGCTGTGTTTGAGTGATGTGTTTGCAAACACAGCATGCAAATTTTCCATTCTTATGTTTTATATAATAGTGCTTTGTTTGCAAACACAGCATGGATTTTTTTCATTCTTATGTTTTATATTAAAGTGCTGTGTTTAAGGGCTGCGTTTGCAAACACAGCAGGATTTTTTTTCCAATATTGTGTTTTATATAATAGTGCCGTGTTTAAGTGCTGTGTTTGCAAATACAGCATGGATTTTTTTCATTTTTATGTTTTATATTATAGCTGTGTTTGAGTGCTGTGTTTGCAAACACAACAGGGAATTGTTTCATTCTTATGTTTTTATCATAGTGCTGTGTTTGAGTGCTGTGTTTGCAAACACAGCAGGCAATTTTTTCATTCTTATGTTTTATATTATAGTGCTGTGTCTGAGTGCTGTGTTTGCAAACACGGCATGCAGTTTCTTCATTCTTATGTTTTATATTATAGTGATGTGTTTGAGTGCTGTGTTTTGCAAAGACAGCATGAACTTTTTTATTCTTATGCTTTATATTATAGTGCTGTGTTTGTGTGCTGTGTTTGCAAACACAGCAGGGAATTTTTCATTCTTATGTGTTCTATTATAGTGCTGTGTTTGCAAACACAGCATGGATTTTTTCATTCTTATGTTTTATATTATAGTGCTGTGTTTGAGTGCTGTGTTTCCAAACACAGCAGGCAATTTTTTCATTCCTATGTTTTCTATTATAGTGCTTTGTTTGAGTGCTGTGTTTGCAAACAAAGCACGGAATTTTTTTTCATTCTTATGTTTTATATTATATATAGTGCTGTGTTTGAGTGCTGAGTTTGCAAACACAGCAGGGATTTTTTTCATTCTTATGTTTTATATTATAGTGCTGTGTTTGAGTGCTGTGTTTGCAAACACAACAGGGAATTGTTTCATTCTTATGTTTTTATCATAGTGCTGTGTTTGAGTGATGTGTTTGCAAACACAGCATGCAATTTTTTCATTCTTATGTTTTATATTATAGTGCTTTGTTTGCAAACACAGCATGGAATTTTGTCATTCTTATGTTTTCTATTACAGTGCTGTGTTTTGGTGCTGTGTTTGGAAACAAAGCATGACATTTTTTTCATTATGTTTTCTATTATAGTGCTGTGTTTTGGTGCTTTGTTTGCAAACACAGTAAAATTTTCATTCTTATGTTTTCTATTTTAGTGCTGTGTTTTCTAATTTTCTGCTGTGCTTTTTACCATTTCCTAAATCGTGCAGTGTATCTTAAAAGTGCAAAATTATGACTCGATTTTTGTTGTCATTTTTGAAGCAAGCTACAGCTCAATGCAAGTACACATCTAGTTCATTAATATCAAGTCAAACGGTATTGTGTTTCAAAAATGTTAATCAGACTGCAAATAAAAACTCGTCAACATTGCATAAAATGCACACGGGTGTGCACATATTCATAAAATTATAATATCGGTAAAATGTTAATCAGAAAAGTTTAATTAGATTTATTTAGAAGGGTAGGTTTTCATTTAAAATGTTCTATTTAAATGAATTGTCGTATTTTACCTACCTACCGCTCGATGAAGTACACAGCTGGTTTACTGGACGGTTTTATGTTAAAAACTGTTAATCAGAATACACGCTGTCTATATTGTGCTCAAACATTACCGTGGGTGTGTACGTTAGACGTTATAATTACAAGCAAAGAAAATCCAGATTTGTAAACCGCAACTGCATTTCTTGATGTATTTTATTTTACTATTTCATTCGTTTTACTAGAATAAACTTTCCAGTTTACACTATGTTAGCCTAAAATCAAAGTAAAATGCTGTGTCACGTGGGGAATTTGTAATATTACACTATTTTTCCCGGCAATTCTGGCCAATTTTTGTCCGGTAGATGGGGCTGACTGGCCCGGTAAAGCCGTGTGGGTCACTTTGCCGCCTTCTTTGTTTGTCCCGAGGTTTTCCCCTACGAATGACCAAAAAACTGGGGAAAAGGACATTGCCAGAGCCGTTCAAGGCAATATTTGCTTGAATTTTTAAAATCGCAAAATCGATATTTGACTGATTACCATAAACTATATATTTTTTCCGACTCGATCAGTTTTACTTTGTGAAGGAACTTGTTTTTAATTTGTTGGTCATTTCTCGGTTTGAAATTCTCACTGCACGGATTTGTAATCTCACTGCACGAACGTGCCAGGAGACACGTTAAAATAACCCCTGCCCATATAGGTTGACAGTTGACACCATGTTAGCACATAGATAGCGCCCTCTACTGATGCTTTGCATCAAAGTGTTTTTGCTCACTTTTCATTTTGCATGTTTACAATCACGTCTTTATTAAATCGTTAGGGGCTGTGCAATAATTATGAGCGGGGGTAAATTTCCAAACGGCTCGCCAAAAAACGCTTGCCCCCCCCCCTCGGCCCGCCAAAATCGCTTGCCCCCCCCCTCTTGGCCCACCAAAAAATCTTCGCCCCCCCCTGCACATGCCACATTTTTGGATCCAAATTTGCAAACCTTACATGTAAATGTCTACATACATGTTGCGAGCAGAGCGAGCATGAAAATTTGCATATTTAAGCGTTTCCGTACGGTTTTCCTAAGCCTTTTTAGAGCGTGTTATTTAAAAGGCACCCAAGAAAAGGCTTGCCAAAAATTGCTTGCCCCCGCCCAAAAAAAAAAAAAAAAATTTCTTGCCCCCTCAATTTTACCCTCCCCCCAGGGCTCATAATTATTGCACGGCCCCTTACCAGTAATATAAATTGTATTCATCGCGCCTGCGTACAATAAAATATAATTTACTCCCGCTTGAATGTTGCTTTTATCATTAAACCCACACTGGAACACTCACTCTTTGTGATAAGCTCATACCAGGCAGGGAAGACATAATTTCTGCTCATACTTAAGGTACTTCTGTCTGTCACAATGGAAACCACGTCAATGACTACATTAACTACGAACGAACTTAACATTGGCTTTAATGATGACGAACTATGGCGTAATACATCATGTTACGAAATGGCTTTAGCGGGGAAGGCCATCAATATAAGCTACTACCATTCTCCACCCGAAGAATTTCTGGACGCATTCTACAAGCAACATAATTATATCCTGAAATTTTACTTGTCTCCGCTTGTTGCACTTTTGGGGATTCTGATGAACTTGGCTTTTCTTTTTGTGTTAGCTCGAGTGCGGGACATGCGAACAGTGACTAATGTTTATTTGGGGAACCTGGCCGTTGCAGATACAATGTTTCTCGTCGCGTCTGCTGTTGATTTACTTAAGACTTGGAAAAGTAATACCGGCTTGTTACTGAACCACCTATACTATACAAATGCGCAATGTATATCGTTTAATTTGTCGATAAAACTAACATTTTACGGATCAGTCTGCATGATCATTCTTGTGGAATTTGAACGATACATGGCAATCTGTCATCCACTGAAGCACCGTATGGTAAGTGGTAAGAGATACACAATAACGGTTACCGCAGTCACCTGGCTAGTTGCTGTTATCATGGGTACTTTAGGTTGTTTGAACACTGTAAAATCAAGTTCATGGTGCTTTCTTTGGCCACCTGGGCTTAAAGAGATGGCATATGTTTATATCGGAGATGACCGAACTGTTTGCGGTCCATTGAGCCCAGTTTGGGAGGCCGTAAGTGAATGGATGCAATCAGCATTCTTTATTGCCAACTTGTGTCTTAACATTGTATTGTACTGCTGTATCATAAGGCGTCTCGGTAAGCGCAATGTTGGTGGTGAAGAAAACCAGGAAAGACAACGTGAACTGCAACGCGTACAAAACCAGGTAGCAAAGATGTTAATCATCAATGGGGTCGTATTCTTTATTTTGATGGTCCCATATGAAATTAACACTTTCGTCAAGTTCATATGGACCGTTACCTGGCATCTTCGTAGTACTAAAGAGGCCACTGCAATTCGGAACTTGGAATTTTACGGAACTTGTCTTCGGTTCATCAATTCCGCACTCAATCCTGTTATATATGGACTTAGCAATTCGCGATACAGACAAGCTTACCGGAAAGCTTTTGGGTGTACTCGAAAGGAAAGAAAACAACCAACTAGTGTTGACCATAAGGCGGCTGTTCCGACCGTTTCAACAAAAACATAGAATAATCATTGTGTTTGTGTTAAGAGTCATCTAGTGAATATTGCATTTTAGCTTATAATCATGTACTTGTTTTTGTCTTGTCATGTGTGGACATGCATATCATATCCTGGATATGGTAAATCTGTGATAATTAATGTTTTATTCATTTCGTGATCAAAGTGGCAAAACGAAAAAATATATCTTCTTTTATTTATATCAGCAACACCTTTCTAGATAATCAAGTGTTTGCTTAGAGATTAAGACAATAAATACTGTGTTATGTTTTAAGTTAAACTTTGTGTCGTTTAGGCCAAAACATAGTAGGTCTCAGAGCTTGCGTAGATTTTTAAAATACAATGTGGAATATGGCTTTTTCCCTTCCCCTCCCCTCAGTTAACATAAGCTTGATAATTGATAAAACATACATTGCTATATACACAATGAAATATGTCTAACAAAAGTCTTTTCAAACATATTTGTTTTTAAAAAAGTTCGGAGAAATATAAATTGGCCAATATCTCCTACGCATGCGTTATCTCTGGGACAAATGTTGCCTGATGTTATTCTTTAATGTCCGATAACATTTTTCTTTTTCAAGTGGTATATAGATACATATTGTATAAACGTAAATTTCCCGAGTAGGCATATTTTTCATCATATTTTGGATTTCAGCAGTTGGCATAGTAAACTTATATTGTAGGTAACTGACGGATTTCCAAACCACCGTGAGAAACTCGGGGTTATATCTCATTGTTTTATTAATTATTTATTAATTTCACTATTTTTCACTTCCAACTATCAATGTCGAAGCACAAGTCCTTTGACATAGACAACCAGGATTACTGACCACACGATGTGGTGAGCCAAAATTTTCCCCGCTACATTTGACCGTTTCTTGTGAATGGTTTTAGGACAAAAATTAGTGAATTTTGGACATTGGTTCCCCGCGACTTTCGGTAAGTTGCTGCACCATAGAAACTAATGGGAAAGAGGAAATAATGTCGATCATTTGACCCACACATTGGACTATAAATTGTGTCAACCCTGTTGCAAGCAGACAATTAAACGTGATCGTTAAAATTAAAACTGTGATTTTGAGAAAACTATGACACATAACCCGGACGATTTTCTCCTTGATGTGGGACAAATCTTTGATTACCTAAC
This sequence comes from Amphiura filiformis, assembly GCF_039555335.1. NCBI lineage: Eukaryota > Metazoa > Echinodermata > Ophiuroidea > Amphilepidida > Amphiuridae > Amphiura > Amphiura filiformis. Next base: position 247,720 of record NW_027305500.1, read on the forward strand.
CATTTTATTAGTTTGCAGAGCCAACAACATGCTCTAAAATTTTAGGGGTCAAGCTCTATCCAATCCAAACTATGATGCAAAATGACCCAATTTCATTTCTAATTTCATTACTAACTACAGGGTGTACCAAAAAAGTGGATCCCAACAAATAAGGTTCTTGTTCAAAAACAAAAATCTTGTAAAGTTATATTTATGTATTATTTAATTGAATATACCTGTACAATGTATATAATATAATATAATATAATATAATATAATATAATATAATATAATATAATATACAATAATAACAATATTAAATATTCAAAATAGAAATAATCAACATAGAATCAACTGTCGAACACGCAATAATTCACCTAAAATTATGATAGTAACTAGGCTATACTTGATAAGTGCATTTATAATTGTCTTTGGACTTTTCAGTGCGACTTTAGAATAACAGCTACATGAAACATTTGTCACTACATATTACTAAGTTTCTTATTTTCTGCCTGTTCCTTTCTCTCCGTACGTTCTGTTATAGCATTGGTGATCACGCCCATTAACGTATACAGAAATGGGTTAAGAGAGGAATTAATGGGTAAAAGAAAGACTACTACCCAATGATACATTTCTATCGGGAAAACAACCAGTCCACTTTGAGACAATATACCCATGATAATTATGGGCAGCCAGCACAGACAATTTGTACTTACAAACAATACCATTCGTATCGCTATCAGAATATTCTCCTTCATTCGTTTAGTGGGATTTACTTTCCTTGCTTTACGAACAGCTATAAATATCACCACATATAATACTATGATTACGAGCATGAAAAGAAGATTTAAACCAAGAAAAATGACGACAGGAAAATACCAGATACCAAATTCAACAGACTCTTCGCTAGTAAGTGCTTCACCCGATATGGTGTTTTGAACATCATTATTGCCCGCGTCAAAACTCAAAATTTGTCTTATAAGGGGTATTCCAATGCATACATCTGATAGGATATAAGCACCGTACTGCTTACCAGCAAAAAGGGACGTCGATAAGCTTAGCAGAATGGTTGTAAGCCAAATGGCACAAACTGCAAGCAAAGCAGATTTGCGACGAAAGTGTCTCGAGATATTGAAAGGATAAACCAAACCTAAATATCTATCAATAGTAATGAGTACAATAATGAACAAGGAGGTTTCAACAGACAAAACCACAAAAAAGTTGGCAATTTTACACAAGCCACTTTCCCGCCAATTATCTGAATACAGATAGTAATCGTCTGCATAAAATAAGTCCGCATAAATAATAAAAAACATGTAAACACCCATTAACATATCTGCAACTGATAAGTTCGTAATGAGAACTACGCCAACTTTTTGGATGTCATTTACTGTTTTTGCTCGCACTCGGATAGTTAAAGTTATTAAGTTTGCAAGAATTGAAAAAAAGGCAAAGATCCATATAAAAATTCGAAGGATTTTATTTTGCATCAAACTTCCGCAGAGGAAAAGCGGTGGTTGCTGTTCTACTGTGATACATTTAGTGTGGTTTGGTGCGTGACAACAAATCCTGTGATCGGCAACATATCTGAAATACAACGAAATGTTCAATTACCTAGGTAATATATGAGTTCAATTAACTTAGAAACTAATTTTGATTTCTTTATTTGAAAATTTAATCGAAGATATCATGAAAAAAATTCTTTTCAAATCGCTGGACCTACAGTTTTGTAGCTGGAGAATAGAAATCTCAGAGTCATTGATATTTTCAATATTTTAGTTTGAAGTCCAGAATACATAAAACGTGACTCCCACCGTATGCTGCCAATGGACCAACAAAGCATGATGACAAGCATTATCACGACGCGACTGTTGTTACCATTTAAGAATCATCGAAGTATATTTAGTTTTTAAACTTGCAAAGTGAACGCATTGCGCATATCCTTTTGTATTTTGACTCAAACTATAAATATACGGATTGCTTTATACATTACATCAAACTTACAGTAATTTCAGATCATCCAGAGTGCTAAAAATACCATTCTCTATCACTGTTTCTTCGCTTATGTTTTTCTTCTGGCCAAGAACGCTGTCAAAACACAATGTATTATAAGTCATATTCCCCATTTCCTATTTATGTAATTGGTGTGTACGCGTTTGTGTGAAATTTCACATGCAACGATTCAATCAATCATCTGTGCCACAAGGCTCAATACTTTGCCCACTCTTGTCTTTTATCTTGACCAAAGAATGGATAGATGTATGTGAAAATGTTTACCACATTTAAAGTTCTGATGTTGATATAGTATTAGTTACCGTTTGTCGACAGCTTATGGTGACTTTTTCTTTGGGGAGGCATTACACATGTATTTTCAGACCATGAAGGAACTTAACAATGTGGTTTGGTTTAGTCTTGGGAATGCAAAAGATGATGTTTCCAGTTTAAATTTTTGGTGTTCTTAACTTTTTGTTTGTACCATTTCATCATGATATCGTTGAGTTTGATATTCATTTAGTACATCCGTGTAGTTACCCATTTTTCTTATCAAATACATCCGTGGTAACTCTTAGACTAATTATACTTACAGTATTTGAAGATTACTTAAATTTGCAAAAGTTGTTTGGTAGATATTTGCTGATGATATGTTCCACAAATACCTGCAGTTTGAAGAAATATGGGCCCAATGATACAAAAGACGCATGAAAATAACTTTTGAAATCGAAACATTCAAGAAGCAAAGTTGGATTGTATGATGACTCTGAACCCTGGCTAATACTGAAAACGTCAAGACTTTCAAAAAGTTGAAAATAGCTTTAAAGGTTTTGGGCTTTGGGCTCAAATAATACAAAACCATTAAAATTAAACACGTGGCCTGAGGTTTTTACCAAAAACCACTGATTATTCAAGAAGACACAAGTGAAATTAATGCAATTATGAGTCACTCTTTGTCGTATAAAGTTGGTCAATGTAATACCATACGACTTATTAGTAGAAAAAATACTTAATTTTAGAGTGATATTATTTCGACAAGTGATTTTATGATGAAAGAAAAAGGGACAGCCGGACAGCCAAAAAATGAAACAATCTACAATATCTGATTTTAAAACCGAAAGCTGATAAAATGGTCAAATTTTTACTTGCGTTATATAAAATAAGACCAGTCTGCTCCATTACTTACAATTCTTCCAGTAATGGTGTATCTTCAAATATGTTTACTTCCGACAAGGAGATATTGTTGTAAGATAAGTCGCTATAAAAAAAAGTTCAAGAAAGTTGTAAAGACTCAACTGTACATCCTACAAACTTACAGATTAGCTTGATCAGATTGTTTGCTCACATGGTTGATTTTTGACCATCGATACCTATTATATGATCTTTGACCCAACGAATATCGTGTGCATGACAGTTGTGATCATGGGCTGAAGTATTTTTAACCTGCTACCACGAAATGAGCGTAAAGTCGCAAGTTGGTAGGCTGCTAAGTTGATGTTCTTTTTTTGCCGCGCACCTATTCAAGCCAGTAGTGTGTTCTTTCTGGAATGGCCCATTGTGCCCCCATTCAACAGGACACACAGACGTACTTTTGGCGTGAATAGGTGCGTGTGAAACAAAAAACATCAACTCAACAGCCAGGAAATGTCGAAACTACCAACTTGCGACTTTACGCTCATTTCGTGGTAGCAAGTCATATTTGTGACTAAAGTTGAAGTTAATGAAAGCTAGAACAATAATGATTTTCTGTTCAAAATTAAGCATTACGCTGCATGTTCCTTAAACAATCGATCCTATTTTACCAACGTTGTAGCTGAAAATAAGGTAATAATTCATTCAACCATGCTATTGGCCAGCAAATGCTTCCAGTGTGACACCTGTTACCAACTGTCAACATTTGACAACCAATTGCCTCAGGCGAAGATCTCTTCCTTGAACTTTGGACTAAAACAAGGTCATCTGGTTTAACTGATTTCACATATGGGTCAGATATAACCCATGGTTGTATGAATAACTGTTACATTGGTCATCTCAAGAAGGACAGGGAATATTAAAGCTGTCAACTGTCAAGATGAATCGCTGAAAACGTATAGTTAACTGTAGCAAAAGGAATAATTACTTACATTTTCCTTAAATTGAACGCACCGTAATACGCATACCTTGGTACATATTGAATGCTGCTCCTTGTAATTGACCTGGTATGATATTAGAATAAATGGTGATGATAATGGTGATAATGATGATGATGATGATGATGATGATGATGATGATGATGATGATGATGATGATGATGATGATGATGATGATAAAGAAAACAGACCCGAAATTATACCAATTTTTGGAAAATTTTCTAAACTAAATGGCTGAAAATGTACCCCGAATCTGCCGCACTTCCCCGTACCCTAATTTCCACTAATAACCACTCTCGGGTGATAATGATGATGATAACGATGACGATTTTTAAATAAAACTCAAAATACTGATATCCAAAAAACAATAAATACCACACATGACAGAAAAATCAGTCATTCTCATTGAAACACTTACAGGGTATGAAGAAATGTGAACCATTTAAACCACCCCGGTTGTAAAACGTCTTCTCCTGATGCAGACAAAACTCTACAGGAATGGAGTTGTACTTCGTTACTCTCATTTATTTGTTTTGTTGTTCAATGTTAAAATTTTCATGCAACAAGCAACGTCTTTTTTTTTCAACATTGTCGATCGAAAAGACAGGAGGGGGAACTTATTCGGTTCAACTCCAGCGGTTAATGGGGAGAGGCCAAAATACGCAGTGTATCATGGGAAAATGTCGACATCCAAAGCCCGCGTAATACGAATACAACATAAGAACATTATGTCATTGTGTGTTTAAATGACAATATACATGATATAATGATGAGAATGCACACTAGTAAAAGCGCAATTTACAATTATAATAGATCCATTTTCTGATCACACAATGTTTTGAGCATTATTATTATCACACACGCTTGAAAATCCAATGGTGACTAGAACGGCGATGTCGACCCTGGACATTGACGTAGCGCTGGGGGAGAGGGGAGGGACAAGGGGCACGTGCCCTGGGCGCCAAATTGAGGGGGGGGACCAAATTGACTAATTCAGCATCGATTTTGCGCCCCCTCCAAGCCATGAAAATCAAAATTTTCTATGTTTTACAAAAATCCATTCTGCATATCATACACTTTGAAAACTTGCTTGATTTATTGTTGTTAATGAGTTATGTAATTTTTACAAAAGTGCTGTTGTTTTTGCCTACTTTACATCATAACTCAAGAACTACAGGACCTACAATAGTATATCTATGATATTTGAATTCTTCTACACACTCGCTATGAAATGATCGATGCAAATTTTGCCAAAGCTCACTACTATTCGCAAGATGCTTCGAAATACCAAATCGCAACAGTTTAAAATAGAAAATTGAATAAAAATGTTTGGTTTATTGGCCTCAGTGTGAGGTAGAAAACATCGTGTTTAAACCAAGGATTTTGAAGACATCTGTTATGATACTCCAGTCAATGTTATTGAGTGCATGTTATGATAATAATATTAGAACTATACAACTAGGATTTGGATGTCTTTTGTAATTTAATATTTTCCATCGGTGTAATATTGCAAGAGCATATGTTACTTGTGATTGCCTGTTAAAAAGTCCAATTTTATTAGCTAGATTGCTTCGCACAAACATCGTGGCATCGATTTAGAAAAGTATCAGTGATTTCGTATCAGGTACGATCCCGTCTAGTCATGTGTTTTGTTATTTAATATGTCAGATCAGTGTAATATTACAAGAACATATGTTGTGATTGCCTATAATCTTGTCATTTAATATTCTTGCCCGTTATGGGATCGGATATTAACGATTTACGCGTTTGCACAGTATTTTTGTGGGAGCTGAGAGTACACCCGACCTATCGAATTGCATTCTGAATATGAGGAATGCTCTTCAAATAATTTTGATTTTTTTTCAAATTCGGGATATAATACAAATTTTGTGACAAATTATAAAAAATTGATATTTTTTAAATTTTTGATATTTAACAGTCCTCGAAGTAAACTTTATAAATCTAATGATACATTTAAAATAGACTTGGTGATTTATTAAAGCATTATTTACAATATTGTTTTATGCAGGCCAGCCGAAGCCGACCTACACTCATCAGAATATGCAAATCTAATGATAAGTACTTAATGTGTATGTAGCTGTGATGAAAAGCCGACGATCAATTGAAAATGTTGACATTTCTTATTGAAGATATACATTTTGTCCCCAGAAAGACCTAATTTTCTTTGGTGCTTTTTTTGAAAAAATTCCATATCTTCAACACAATAGGTCAAAATTATCAATTGATCGTCGGCTTTTCATCCTAGCTAATAACACTTAAAGTACATATCATTAGATTTATAAAGTTTACATCGAGGACTGTTAAATATCAAAAATATCAATTTGTAATCATTTGCCATATTGCGGATTTCAAAAAATCAAAATTAGCTGATATCAGAAGGTCATTCTTCGTATTCAGAATGCAATTCGATATGTCTGATGTCCTCTCATGTCCTACAAAAAATACTGCCCAAACGCTCATACCCCACCCCTTAAAGCTCTAATATTTTATTCTTTCAACAAAAAATAGTAGTGACATTAACTGCCAAAAAGTTCTCTACAATTATCCATTTGATTGAAGCCGAAATAATAAGATAAAATTGTGAAAATAGTGAAATTTTATATTTTTTAAATTAAGGTAGATTTAATTTACTTTGTTTAGACTTTTCTTCAATTCCCGTGATGGATTTAGAAGTGAACACAAGACGTTGACTTACAATTTTTCTATCTTTCTTGCCATATTCCTTAGCGTTTCCCTGTTCCACGTTTCTTCGCAAGATGTTGCCAAGCTTTCAGTTGTTACGACGCAATTACAGTTTTCTGGACAACGTCTGGTATCTATCAATATGAAATTATAGGATAAATTGTAGCCAAATGTTATTACAGGAATGGGGTTTTCATAAAGTTGATACTTTTCTCACCACACCCATCTAAGTAAAAACTATCCACTCCTGCGGTCCTAAACTAGCCACTCCTGGCAAAAGTGACTTAAAGCCATAATGCATGATTGCGGTCAAACTTTTATTTTGTTATTCTTTACCAAACATATTCATGATATTACATAATAGTTGCAACAACCACCAAGGAGGTTTCTGATCATTTTAAGTTGAAATAATGAGGTAAAATGAAAGAAAACCACTTAGCCGCCAAATGTGGAGCTCTTTGTGGAATGGGCGAATAAAAGCGTCAAATTCCCCCCAAAACCACTCAAATTTGCCCTAATTGAACGCTTTTAATAGCACTTTTGCCAGAATATGCTCAATTTGGTGCAGTTATCTTCACTGAAAACCCACCCATCGATATACCAAAATCGCTGAAAAGGAACCCCAAAACTGTGGCACATCCTCATTTACCTTCAACCAGGGAGAGACTCCCGGGTGAAATCTGCCCGCTCCATGCATTACCATGCTCTCACAGTATCAGTTTCTATAACCATATATCTACTGGCAGGGCCTTCATCCACACTGCAGTTCAGGTTTGGAATAGTCTACCAGATGGGGTAGTTGGAGACATATCTGATCAAATGCGCACCATCCTTCAAGAACAGAGTGCATAAGCATCTTATTTCATGTGTTTGATGCTTTACTGTACCCCTTCACTCTTGTTTTTCCTAAGCTGCTGTGAACCACTGATTGGCCTTTGTGGTTATCTTTGATAGGTACCTATGTAAGTTCTTGACATGTGTCACTCCTCATGGGCTATTGTTCAGTCTAATATTTTATTGTTGTTCTTGTTTACCAAGGTTGGTCCGTGAAGGACACATGCTAATCCATGGGAAATCCATGGACCGTTCCAAGCTCATACATGTACAATAAAAATGCACAAGCCTGTATAGCCTGGCTAATAAGATGCATGCTGGCCCAGATAGCTTTGATAAACAAAGCAAGAAATGGAAGAAAATAGCAAGGAAAAGGAGAAAGGATAGAAGGCCACTCCCAAACACAATTATACAATTTTACTCTTAGCCCCTACTTCGCGAGAAAGGATATTGAAATTCCAAACTCAAGCCCCGATGCAAAGGCTGTTTATAAAAAAAGATTTAAAAATATATTTTTTTTAAACACATAAACATACCACAAAAGGTTTCATCGTCTGCGAGCACACAGTCAACGATGCCATCACATACCGATTCATTGACTATGCAAACGGCTTTATCAAACACTTTAGGACGCTTGCACAAGTAATGTCCTGGACATATGGTGTACACTTTAACATAAAATAGCATGTGAAAAAAATGACAGATGGAAAGTTTTCAAGAATTATTAAGAATTTTGGGCTATTCCAGTTGAAATCCATACACCCCAATGGAAGACATGACCTTAATCTCCTACGCATCAATTACCTGACTGGGTGACTCCATCTAAAATCCCCTGTTTGGCAGGTTAAGGTCATGTCTTCCATAAGGGGTGTATGGATTTCAACTAGTCTACGCCCATTTTAAGTATTCGGTTTACCTCATTAAATCTATTGTTATGCATTCATAAGTATCTTATATTTATGTAAGTTTGTGGGTGAATTACAAAAAAAAAATAGATAACCATTCAAATAAAAGAACTTGCCACTCATACTGACCTACGACAACGAAGTCCTGGGCTTAAAAATAGGAAAAGCAACACCATGACTAAAGGCACTGATACTGAAAGTACCCGGTTCTTCCTTCATATAAGCATGCCCGAAATTAGCCTATTATCAAGACTTCGCTGCCAGATTTTAATGTTTATTCCACAAACTGTATATCCCTGTTTTGATACTAGGCACACTCCTGAGTATGCTTTACAATTCCATTTAACCACGCCTTACCACAAAAAGTTTCATCTCCATTATTGATGTGGCAATCGTGAAACCCATCGCATTCATTCTCAAAATCAATACAAAATCCGTCCCCACAATGAAACTCAGATTGAGAGCACGCTTCTAAAAATTGACCACATGTGGACATTTGTTTTTACCCACGAATAAAAGAAAATATGAACATTAAAAATATCCGGAATCCTTGTTTTTAAAAACAAGTATTCCGGAAATTATCTTATAATATAAGATGATATAAAGTGATATAAAGGGTAAATAAAGGGTATACAGCGTTAAAACACATTTTATTGATAACCTACTGCAAATTTTTAAAATAATGTTATTTAGGTGTTGACAAAGTATTTGGCAAAAAATAGTTTACAATAACATTTTGAAAACATTTTTAAAATATTTTCATAAAAACGTGTTAAAACATTTTCATGACCTTTATATAACCCGACATTTAATGTTATTAAAACATTTTTACCTAAACCAAAACCCAAAATATAACTTGTGTAAAACGTTTTAAAAACATTTTTGTGTTTGCTGGGAAGGAGCTTGCATATTTTTACTGTACTATGCTCTGCGCAGATTATTATGACTGCGCGAACAAGTGGATAGAATAATTACACGCGTCAATGTTGTTTAAATACGTTGAAATCTAGATCGTAAGACCAATAATTTTTACATATGTTTCAGATGGACATTTTATTTTTGAAAAGACCATACATACCAGTGCATCAATATAATAAAACATAATAAAAATAATTTGTATAGAGCCCTCTCTAAAACTAGAGCAATAGATAATATGTACTTGATCAATTAGCATTGTGTGCAAATGTTTTTCTTTTTTTAACGTTTGCATTATTTTTAAGATGTAAAGTAGCTTTAAGGGTACACTAGGTATTGTTGGTCGAAGCAGCCAAAAAATCAATTTGTATTATCTAAATCAAATACTTTGAAAACTGGCTCAATTTATTGTTGTGAATGAGTTATATATATACGTTTTACAAAAATGTTGATGTTTCAGCCCTCTTTACAATCTTTACAACATAACTCAAGAACCACAGAACTTACAAAAGTATATCTGTGATATTTGAATTCTTCTACACACTCCCCATGAAATGATCAATGCAATTTTTGCCAAAGCTCAAGATGCTGTGAACTACCAAATCGCAAAAGTTTATAATAGTTGCTAACCTTAAGTCTATGGAGATGAAGATTACAGAAGGCCGGAAAGGGTGATATAGCCTCATTTTAGGCCATTTTAGACACTTATAAAGAACCCCGCACAATTATGGCAATTATGGAATATTACATTCTTATGGAGAGGGGTCTATAGCCAAAAAATGTCCTGTACCTTAGTGGTTACGAACAAAGGACAACTGGATTACAGCTCTATATCATTGGTAAAAATTAAAACGGTCATTATCTTACCGGGTCATCATATTTAAATTACCTTCCTCACTTCCAGTAAATGCTTTGATTTCAAAGACAAAATCTATTTTACGTCGTGTAACATACGCATCCAGTATCAGACGCATCCACATCTGATTGGATTGAGATAAAATTGTCCTCAGTTTGGGTATTCCAGAGAGTTTTATGACAGGAAACGAAGCAGTAAGATAATCACCAATTTCAAATCCACCAAGTCCATTTTCAAGGTTGAATTCAATGATACGAATATGTAATCTTTGATTTTCGGGGACTGTTATATCATAATGACACAAAATAGGTTCTTGAAACTTTGTCGTATCAAAAATGTAGAGTTCATTCGAATTAAGGCTTTGTGTTAATCCGTCCATCACAATAAAAGTTGTATTTCCACATTTATCTACATTACAATGAGAAATATGCTGTTATATTATCTAAAAATTAAGTATAAAGTAAGCAACAAAACACTTCTTAAATTTTGAGCAATTCTCTAGAATCACAGTTGCAAAATGAATTTTAAAGTACAGACAAATAATTAATGCACCAGTTATTTTCACCCCTGTGTAATCCTAAACAAAGACATATGTGATAATTAGAACCAGCAGCCTGGCTGCATCTTTTAGCTTGAATCTAAGACCTCATTCTTTGAAATCGGCAGTGGCATAGCTAGAGATTGTAAAAAATTACTCAACATGAGCTCAATGTTGAGTAATTTTCTACTCATTTCCCAGCAAACACAAAACGTTTTCGACATCATTCGCAAAAGGTTATAAAAGGTTGTCAGAAAACGTTTAAATGTCGGGTTATATAAAGGGTACATTGATGGTATAAAATGTTTTCATAACATTAAAAAACATTTGTTGGTAATTTACTGCACAGCAAACACAAATGTTTTACAGAAAACATTTAAATGTCGGGTTATATAAAGGGTATAAAAACGTTTTAATAACCTTCCAAAAACAGTTTTGAAAACTTGGTACAAACCATTCTAAACAGAATGTTATTTTGGGGTTGAAAAAATATTTTGCAAAAAATGTTTGCCCAAAATATTTACAATAACGCTTTTAAAATGTTTTCACGACCTTTATATAACCCGACATTTAAATGTTATTAAAACTTTTTGTAAAAATCATTTTAAGAACATTTCTGTGTTTGCTGGGTGCAAATATTTTAACATAATGTTATTTAAGTGTTGACAAAATATTTGGCCAAAAATGTTTGCAATATATAGTTTACAATGACATTTCAAAAACATTTTAAAAACATTGTTGTAGTGTGTTTTCATACAAAACGTTTTAAAACGATTTCATGACCTTTATATAACCCGACATTTTAATGTTATTAAAACGTTTTACCTAAACCAAAACCCAAAATATAACTTATTTAAAACGTTTTAAAAACGTTTTTTGTGTTTGCTGGGTTGTTGACTTGTGACCTATAGGGAGCTCAATGTTGAGTAACTTTTTACTCAACTGTTGAGTTGTGATCTTTTTACTCAATGATGAGGATTTTTTTTTGGCAGTGCAACAGAATGATTGAATTGAACACAATGTTCATGTTTTTGTTCCTCTGATCCGACTCAACATTGGGTCATTTGAACTATTTTCACCTACCACATGTTGGTTCGTCATATCTTTCTATAGTTTCTGATCCTATTTGTGAGGTTTGAATATGACACTGGTATGTTCCCCTCTCTTGACGACTTGTAATGTGACATATATATTTTCCTTGAACACATTTCCACACGGACGTTTCTTCAAATTTTGCTTTACACGGATACTCTGAAGGCAAACATTTTGCTGTGGTAAAAGTAGACACAAAATATACAGCATATCACTTAAATGTGGCTCTGGTACTTATTACAACATGCTCTATACGTTAGAAAAATAATTATCGAGCACGAATCATGTGGTTTTATTTAAAACAAAGTCATATTGACCTTAAAAACAAATAAAAACAGCAGTCTCTCACCACGCGATATTCAATTCAAGTCAAGCAGTGGCAATGACGTAACATAATGAAGGCTGACGTCAATTGAGCCCAAATAACCATGACGTCATTGTCACAGGCAATTTTGGCACAGGAATTTTGAATATCGTGTGTTGAGTCCCTGCTGTTTTTATTCGTTTTTATGGTCAATATGAGTTTCTTTTAGATAAAACCATGTGATTCCTGCTTGATAATTGAAGAGCTTATTTCCAAACCGTGTTAAGTCCACACACACATGTGTCTGATTTACCTGTGCGATATTGCTATGGGTTGTGATGCTATAGGAATTATAATTTCAGTTGGAAGCACTATTACAAAGCAAACAGTGGATGGACGGATTGGACGCACAGTAACAATATGTGTGAGGCCTTTGATTACCAAATGAGATCAATAGTCTGCATATTGTTAACCAGCATTGTTGTGGTATGTAATGGCTTGTTGAACTCATTGTTGCTAATGTCAAATTTGTCAAAGTATAAATTGTGATTGTATCACACAAGTAAAATGAGAAACTTGTAGTTGTAGTTGTGGACTTAACACGGTTTGGAAATAAGCTCTTCAATTGTTTTTCTAACAAGGCATAATGTTGTGATTGCCGGAGTGTTCCTTAAAGCTTGAACCAACTCCTTTTGACAACTTCCGTTTTCTTTATCTGTCTCTGAAATGGCAGAGTCAGCCAGTTTGTCATACAGCCAGAGGCAGTATAAGACCAAGATTTGAAGGCAGTTGTATCAGATGACCCAGTCCAGCTGTCCAGAACGTGACCTGTGTCTGAGGCTGTCATGTATACTGGAAGCCAGAGAAATGAGTTATCACCCCTTTCTACAAAAGCAATAGAGTATAAATTCCCCAGCTTTAGGCTTACCTGTTCCTAAATCTAGAAGGTAAATGTCAAACCAAAAGGCCGACCTCGCAAGGCGTAGATTGACATCATCATCGAATCTGTTTCCATCGTATACATCGTGTAAAACTAATCGCATGGAAGACACATTACTTCCAAATATTGAATTTGGCGCATACAAACTAATTATATCGAATATAGTATTCCCGGGATTGTATTGATCGAAATAAGGGAGTGTTCAGAAATACTTTGGTGGGGGGGGCTGGTAAAAAGGGAGGGGGGCCAAAAAAGTTTTGGACCTTAAAAGAGGGGGGACCAAAAAGTTTTAGGTGGTAGGAAAGGGGGGTCAAGAAAGTTGTCCGCTTTAAAACCCAAAATTTTCGCGCGCTTCGCGCGCATTGGGACCCTCCATATCACTTTTAACATGGTCAAGTTTGGGTTTTCAGTGCTTTTGTTTGAAAAAATGATGGCACTTAGTGTACACATATATCTATTACTTAATACAACATTAAAGATGATCAGCAACATCTGGGTTGGTCTAAGAAGTACTGGCACTTTTTTATCATAGAATTTTATATCTCTTCAAAGTAGGCTACAAACATGATTATGTACCAATCTGATCAAAATACTTAAATACAACTAATTCAAGAAAATATTGCAAATAAATTGGATTTCTTTGCACGTAAACTGCACACTTCAGTTTACTATTTCTCATTGCAAAATTATTTTGTACACATAGGCCCATGGGTTAATGGGTAGATTTACCATAGGGCAGTGCAGAGTGGGCACAAGCCCAGGTGCCACGGTCTTTGGGGCCAAAACTGATACCTGTCTACATTTGCGTGACCAAATTAATCTCATATTTGACCATTTCAGCTTTTTGCATAAATTAGTTCCAATTTTAACAATATTTGACCATTCGAACTTCAATATGGCCATATTTTTTTCGCGGTTTGCGCGCATTATTTTGTACTATCATAATAGCCATCCAAATCATGCTGATGTGCCTATAAACCTCTAAATAAATCCTCTATTTCATTTATCCCTGTACAATCAGATAAACACCCTGATTTGGGACAACTCTAAATTAAGTATAAAATGAAAATTTCCTTGTGCTTGCATTTCATGCGCAATTGTCCCACCGAGAATGTTTCAAACATTTGCCTCCCTTAATGACATGTGACCCAGATACCACACCACTGGAAACAACTCTATTAAGTTTTAATGTTTGATATACGATTATGAAGGGGGGGGGGTCAAAAAAGTTTTGTCTGTCAAAAGAGGGGGGTAAAAAAAGTTTAGCGGTCCATCGAGGGGGGGGCAAAAAGTTTTCGAGCGAAAAATGTGACGAAGACCAGCCCCCCCTACCAAAGTATTAATGAACACTCCCTAAAGATCAAATCTTATTAATTTGGATCCTTTGAAGTCAATGAATTTTATTTGGAAATCGGACGGAGTCTGAAGATTAACACTCCATGAACAGAGTAATGTTCCCGTTTGATAAGTAAACGTTGTCGGATAAAATGGCGACGTTAAATTGGTCGTCTCATTAATGCTTAATGAAACATCACTTGAACACTGATAAATGGAAAATTCTGTTCAAAATTGAAAAAGCCAAATCGGTATTGAAATTTTGCAATGCATTGTGAGACAATTTTGTAGTTTTGGGACACTTTGGCCTCTGACCTGATGGGAAAATCCAGGAAAATTATTTTGTGTGCATACAAAATATTATTTCAAATGTTTTAAAATAATAACACAAACCCGAAAAACGTGGTTATATCCACAATTAATTATGTGAATATTATCAATGAATGAATAATAATTACAGCAATTTCTCCGATATGTCAGGCTGATATGTCAGAGGTCAAAGTGTCCCAAAACGTGGGCATGCGTGGTACACTGCAAAAACTCGGGTGTTAAAAGTAGAACCGGTTGGAGTCAATAGAAGACCGCACCTAGAGGTGTTGTCTTTTAACACTGCTGGTGTTATTCTTTTACTTTCCAAGAGTTAAAAATTACACCAAAAGTGTTAAAAATAACACCACTCTATTGACTCCAACGGTATTACTTTTTACACCGTGGGGGAAAATAAAAGGTTTGGAGGAAAGACGAAAAATATTTAGCTGGTGGGATATACCGGTTTTGTAGAGGGACATGTAAAGTCTTCAAAGTGGCACGTGTATGCGTAAGAGACAGTGCGTTACCAAAATGCAGTTTTTAAAGTTACCCTTGGGTAGATTCAATTCTCAAAAAATGCATTAGACCTGACCCACCGTACATTCTGCATGCTTTGTGAGAGTCGAATGGACCACAGGGCAAGTAACAAATCTGTAGCTTTTCTTACGGAGGCCTATTAATGAGCCATTGTAACCAATCGCAACAATTGGAACCGCTTTTTAAAACAAAATAGGCTACTAATACCGTATTCGATTTATTTAAAAAGTTTTAGAGGAACTTAAACACTTTACGTAGCGGATAATTATCGCAAATTTGATTAGATTCCAAACATCCATATCCAGATTTGCATTGGAAAGAATAGGGTTCTTGGCAGCCAACTGGAATAATGAATTTACAATTAAAATTATTGCAAGTCATGAAATGGTACGTAATGTTAATATGTACAAATGATTGGTGCCTATAAATTTTGATGTTTTATTGAAAAATCTGCCTCTTCCAAATGCAACATACTCTCAAAATATCCAGAATGTATAGTTTATGACTTGTTGTACAAGTAATATACAAATTATTTGAATCTTATGTTGAATTTGGATGTGCCAGACTCATCCATTATCAATGAACACTGATGGGTTCAATCATGTTGATACAGTTTGTAATTACTGCGGATATTTGAAGAAGCGGTGGTGATAGAAGTGGTGATGGTGCCATAGATGATGGTAATAGCGATAGTGATGGTGCGAAGTCTGCCAAGTCGGATCATGGCGTTGGTCCGGGCCTTATCATGCTTATAGTTTTTCCACAACAGTGTACAAATAGTATTACCATAATATTCTGTAGATGAAACACTTATCAGGAATCCATTGCCTCGTCCAATTGAATCACTTGCAAACTTCAACCACCCATCCGTCGAATTCAATGTCAGCGATCCTGGGTGAACATCAACTCCCGTCATCTCCATCGCTAAAGACACAATAGTCACATGCGATCCAAATCCAATACTGAGTAAATCCTCATCTATGCTGATATGTACAAACTCAAAGAAGGTGTAGAAACCATCTGATCTATGTATGAGCCAAATGCACTTCAGGTCATCAGGATAAAACGAAGGATACAGTGGAGACGTCAGAGTGATTTTATTTTCATCTACATCAACATGAGAGGCATCCTGACAAAACCCTAAATTTAGAAAGATAGAAGAAGGAAGTGCATTGAAGCTTTAGTAATAAAAATGATAATTTGACTGATTATTCGGGTATATTTTCTTTCTTTTCCTCTCCTTCATTTTCTTCATCATATTTTACACCTTCGTTTGCTTCATCTTCTCTCTCTTCTCCTCCCCCATCGGGCTTTCGTTTCTTCATCATAATCTTCTTTAAATCTCTATCTTCATCATCTTCTTCTTCAAAACCAACATTTCTTATTTATTGTAAAAGCCCTTGATCACATTTTTAGTGCCACTTTCGTTTGTTTTTTCACAATTATTTTTTACAATTGAGTCACAATGTCACAATGAATCATGTTATTATAATGGTCATACTTCTAATGATGGCATGTCCTGGAAACAGGGGCATCACATTAACGAGGCTAGCCCATATGTAGCATACTTATGGTCTTACACCTAGATGTAAATTTTGACCTTTTGGCCCCAAATTTCAAAGGTCAAGGGCCCAGGGGACTAGTGGCGTAGCGTCATAGGGGCACGGGGGGCACGTTACCCCGAACGATTGGATATTGAGAAAATCCCATAAAAATTGCCGAAAAGTGGCTTGTGCCCCCACAATCAGGCCCAGTTCAGGACAATGATTTGAGACACTGGCAGCCCTTGAGCATTATTCCTTTAAATAGATGCATGAACCAGGGCCCTAAATGTTAAAAGAAAGGGCCGAGAGTTTGTCAGTAAAGCAGCTTTAGGGCTCTATGCTGGTATACTGAAAGCCCTTCAGAATTATACATCGCTATTAATACGTACATGAACCTCATGTAAAATATTATGGGGCCCAGGCCGAAAACGTTACAACAAAGGACCGATCGTTTATCAGTAAATAAAGTTGGTACACTGATAGCCGCTAGCCCTTGAGCATTATACGCTGACACTGGTACATAAACCCCATCATGTTAAATATCATGGGCCTCAGGGCATCACATTGAAAGGACCAGTCGTTTCTTAGCAAATAACGTGGCTTCGGGACACTGCTTGGGTACCGGGTGCGCTGATAGACCCATAGCATAAGACATTGGCAGGACTACTTGAGCCCCATATGTTGAATATTTATGGCCTTCTACCCATAAAAATGCGGGTGTGCCTTTTTTGTACAGATGGAGCGTCCTCTACTTCTTATTCTTTCAGAATCAAAATACATATTCGGGATGAATAAACTTTGAAAGAATACATTTAAGCTATACCACAGTCTTTCTCTTCTGAAAAAGGTATACAGTGCTGCCATCCGTCACATACAAGTTGACTTGCCACACTACCGTAACCATGGTAACCAAAGGCGCAATCAGACTTCATTATATTATCGGTATCTGGAAGTATAAAAATTAATTATCGACGTTGAGTGACACGCATGCCAGCCTATACACGAATCCGACGGGAGCTGTTTCTACTCCTCAACCGTGGGTGGCGCTGTT
Source organism: Amphiura filiformis (assembly GCF_039555335.1). Taxonomy (NCBI): domain Eukaryota; kingdom Metazoa; phylum Echinodermata; class Ophiuroidea; order Amphilepidida; family Amphiuridae; genus Amphiura; species Amphiura filiformis. The sequence goes on from NW_027305500.1 coordinate 265,683, forward strand.
GCGTCCGCCATTGCCGGGGGCCATTTCGCGCTTGATTCAAGTTCACGTGCACGCTGTATGTTCACCTTTCATCTGTTTTAAGCTATTTCAATCCCGATTTTAATCAGGTTAATACTACAATTTTTTCATGATTAGGTCTACCTTATTTTGAGGAGCTGTGGTCGGAACATTTTCGAGCATTTAGACCTACAATTATATTGATGCTTAACTTTAGGCCTGGTATGCTGGGCCTTGGGCCTGACTAGTCATTTATTTTTGGTTGGTAGGCCTACTCGGCATTGACACGGGTAGCCGACCCTAGCATAACTCGCCGGCTCTCACAATCGATATTGGCATGTTGGTAGTGTTCATTTAGACAAGGTTTAACTTCAAGTCAGGGATCTAGAGGTGGGATTCATTCATGATTTATCAATAAACGATCGAAGCATATACTCGGGCCCATGGGCCTACAATAAAAAACGTTTATTAAGTAGACCTATCTAGGGCCTAACTGCTATACACATGCTATGTCGTCTGAAGGTATATGGGCAATTCCGTATGAGAGAGAGCAAATTCCAAATGGTGAAAATAGTTAATATCTCCAAAAACACTGGTGCCACAATATTACAAATTTGGTATGAAATGATAGAGTAGAATAATATCTTTAATTTGATGCGTATTGCAGTTATATTGAAATATATTGAAATATGTTTACTACTCAGTACTGATTTTTTTTCAAAAGACATGATTTTCTGCCCAAAATTTTGTTTTTGAAAATGTAAACATACATGTTACATTCCGTTACCGTGGAATTGCCCATTTAGTAAAACTAAATTTATTTAGCTCTATAATAGGCCTACAAGATGATTTCCGACATCGTTTTCTTTCCGACTTTCGGATCATGCATGCACATTATTATTTTTTTTATATTTAATAGACCTATAGAATGATCTCCGATATAGTTAACGTCCGACTTTCAGATGGTTCATGCACATTCACATTAATATTTTATTAACTAACTACTACACGTACATGCTTTGTTGTCTGAAGGTATTTAGTTAACTATTTAGCTCTATTGGTGCAAAATAATAGGCCTAAGATGATTTCCGACATCGTTTTCGTTTCGACTTTCAGATCATGCACGCACTTTGTTTTTTTATTTAACATGTATAGGCCTAGACCTGCAAGATGATTTCCGAAATAATTTGTGACATGATCAAGGGAATGAGTCGGATGTCGCTAATATTGTTTTTGAGATATTGGCAAAAACAATGTTCAAATTCTTTTGTTTTATCATTGTTTTTAGCCATTGATAAATTGCTCATAAGGCCACGTGTTTTGAACTCGCCACCCTTAGCGTTACATCACAAATATTATGAATTTTTACACCAATCAAGTTTCAAATTAGAATATCTCCACAACTATCAACCCTAAACTAGCAAAAGTATACATTTTTTTTTTTTGAAGGCATAAGCAATTTAAATATACACATTTCAACTCATTTTACAGGGTGACCTTGAAGTTATACAGGGTGGAATAAAAAATAATCCAAATAAAAAATGGGTCACCTAATGCATTGCTTATTACTAACTTGCAGTTATAAACTGAAAGTAAACAACATTGATTTGGTTAGAGGTTAGGGGGAGCCCACTGATTTTGGAAGAAAAAAAATCACAGCTGTTTGGTAATCTCGGAATACAGGGTGTCCCAAAACATGTTCAAATTTTTTTACAATTCAACATATTTTGAACTGAAACATTTTACCCCTAGCCCATACAAAAAAAGTAAGTCCATATTTAGATTCCTCATCAAATTTCCTCTCAGAAAATGTAAACTTTGACTATGATAGGATAAGTATTAAAAATTTGAGCAACTTTTAGATTTTGAAGACATCCGCATTGCTTACTACAGTGTTTAATATGAAAACAGGTAGTTTTGCACATAAAAGTTTGCATTTCATAGACTAAACCAATCATAAAGAGTTCAAAATGATTAAAACAATTAGCAGAATAAATAATCTTTCAAAAGAGCTCTTAACCATGTCTGTAGCCCATATGGATGCAAAGATATGATCAGTTGATTCAACGCGCACACACAAAATCTTTATTTCCCATAGACTTTGCACATACCGCCACCGCCTCATCCGCCACCGCCTCATCCCCCACCTCGGTCATTCTGAACTCAAACAACTCTAACTCCACTATCTTAGCTGATAAACAATTCTCCTTTGGAGGTCTTTTAGGGCACACATTTAGCTACAACATGACACCAAATACACTTCAATACCTTTTGTTTAAGCAGAGATATAACAATTTGAACGAGTCTCGATTTGGAAAAGCGTAACAACACCGCCATTTTTGGGTGGCGAGTTCAAAACGCGTGGCCATAACTCGGTAACCAGACGTCCGATTTTGATGGACTTTGCATCAAAATGTAGCATTAATTTGTAAACAGCTAGAAAATGATGCAAAAAACTTCTAATTGAAAATTGCCGACAAGTGACTCATCCCCCCTGATGATGTCACATTTACTTCATCAGACTTTCAGATGGTTCATGCACATACTTTTTATTAATTATTTAACCCGGCTATCTAACTGCTACACATGCTTTGTCGTCTGAAGGTATTTAGTTAGCTCTATATTGATGCAAAGTAATAGGCATACAAGATAATTTCCGACATTAATATTAACCATGCATAGACAACTGGTATACATTTTCTAATTAACATTAGCACTAGGTTTTTTCTTGTTTTTTCTCCTTTTTTTGTTGTTGAAAACATGCCCTAACAAAACCCGATGTTAGGCCTAAAGCTTCTGGTGGGTGGTCCACCTGAATCAATGAATTGTTAGTTTATGCATAGGTCATGTTATAAAGCCAGTGCAAAAGTATTAAAAATGCTTCGTGCATAGTTGAATATGGGAACGTGGACATTTTAAAGTGTTGTAACTTGAAAATGGAGCTTCTTTGAAAATTGTTTTGACAAAAATAAATGCCAATTGCTATTGTCATTTTTTTCAATGTGAAGGTGGTTGAATTAAAGCATATTTTGAAAGTAAAGTGTCCCTTACTATGGTTAGGGTTTTGAAGTACACAAATAGTACAATTGTATGAAAATGGTTGGTGCATTATATACCAGAGAAAGTCATGGAAAGTCATGGATTTTTTTTGCTCATGAAGTGTAAGAACCCTGCAAAGATTTGTGCCGCCCGGACTTTTTCAAAAATCAGTGAGGGAGTCCCTTATTATTTGTTATGTTGTTTTTTACCATCCATTTCTGTGTAAAATTGCAATTGCAAAGGCTTTGGCAACACATCATAAAAACAGGGAGGCCCTAATATATTTTGTTATTTCCCCAAGCCCTAGGCCTACCCCTAGCTTGCAAGAGAGTGTTTGCAATACATGTTTATAAATGGTAAGCAAGAACTTCTAAACATGTCTTTTCATTGCAACAATTTTAGAAACAAAGAAAGGGACCAAAGAAGAAAAAATAACAAAAATATTTGAAAATCTTCAAAAATCGGGCGGGGTCGTTATTTATTTTCAATTGGCCTCATCGGGAAGTAGGCCTACCGCATCGGACTTTCAATTCGTCGCCGAAGAAAATCGTCAGTCAAAGACCGATAATTTTCTTGTTCTTTTGTCGCTTCTTAATTAAAAGCATTCATCATTTGCATTTTTTTAAGTTTAAAACTCTACTTCTGATGAAAATTTTGCGATATTTTATACTACTTAAAAGTTAAAACTATTTTCAATAGGGCCTACACCTGTAGGCCTATCCGGTTCTTTAAACCAGAGCTAATCGACCGATGCTTTTTAACACTTTTCATACGGATGAAATAAGCTTTTGTTTACAATATTTAGGCCTACGCTACGGCGAAAAAAGATGCATAAATTCACTTTTTTGACAAGTAAATTACCTTGAAATTCTAGTTTTGACCAGTCTCGAACATCATCTGCCTAAGCAGCCATGGCAATTTGATGATGGTGACAGTGAAGTGAACTTAGAGAAGCATATCCAAAGTATTGTTGTTGTTTGCCTATGCTATGCTGCACAAATGGCCCCCGTAATGGCCCCCCGTAATGGCGGCGATGTAAGAGGGCGCCCTTTCGAGAGTGCGCGGTCGGATTCGTCTATACTGAACTTTTTATAAAGCTTACTTTGAATAATCACCTTACAAGAATGTTCATGTCATTTAATTGGTGGAAATTCATATCATTTTATTAGGCTCGTGTTAATTTATACCTGTGATATGACAGATATTTCTTAAAATGTTGCTATATCCCGCTGTCTATTATTGTTCGGACTGGTACCGCTTTAAAGCAAAACATTTGTGTATTGCCCACCCCTATTTACAGCGCGGTCATCAGTGATCAGTGAGGCGGCGGTGTCCTTCTCAATCCCACAATGAGTTACGGCGAAGGCTTTGAGGATGACTTATTTTAATTTTGAAATACATGTAATATATCCACTTTCTCCCGAATGCTATTTGATTTCTGTTATTTTACATCTCGTTACTGTTATATTTTCCTACATTGTAGATATCGCAGCTATTGTTATGAAGGCAGTCCTAATCATATTTTTCTCAGCCTTCACCTTCACATAAATATCACCCTGTTGTTTCCCGAAGTGAACACTTAAAGGGGCATTTCGTGATCCACAGCCTCATCCCTCACCCCCCCCACCAACAAAAAGTTTAGATTTTTATACCACTGGAAACCTGGCTATACAGATTAATTTTTTGAAATTTTTTTGAAAAATATAGCCAAATTTGGGAAATTATTGGGTTCTATAACAGAACGTAATTCAACGCAGTGCTCTATGGAGCGGTGTAATGCACATAATCATGCATAACTCGCAAACGCAAAATCGGAACCAACTGAAATTTTGGGACTAAGCTTTTTTTCGTTAATATCTACTGAAAAAGTCATAAAAAGACGATGCTAGTATCACGAAATACTCCTTTCATAACCAATGTTTCAGTTGGTAATTATTAGTAAACATTAGTTACCTGCTAATTGTAGTTCAATCGTTACAGTATAGTTAAGTTGATGCGCGAAACAATGCCATATACAGCTTGTCAGTATCCACGCTTCTTGACCATATATCCATACGATTTGATCATCCATATTCATGATGTTGAAGGAAAATAATGACGCCTCCTCCAATATGCTATTATTACCATAGCCTGCGTAAATCACGGTATCACCAATTCGTACGTATGGCTCGGTATGAATAACATGTACGGAAACTTTGAAAGCAATGTTTACAAATTGCGAATGCAAATACCAAACACATGCCTCAAAAGTTGTGAAACTGAATTTTGGTGGTTTGGTAAATGTAATGATACCATCTAACTCCATTTCAATTAGTCGTGTTTTGTTCAGACAAGATTCTGAAAAATATTAAAGTTTTCAGTAATTGAGTACTTTTTGTCCATTCAGTAGACTAGATCCGTCAGTCTTTCAACCGTCATTAGAGGCCTGAAAGATTCGGGCAATCCATTCAGAGATAAAGTTTAAAACGTTAAAGAGTATCTTCATGTTTAGCTAATAAAACAATATCGTTAGCATACATCAAGAAATCAGTACTTTATGGCTGAAATGGAATACCATATTCATCTTGCTTCAATTCATCAACAATGTCATTAATAAACAAATTTAATCTTTCCCCAGAGCAGCAGCCAGCGCACATTAACGTTGAAAAAACAAGTGCATCTGACCGGATTCGAACCGGCGACCTTCATAATACGCTCTAGCCAACTGAACCACAGAGGCACGCTGGAGAAGAGTGGAAAATATAAATCTAATAGGTATAAGGTTCGAACTAACCATCTGTTTGAAACCAATTTCCACATTAACCAATCAGTTAAATGCTTATTAACTTTAATTTCACATCACAGCAGACAAACGCTCCTTCCATCGTGCTTTGCGATAAAGAATGGGTATAAAAGCTCCGGATATGGTCACGTGACCATTCATTTGCACATAGCCATCGACCGCTAACAAACCTAAGCACAGTTACAAATGACCCACGCTGTACAGCCTACATACCAGCAAAACACCCCGTGTTCTCTGCCTGCGATCATCAGCAATGGGTTTGGGTGATCACAGCTGACTCAAAATATTGAATAGACTGCAATATTTGCCCGGGGAGGGGCACTCAACTTTAGAAGTGACGGGTATGTGCCCACCGGTGTCGCGAAGTAGGGGCCTATCGGTAACAAAGCTTATTTTAAAAAAGGGGGTCATTGGGTACAAACAAAATAAAAAAGGGGTTCATTGGGTATAATATTTTGAAAAAAGGGGATCATTGAGTGTAAGATTACAAAAAAATGGTCATCGGGTTGAAAATTTTGGAAAAATGGAGCAACATTTTGAAAGTTTCGGCATAATTTTGAAAAAATGGGGGAGCAAAATTGGAAAGTTTCGGCATTATTTTGTTGCATTTTGATGATGCTCTTCTAGAAAATCTAGAAAAAAGGGGGTCATTGAGTAGCCGCAACCAAAAAAAGGGGGTCATTGGGTAGCCGCAACTAAAAAAAAGGGGGTCATCGGGTATGACTTTAAAAAAAAGGGGGTCATCGGGTATAGTCGACTTCAAAAGAGGGGGACTATTGACAGGCACATACCGACACTTCCAAAGTTGAGTGCCCCCCCGCGAATATTTGTATTGATTTCAGCATCATAAATTGTTTTGTGATGTTTTAGCAGGGGTTTTTAGGGCAAGGATGTTCAAGTAAATGGCATTTTTAGTACGGTGACCTGCCGTACGTTGTATATAAATATGTAGCTCATATAACCCCTTCGTACACATGGACTTCTATTGCTCCCTGTATACCAGGCGAAGCCTATTACTGCAAACAAACACCATGTGCACAATTGTGCATTCATACGCTATCCTCCAGTGCAGAGCGCCCTCGCCTAACTGAATGTCACTTTTCATAATCTAAGAGGGCATCACCCACTACAGCACGTTGCCACAGGTTGCCAGAAGACAGGTACTTTCCCTTTTTAATTTTATATGAAATATCATTGTGGACAAGCTAAATTCTAGTCAGGGGGTTAGTGTAAGACCTGTAGTAAACATGGAACACTATTTTTGATCAAATGCTTCAAACATATGTGGTGTAGAATTTTTTTTAAATGTTCAATTGTACACAGTGTGTCTCACCTTGTAAATATAAGACTAATATATTGTGTTCAGTTGTACACAGTGTGACTAATCTTATCAATATATAGGAGTTATTTAGTATACTTTGTACATCATTATAAGTTATTTTTTAACTCTTTTGTTAATACTTCCATTCAGTTTATAATTTGCTCTGGATGCATTTTTTGGAAAAACCACTATGTAGGCCTATTATTACAGAGATAGTTAGGAGTAACTGGTCGTTGATGGGCCCGAAAATGGATCGTGTAGAGTGGAGTAACACAATTAGTCTCAGAAATCAAGTTTATTAAGTGTGATGTCTTTCTCGGTCTCTCCAAAGACAAGAACTGTTTATTAGCATTTTATACCAAATTAATGAGAGTTAAGAGCCTACAGATACGGACGCATGAAGACAACAGAAAAAAGAAACAAAAGGTTCAAGTTTGTTGCTTCACATATGTTACCAAGTTTTACTGCCATTACTTAGTCATAATGTGTACAGTTGTATCCAAAAAATCATTGTAAACGTCGTCACTTAGTCACAATGTGTACAATTGTACACATGCCCTAATTTGCATAATTGATGAGGTAATTTTTTTTTTTTTAGTTTTTCACAAATTACTATCCAAAATAGTTATAATAAGCATAAAAAATATTTTTTTGATCGAGCCATGTTCCTTCGTGTCCGAAGGGGATAATCTGAAACTACTGGTATCATCGTGGAAAACAAGATACATACGAATTATAATGAAAAATATTGGAACTCAATTCCTCCTCTGTAGGCCCCACAGAATTAATCTCTATTAAATTCTGTGGTAGGCCCCCACTACAATGTGTTCCTCTTTTAAGAATCATATAGATGACGAATTTTAAAGAAAATCACAGCAAATTTATCGAGATTTATGATATTGGCAGTTTCCAGTTCGTGTTGAAATTACTGTAATATTCCAGTGTTTACAAAATACCCAGAGCTAGTCGAGCTTGCATAATTATCGCACATGGTCGGGAACCCGTCTCTTCTACTGCTGGCTTGATTCCGCTCACGCCACGCAAGCCGTATGAGCAGTTCACTACTGGCTGCAGAAGAGACTGACGGGGAAGCTGACCGTTAGTAATATCTAGCTGGTATCCGTTTACTTTTACTTGGCTAAAAGATGATGCCCAGTTTAATATGAGGATCAATAATGTGAAGAGAAAACTAAGTGAGCACATTGCAGTACGAAGTACGCTGCCTCTAAATATGGGCGCTTCGTGCAGGTTTTCAATGGCGGGTTCCATGCGGGATCTACGCATATAGGCTGATTGGGAAGGTACGTTTTTCTGCTGTGACTTCACATCTTACATTGTCATATAAAACTTATAATACATATTTTGCAGAAAGTACCATGAATACCAATACTGTCGTTAATTTTTACCATAAACAATATATGCTAACACGGTCAAATGCCTTTTTAAAATTCTACAATCAATTGTGCAGTTAAGATTTTTGGAAAAAGAATCTTTTACTGATGAAATACACTCAAGATTTTAAGTTGATTCTTAATGTATAATAAAAACATTTCATTACAGTTATTGGCATCAGATTATAAAGAGATTCTAAACTATTGCCCACTTCTTCAACACATGGTCGGAATTGTCTAATTTACTACTCCATGGGTATAGAATTATAAATGTGTATTGCATGTATTTTATACATACCTTTCGCGACACTGAACTTTAAGTAATTTATCTCGCATATTGGAGTAGGAAGCGGATCATACGGATTATACGGATCAAAAGAATCATAATTAATCAGACCTGTGATAAATGGAGTACATCCACATGGCAGATAAAATAACGATGAGCGTTGTGTATTCAATGCCACGCAGATTTCCTCGCAGTTACTTTCTATGTACCCAGAATCTGTGTAACAAATTAAATATAATGTTAAAAAGTGAGCTGTTGTAAACTGCTTATCCACATAAATAGCCTTTTAAGTAAATTTCAGGGGGCTGAGCTTTCGATCCTAGCAGGATCTTTATCAAAGACAGAGTGACAAGACAACACACAAACATGCATAATATATATATAAATTAAATATCACAATCAGAATTTCAGCAAGGAAAATTGAAATATTTTGAAGGGAATAACTTTTACCAACCCAATTCATTGGAAAAGAAATAGGCCAAATAATTAACGAGTCACCGACAATTAAGGTCGAGCCCCCGGTCGAGCCAAGTCATGTGGATTAATATTGAGGTCAAATCAAGTGAAGTCGCTTGCCGAATATCACGTGTTAAAGTCATGACTCGTTACAGCTTTGTAAACAAACAAATATACCTTGAACTCCGCTGGACCAATATCCCACGTGATGCCCAGAAGTTAGATTCCAAAACATCTGCTCCTTGCTACAGGTAAGTTCATCATTCTTCTCAAGAATATTGTTGCATCCGAGCCAAACGTACCGATTTGTTACCTCAAGAGACAAAATCTTTGTAATAAGATCATGTTCTTCCTTGGTGTTAAGTACAAGTAACCCACTGTGGAAATACCGTTGACATCTGGAATATGCGCTATGCCAAGTCATGCCACCATCAAAATGATCTATATAATAACATGATTCGTTGTGACAAATTGGTGTATCTGAAAATATAATACCATGGACGAAAAAGATAACAGACCGCGTACAAGCAGTCAAAGTCTCAGCATCATCCGATAATGAGGGCCGATTGTTCCATAAAATGCCACAGGCAAAACTGCTACGCACTGACCGCGTATTTTTACGGTCTATCGCGTAATCGTGAAGGCACGCAACGCGCTATCGCGTATACGCTAATGAACGCAACGCTGGCGTGATTGTTAGATACGGCACAAGCGAACTATCGGCCTCATGAATATGCGAGAATTCACAGCATACAATAGCACATTGACTGTTGATACATGGTGTAGTAGTGGTCTGTGTAAAATACAGTGAACGAGAGTGATCGATAATACCACTGTGATCAATTTTGCTATAAAAAAGGGATAGTTTTGAAGCAGCAGAAGACGACAATGATATTAAAATGATGAAGAAGATCAGAATTAAAAAGAGTAAATACGAGTACCAGTACGAAAAATTGTCTGCTATTATCTGAGTATTATCACAACACAACATATTTTGTCAAAGAGACGCATTACCGAGTTGTGTGAAGCGAAATGTGCTACTAACTATCTGAATAATGTTTTGATTTTGTAAAAACATCGCATTCATGAGTCTTAAGGTTGAATTTTTGAACCTTTTATCTATAGAGTGGTCCATGTTTTAATGTATTGTTGTTAAATATAAAACATTACCGTGACAACCACGTTTGTCAGTCCCATCAAGACATATTCCAATTCCATAGCAATCATATTTGTAACATAGGGTATTCCCATCACAATAGCTATGGCTTCTTCCATTGCACCAATTGGACCCAACTGAAGACGTTTTAAATTTTAAGCATAGTAAACATTATGGTGACGATGAAAACGATAAGATGGCAAAGGTTTTCATTGAATAGCCCTATTGTGAAATCTATCATACCATTAACATTTCTCCTTTCAATAATGACGTAAACTCCATCGGAAGTGCCAAAAGTAGAAGACACGAATCGAAGCCAAAAAATGTTTTCATCAATCAATTTATAGATAGTACCGGTATCATAATGGCGCACAAATCGTGGAAAACGGTAGAGAGTAGTACTGGGTGATACAACATCTGAAGTACCAAGAGACAATTCATCGTGTATATCAAGTCGGAACACTTTGCCGGTTTTTAACACAAAAAACCCTGGTGTGATCGAATGGAAAAACCAGACGCATTGTACGTTTCTTGGGTATACTCGAGGAAAATGTGGACTGGTTACAACATAAATACCTCTTTCTCGAGTAATGCTGATTCGTTTTGTTGGACATGTGTCTGAAAAGAAAGGACTGATAAATTTTTGCCCATATAAATAAATTTAAATTGTACCTTTCAAAGATCTGGTTTCTAGTATAGCAGATTATTATATAGAACAAGGATGGCATTATCTAACACGTTAAACAAATGTTTTAATTTACAACGTGATGTCCTGGGGTATTTTGCTCTGTTACTGGTCTTTTAAGTGTTACCTACTTTGAGTGCAATTGACTTCGTCCGAGCCGTCAGCACAAGTCTGGTATCCATCACAGAAAACCTTTCCATCTAAACAAACCAAGCCCTCTGCACAAGTGTTGTTTGCGCAATGATCACCTAGACATGGATATTCATAATAATGATATCGCGACGGAATAAATAGATAAGTGACGGAAGGATGATACTTAATATATCTCCAATGAACTTTGCAGAATGTGCAAAAGTCTGCGGGATATTGCAAAAGTATAAATAGTTTGACGTTGGAACAGAGGAATGAATAAAAAAAAATGTAATTAGATAAACAATTAGTATTGAACCTAACAACAACAAATATTATGCAGAGTGTGCACAATGTTTTATCGAACCGGAATTTTCATTCAGCTCTTGGCTGCCATGACGATGTCATGAACCACTCCATCAAAATGCTGATCTGTTTAAGCTTACTATGTATAATAACAAAGGCTTTTTTTATTAAGCTTACCAGGTGACTTCATCTCTAAGTTGATCCAGAAGCCTTTAACGATAGGTTTTATCTGCTCTATTTGTTCAACATTGGAACCAATTTCTTGTTGTTCCTCTTCAGTTACAGTTGTTTCAGTGCTGAACAATATCCATATTGATGACGAGTTTCGAATAACTAAGATATCGTCAGTAGTCACCGTGATATCAGGGCTGCTGAGATCCACAAGTTCCGATTCGGTCTTAAAACTGCGCCCTCTACCGATGAGAAATTGCGTTTTATGTGTCAGTTGGAAGTCTTTGAATGTGAACACGAAGTCAGTAGATTGTTGTCCTGAATCGATAATCCATCGGCTACTTTGAAATGTTGGAGTTGGATATCCAAATGACGTCAAGTTAACCTCGTCCTTGAATTTAACATTCATCGTTTTGACCCTGTCGTAATCTTACAAACACAAAGGCAATGTATAAAGCTGAAATTATACCTACACCGTACCCACTCAGCAATCACAAAGAGCGATTGGAAATTGACCAGCTTACGTTCGTAAATTCAATACAGTGTACTTAATCATAATCAGTTGCTTCGCTCGCAAGGTCCAGGTATGTTTGCTGGGCTCAAACTACCGGGGGGAAAATTGACCAACATTTGCAATGTGCTTCTCCCTTTGGCTTGTTTCAAAGAGAAACTTTGTTTTGGCTCATTTTAGCCATATAATTGCCCATTATTGCGCGCTCAGCGCACACTTGACCCGGTAAAGTCATTTTGCGAGCTGTTCAACTGACTGACCAGCTGCAAAGCAAAACGAGAAATGCCACGTCCTCTCATAAGACGTTACAAACAGCAGCTGTGGACCTTGCGAGCCCTGTTGGACCCATTTTCCCGTTTTTTATTTTTTAAGAACCCAGCTCTTGCTTCCATTCTTCATTACCAATTATTGTAGTCAATCTTCCCCAACTCTAAATTTACTCCACCTTCCAGGTGAACAATGGATATTGATTATTCCCTAGAAAATGTTAAACTTTGATCAATGAATTCTTCAGGGCTTTAGGGTTGTTTAGTTTACTGAGGCAGCTGGGCTTGGCGCGGCTCACTATGGCTCGTTCTATGAGCTTGTCCTTACAATCATACTGCAGTTACTGTCCGTTTTCCTATACACAATACACAGTGCTCTTTCCCATTGACGCGTGACCTCTACAAATAGCCCTACGTTAAAAGTATGGGGATATGACTAGTTAACGTCGCTGTGTGAAAAATAACCGGCCAATATTAAAAGTACTCTTCTAAAGTTCTAGAAAATATAGTTTTTAACATGTCCTAAATTTTTAGCTAATTTAGATGTTTGGAAATATTCGTACTTTGGAAATATTCGTACTTATTCGTGGTGTTTTAGTTAATGCTATAGGTAATAGTACATTGCCTAGTTAACGTCGCTGTGTGAAAAATAACCGGCCAATATTAAAAGTACTCTTCTAAAATTCTAGACAATATAGTTTTGTAACATGTCCTAAATTTTTAGCTAATTTAGGTGTTTGGAGAGGGTCGCACTTTTGTGTTTTAGGAAGGACATGTAAACGACAGATAACACCAAAAATATGAAGAAATTATTTCCAAACCGTGTTAAGTCAACAATCATTATGTTGCTCATTTTCAAGAATGCTGGTTTACAAAAAGCACGCCATTGTCTCATTTCGTGAACAAAGGTACACATACCATTGTTTCCTTTCGTTTCCTTTATAATCGGTTACCCAACTGAAGCTATGAATACCAGCTTTATTGCGATATCGCACATGAAAACAGACACTTGTGCACAACCAGAGAAGATCCGATTTAATCAGTTGAGCTGTTTCAATGAGTGTTATCTTGGTTTAATAGCTTTTAATGGGGTTAAGACGTCCTGCAAAGGTCGAGATGAATTCTACTGTAGACATGACTGCATCATGTATTGCGCTGAAACATGGGATAGTGTACACAGTGTCTATGCTGCTACGTTATTACGTGACCTACCACAGTTAGCTTCGTCTGATTTCTGCGGACAATGATTGTAACCATCACATAACTGATTTAAACGAAGACATACAATTCCGGCTAGAACATTTTCACATATATACCCATTCTTGCACTGATCTGGTTCTAAAAGGTGAAATAATCAATGCATAATTGTGTTGTCATATTTAAAATTTGATGAAATTATACGATTTTGGGGAGGTACATCAGAATCAATACGCTGCCATGTGGGCACTTTAAAGACGTCCGCTTTACATATTTGGAAGTAGGGTCATTATTAACTAAATGTGAACATTGATGGCGCATGTAAGTGTTTTGAAATGCTAATATCGTAAAGATTCGCCCTAATGGCGCACATGGGCTTCTCTGCCTTATGGTAAATAATTTCACGTACAGGAGGGAATCCCCTTCCTCTGAAAATCCGAACAAGAATTAAGGATTCGTACCCTTTACTTGCTGGTAGGAATTTTATGAGAGGGCATTTTTAGTTTGTGCCTAAAATTCCAGTTATGTCAAGGGAGCCCATATGCGCTATTAGACGAATCTTTACGGTATATATACCAGAAATTCGTCGAGTGATTTCAATCATGAATCCAATCGTAGCAGTTTCGTATTGATTCAATTCAAGCCCGACGCTGGCACCTTCTGCAAATACGACCCACATTTGTCCACCGATAATATTATCCATAAGGGCAATACTTTGTGGATGATTGTCTCTGACGGGTGTACCTGCTTGGTTACTTAAACCATAGGTCACTGTGTCAAATGATGGATATATGCCGTTGCCTATTCCCAACGAATCTTCTGCTGATATATCAGTATTCAACAATTTTATGCTAAAGAAGCCACTATCGCTTGAAGTTATAAATGTGATGCAAAAGTAGTGATACTGTGTATTTGGATTTTCGGGAAAACCGTCCGAAACCAAACGAATGACTTGTTTGGGATTTATTGTCATGACACTGTCCGCAAAATCAAGGTCACATATTTCATAATCTACAAAGAATAATTCAAATAGTCCGATTATGATATGTATTTATGTCATTTCATTTCAATCAATCAATGTGAGTTAATCGGTACTTGCCTGTTCAAAATGAGAGATGCAAATGCGCAACCGGTATGTTATCCTGAGCCCTCTAAATTGGTATCATGTGACCGAATGCAGAATAAATCGTAAATTTTAGGGGACTAACGTAAAATCTATGTCATTGCGATGCAAACGCTTCAGGCAAGTTGTTACATGGATGCTATTTGCCCGGGTGTCAAGTGTCAAACTTAAAGAACACATTAGGCTAAAGAAAACTTGAATAATTCTGCACTCGGCAGAAATATTTGACAAATCCCGGGTATGAAAATTGGGAATGACAGTAACTGGTCCAATTTGCGGCAACGGGCAATTTATTAAAAAAAATACTGTTGTACAGTAATGCCTACTACTCACGGTCTCGGCAAATAACGCCAACATCACGTCCATGCCGTCCATTGCAGCTGCTGACTCCCCATCCTGTATGCTGACATTCAGTCAACCTACTTTCCGTGCCATGACACTCAACGTTATCCAG
Organism: Amphiura filiformis; assembly: GCF_039555335.1. Taxonomy (NCBI): domain Eukaryota; kingdom Metazoa; phylum Echinodermata; class Ophiuroidea; order Amphilepidida; family Amphiuridae; genus Amphiura; species Amphiura filiformis. The sequence continues at coordinate 280,953 of NW_027305500.1, forward strand.
AAATACGTTACCAGTGCCTTCACCAAATCGCTCACTGCCATGACCTTCAGCCCCACCAAACCAACCAAGCTGTCGGCAAACTACGATGGCGGCGTCATGAAGTGTCCAACCAGCATAACATATTGTGCCCCATTCACCGTGATACATGACCTCGACGCGACCTTCACCAGGGACAGTACCATTTACTAAACGGACTTCAGTGGAGGTATCTATTTTAACATAAAGAAATAAAGAAATGGAAATTGTATTAATTAAACAGTTCTTGTGAAATTACCTTTGACTTGCCCAAAGTGTTAGCCGCCGAAAATGCTCCCCCCTATAAGTATTGTATACCACCCTTTATTGTAAGTTCAGAAATCTATCACTTATCTTGAAATTTAAACAAAGTTCCATTACCATTTCTGCAGATAACGGCAGCGTCCTCCTCGTGTGTACAATCATTAAATCTCCAACCAGCATGATTGCATTCATTCAATGAATTCTCATTACCGGTACATTGAACGTCATCAAGTAGAATGTTTCCTGAACCTTGACCAAACCAAGCGCTGGAATACGCTTCTGCCTGTAAGACGTCATGATGTGTTCCCATCTGACGATCAAATCAACATGTACGTCGTATATGGTTAGTATGGTTAAAGTTTATGAAGTTAAAGCCTCATTCAGTGATTTGCTCATCTGGACAATCTTAAAAATCAATCGAAATTCAAATTTTGGTACCTTTGTCATATAGTATAAAAACTCGATAGTTAGCATTTTGTGCTTACTATCGAGCGCTATTGAAAACATGAAATTGTACCATAGTCCTGCGCTTTACCAACTAAGTTAATGGGGTTGAGAAACAAATTTACATGTTTACTTGTTCGTATATAACTATGTGTATCGATGATTTGCTCAAAACCCTTTACACTTTTTGTGTATGGGACACTTCATGTTTGAATGTTTTAAAAGCGCTCGATAGTAAGCACATAATGCTAACTATCGAGGTTTTTACGGTATTAATTGCCAACATAGCCTGCTAGTTATGCTAGTGATTCAGCCGAAAGCTGTGTATTTAAGGGCTCTGGTATGAGCGTTTGGGCAGTATATTTTGTGGGACATAAGAGCACCTCAGACATATGGAATTGCATTCTGACTAAGAAGAATGTCCATCTGATACCAAATAATTTTGATTTTTGAAATTCGCGATATAATACACATTTTATGTCAACTGATAAAATATTGATATTTTTGATATTTAACAGTCCTCGAAGTAAACTTTATAAAGCTAATGATATGTACTCAAAGTGTATTTTAACTAAAGATACGGACGAAAAAAAATTAAGTCTTTTTGGAAAAAAAAAGAACTGATGATTCGCTATTGTGATTGTTTCTTTTGTCACAAAATAATACAAATAAACTGTATTTTTCCTTTGTGTATTTACAACCCAACATGCTTTCCTTGCCCACGCTATTCACTGTGGCGGCGCCAGGAATTTTTTCGGGGGGGGGGGGCATTGGGGGCCAAAGTGAATTTCGCAAAATCAACAAATTTTGGGTTTCTATTATGGCAACGGGGGGCAAGAGTTCTGACTGGTGGACATTTGTCAGCCCCCCCGGCACCGCCACTGGCTATTCAGTTGATCTTCCATATCCTTCACCGATGCTTTTGTTTGGGAAACATCATCTGAAAATCCGTTAGCACCTCCCCGTCGATGTTGATTACTTTTCCCTCCAGGTTGGACTTTTTGAAAACCTGTTCCAGTGCACCTGTGAAAGTGCCAGTATATCTCTCTGTCTCAATCCGCTCTCTCTATTTTCACCTCCTTGGAAACATCATTATATATGTGTATTCTGACGGTGGCATCTGTGTATATTTCTGCTAGGCTAGAATGCAGATGTAACTTTCATTTATTCCGATCTTTCTCAGTGCATCAAACATATTTCCGTATGCTCTATGTAGTAAAATGCCTTTTGGTAGTCTATATATGAATCGAAGGCTGGTAAAATCGAGCTGGTATTCATTTGATTTTTCAATCAGTTGATTTATTGCCTGTTGGTGTTCTGTGGTTGGGAATCTCTCCTTAATCTAACGTAGCTTTCAATCTGCTTTGGATGATTTTCGTATTATATCTTATACACATGTGAAAGAAGGCTGATAGGGCGGTAGTTTGTGATGTCTGCCTTGTCCTCCTTTTGCGAAGTAAAATAATTTCAGCTTCTTTCCATTTCTTTGGTATCTTCTTTGTTTCCAGTATTTGATTAAAAAATTTGGTGAGCAGTAGCATTAAAGAGTTTGCGATATGAAGTTTGAAAAGTTACTTTGTCCGGCTTTGACTATGTCACTTGTAACTTCATCAATGGCTGGTGCCTTGTTGTCCTCTAATTGTCTTACGGCCTCTTCTACAGGGTGTCTCAATAAAATAGGCCTTGTGAATTAGGGGACGTAACTTGAAATTTCGACAGCAAAATCAAAACTTTTTTGTAGATTCAAGAACTATGACGTTTCGTCTTTAAGATGGTGTGCAAATCAGCAAAATCTATTCACGCGTCACTGAGATAATTAGGATTGTACAAATACTATTTGTACAATCCCAATTATCAAATTGAATCAAAAATGGGTCTATTTGTCAAATACAGCCTGTCTCAAAAAAAATTGTGCAAGTAAAAAGCGCCCTCTTTGGCAATTAGAAAATACCGTTGTTACATAATGCTTACATCAACGTCAAAGGCGTAGTCTTAGCTCTCAAATGCCGTTTGTTCCGTTCAATTTGCTTCTTTTAATCTCAAGATATGTTTAGTTAAAGACGAAAGGGTAAAATCACAACTGTGCCACTTTTACTAGGGAAGAGGGCTTTACATGTAACAGTGATAGCATCAAGTTTATCAAGAGTTCCTTCGTGAAATCAAAAGAATGCATCAATTACATAATACAAAATGTTTTTCACTGTTTTTACTGTTTTATCATGATGCAGGAATGATGATTCTCTTTTTTCACTTGAAAGAGATTAAAAGATAAATAAATATTTCAAATTCTGCTGTAAAAATTAAATACATGTGCATGTCAATGATTTTATCATGGTAATACTGTTCTCTTAGTCACTTAAAACATGATAAAAGACAAACAAATATTGCGCGCTTATACATGTTATAGGTTAATGAACGCGTATTACATGTTGGGAGAGATATTAGACAAAATAATGCCCGCGTGCTGATGTTGATGCGTCTAATGCATGTGCCCCGAAAGCGGGAGTGCATTAGATGCAACAACATCAGCTATCATTGATTTACATGTACAGCTCTCTTCCCTAGTAAAAGTGGCACAATTGTGATTTTACCCTTTCGTTGTTAAATAAACATATCTCAAAATTGGAACAAGCAAATTGAACAGAACAAACGGCATTTGAGAGCTAAGACTGCGCCCGTGACGTTGATGTAAGCATTATGTCACAACGGTATTTCTAATTGCCAAAGAGGGCGCTTTTTACTTGCACAATTTTTTTTGAGACAGGCTGTAGACCCATTTTTGGACCGTTCTAATGGGGCAATACACATCATGTGCTGCATTGTAGATTAGAATGGAAGAAAGAAATGAAGTAAACTCTCAGTCTTGCCGGGTACGAGTTGAAAACATCAACCAGCCAATCAATCAATCTCCCAAAGAATGTTTTTCACACCTTTCTCTTTGGGTTAAAAATATGTCAAAATACACCTTCTAAAAATATAGTTCATACATTTCTCAAGCAACAAAAGGGTCATGGGGTCAGTTAAGTTTCATAATGTACACACATGCTTGACCAGGAAAAAAACTTTTTTTAGATAATGAATCGGTAGAATTCCGAACCGCTATAATAGTTGATGCGTTTACATAGTTTTACATTGTTTAGGAGTCATTTATTGATCCCGATAATTCGCAAAGCGTGCTTCCTCAACTGATTTGCACCAGGATCATCACTCAAACATTATATTGGAAAATGATAAAGAAATAATATAAAGTGTGTATTCTTTTTAATTCCTGTATTGGTGCTACCTTTTATTCTGCTTATTTGTTGTTAAAATGCGCCAAATTCCTGTATAGGGATGTTTTTGCTCAAAATGGTAAATCCTGTTTAGGCTATGTTCTGAACATCACTAGTCGTGCATCAAGTAGCGTTTTTTGGACCACTTAACGCCATTCGTGAGATTCATTCTTAGGAAAGGACCCTTTTTGACGCGTGTATGTGTATACTATGAAACGTAAGTAACCGCCTGGCCCTATATTCTTGCTTGAGAAATGTTTGAACAATATTGTTAACCCAAACAGAAAGGTGCGAAAAACATTCTTTGAGAGATTAATTGATTGGTTAATATTTTTTTTAATTCGTACCCAGCAACTTCATTTCTTTTTGTCCATTATAAACTACAATGCAGCACATTATCTCTGTGACGCGTGAACGGATTTTGATGTTTTTTGCATTATTTTAAATAAGAAACGTCATGGTTTTTGAATCTTTAAAAAGGTTTTGATTTTACTGCCGATATTTTAAGTTACGTCCCCGAATCCACAGGGCCTATTTTTATTGAGACACCCTGTACTTCATTCTGTAGTATTGGAGGTACCTCTGCTGCTTCAACACTTGTATGAAGGTCCTTTGGTTTGACTTTCTCTTGAGTTGAAGTATACAAATTTTGGCAGAACTCTGGCAGAATTTCTGACTTGTGACAGTTTCATCTTTGTGCTTTAAGGGATCTGAAATGAGGGTTTAGAGCGTTTCGACAGTATTTTTTATGGGACATGAGAGCACCAAAGACGTATCGAATTGCATTCTGTATACGAATAATGTCTTTCTGATATCAAATAATTTACATTTTTGAAAATCACGATATAATACAAATTTTATGACAAATTATAAAAATTTGATATTTTTCAAATTTTTGATATATAACAGTCCTCGAAGTAAATTTTATAAATCTAATGATATATTCTTAAAAGTGTATGTAGCTGGGAGGAAAAGCCGACGATCAATTGAAAATTTTGACCTTTCATATTGAAGATATGGATTTTTTCCCAAAAGACCTAATTTTTTTGGTGTTTTGGACAAAAAAATCCATATCTTTAATACGAAAGGTCAAAATTTTCAATTGATCGTCGGCTTTTCATCCCACCTACATACACGTTAAGTATAAATCATCAGATTTATAAAGTTTACTTCGAGTACTGTTAAATATCAAAAATATCAATTTTAATGATTTGCCATAAAATGTGTATTACATTGCGAATTTCAAAAATCAAAATTATTTGATATCAGAAGGACATTCTTCGTATTCAGAATGCGATTCGATATGTCTGATGTGCTCTAATGTCTCACAATAAATACTGTCCAAACGTTCATACCCCTTCCCTTAATTTGTCAATTTTTGACTTATTGCGGTCTTGTTTTATGTTAGTTTTTGGCCTTTTCCAATTTGCATACAAATCTTGAGCATGCTTGAATGCTTTCTCTTTCTCGTTCTTTGTCTTCTCTTCTACCTTTCTGTTTTTACCATTTCAGCATATTCAATCTCTCAGCGTTATTATTTTCCTCAGAACTTTCCTTCTTGTATCAAGGTCTTCAATTGTTTTATCCTCCTCTGATTTGATTTTTCAAACTTGCTTGATGGTGCTATATTTGCTGCTTTATGTTGTTAGGTGGTCACATCTTGTTTCCATATCTATGTCCTCTATCTCCAGACCTCGATCTCGATGGGCAGTTGTTGTTGATGATGATGATCTCCAGACCAGCAAAGCGGTTCTTCAACTTAACTCTCTTCACGCGGGTGTCGACTGCAGACGACATGTTTCAATTTTTTTTAAATTCACAAATTTCAGAAATGTAAATTTTCGTGACCATATTTGGAATCAGCATGAAAATTGCATTAAAATTTGTACAAACAGGCCTAGTATTGGTTGAGTAGTTCTTAAGATAGCTCTTGATATTGTGAGAAAATATTTCGACTGACTTAGAACTTTTTCTGTTGAAGCACATGGATAGCACACAGAGCATTAAGTTGGAATTCTGGAATTAATTTGGAAACTGGGATAGTTATTTTATATATGATGTGGGTACTTACTACTTGTCGACATACTACGATCGCATCTTGCTTAGACCAATCATCATCACAAACTGTACCCCATTCGCCATTATGTAATATCTCGACACGGCCCTCGTTGGGGTCACTACCATCAACTAAACGGACCTGAGCAGCTGTGGTGCACAAACATTGATCAAGAACAGAAACCGATCAAGGTCAAGATTTAAAGAAAATATTGAAGAAACAATAACTTTTACATACTAATCGAAACAATAATTTTTTATGTAAACTGATGTCTCCTGATATGCTTACTTGCCTTTGCACTATCAAGCAGATTCACAGATTAATAGTTAAAGCCATATTATAACATTTTCATACAAAATAGACTAGCATTTCTTTGCCATAAAATGTTAGTTTTTACTGTCAGATATACCCCCTTTTATTTTTGAGCCGACCAACTACGGCAAAGCAATGAAAATTGGAATTTACTACCAGTCCTTCGGTCATGTTATGGTACGACCCTTTGTTGTGTAGATCACCGTCCCGCACGCCGTGTACTTACTGTGTGTTATGAACATCGTGTATGCGTTCGACTGATAATTCCATTGTAATAATAAAACGCCGGTTCCGGCCAAAATCTCGGATTTTCACAAAACTACAGCACCTAGAGTCTTGATTTTTGCAGGGTATATTGGTTTAATAAAGTACAATATAATCGTGTAAAAATGAATTTTAAAAAAATCAGTGAGGGCGTCCTCCTCAGCAAATGTTATAATATGGCAAAAAGTCTCCAAGTTTTTAGAATGAAAGAATATAATGTAAGAAAGTCCAACATCACTTCACCTGGTTTGTTTATTTTAGTACTGAAAATCATTCATTAATTTAAGTGACCCGTCTTCATTAAGCCAAGAAAAAATGTTTGCTTGCCCTCCAGTGGGATTTTTGGGTTGGGTCGATCGATCGGATTTTTTTTTTGTTATTTTTATTTGTTAATGACTCACTACTCTATAGATGAGGTGACCTCAATGTTTATCAACAAAGGCAAGGGACTGGTATATCGATACGCTTGACTGAACCCAATGCAACCACTACACTGTTCAATAGCCTTATTGTGAAGTGGCGGGAGTTTTAAAAACACGAGCCCTGAACCAAATATGATGCGCGCGCATACTGCCAGGCAAAAAAACAATGGAAATTGTGATGATGCGTGCGCATACTGCCAGGCATTGACGTCAGAAGTCAACTCATCTATAGGCCTGTAAGCAATCAACATTGGTCATGTGGAAAGATACATACTTCACTTCAGACAAATTAGAATGACTGTATAGTTACAGGCATAAGACGCCAAGTTTATTGGAAACATTGATTCATGAATGGATAGAATTCTTTCCACAGAATTTAATACATTCATTATTCAAAATGGGATTCTTTATTTCATATAGGTGTAGGCTTGTTTACATTTCAACAGTAATTCTACAATTTTGCGATAAAATAATGCTCTGTGCTTAAGGCCAGAGTAATGGAAGACACATTCGTCCACGACCGAATTTGAGATTTTTTGATATTTATCAACACTAAGATGTATTCTTTCACTTAAACTCATAAAATACAATTTGCTAATATTTATTCGTATTTTTGCTTGATTTATTTCACTCTTTTCAACTCTAAAAAGTCACATGGCTCAAGACGGCTTAGTAAATTGGCGGGAAATAATGAGTCAGAAATGCGGCGCAACTCTGCGCGTATGTCCAACGCAGTCAAGGCGCATACGGTATGTTGTTAACGCCAGCAAATGTGGTGTTAACAAAACAAAAATTGCAGTCAAAATGCCACTTCGATTTTTTAATTATTTTGAATTTTGGTGCACTGAAAGCAGACATTATAGATTCATTGGTGCAAAAAGATGCATATTTAGACCATGCACCAGATATAGCTTTTACAAGTGTGAAAGTCTTACCGTTTTAAAATTTAAGGACGTTTTGTGCATAATTTTGACATTTTTTTTTACTAAAACGTCGATTTCTCAGAGTTCACTTTTGACAATATTGCGCGATTTTTGTGACAAGATAACTCGAAAAATATGCAAGCAAGCAAAGGGTAAACTTTTTGCACTATCCTTTAGAGTACATCAAAGTCTAGGGAAGGTTTTTTCATTTTTTCAAAATATTTGTTTTAAACAAAAATATACACCATTATGTGCAATTTTTAGCTTAATAGAGTGACAACATGGCTTTTTTCACATGTTTTTTCAATATTTCGAAAAAAGAGACGAATTTCAATAAAATAAAAAAACCTTCCCTAAGTTCATGTCTCTTCTTCATGAAAAGCTAAGTGAATTTTTGTGATTTTTTCAAAAACTTGAGATTTTTGAACAAATCTGACGTCACCATGGGATTCATTGACTCATTTCCTTTCCACAAATGTATAGTTTTATATACTTTGGACATACAATTCAAAAATAATGAAGCTCGAAAAGGTCCGTGTTCTCTCCCATTACTCTGCCCTTTTTGAAACCCACTTGACCTTCGGGGATGAAGGTTGGAGAAATGATTCTAAATTTGGTCCATGCATCGGATATCAGAAAGTGTCTTGGATCATATGTCCCAGCGTTTCTAGATGAAAATTGCCTAATGTTGCTGATTTGGGGGCATTTTTGGCATAAAACCGAAATCATGTATATATTTCTAATTGAAAATCTAAAACCCCAAGTGATTCTGCTCATGATACTTACACTCATCATCATTAAAGTTCCTCTATTGTACGTAAATTGTGCATTACATCATCTTGCCTATATCTTAATTACATTTCAGTTTATAGCCTGATGAAACATGCATTTTGCATGAAATTCTGCTAAAAATTATGTACCAAATCAAATTCGTGATTGCTCTCGAGCCAAACAATCTAATTAAAAATTACAGATATCAATATCATTCCTAGATAGTGTTCTTTAGAATATAATAAAAATCCACGTTTTTTAATATTCCTAAGTGTCGTTATGCACCGTTAAAGTAACCGCCCTCCATAGAATAACTAACGCTACGCCATTGACTGGATATGTTAGCTGTGACAAGAATAGATTCTTTGTCACAACTATTTTCCACGCGTGAATAATATTTTGAATCTTCATCACCAATTACCAATGACTACATAGAGCTTGCTATGCTATAAATAAATACCTGTACATAATTTGCAAAGCAACTGACACAGCAGTCAGAGTCAGTTTTCCAATTACAAATTTATTTGAGTGATTGGAAAACCTGTAACTGGAAAAACTTACTATGCTAGACTGTTTTGTCAAGGATGACCAGTGATGAACAGACACTCGAGCAAGAAAGACAACGTTTTCAATGGGTTTAGGCTAGGTGTAACTTTTAATCTGGTGTAATTCAAGAGTCACCATGGCAACAAAAATTTGGGCTGTTAAGACCAATCGGGCATCAATATTTTGCAAGACAAACCGGGGTCCTTTTTTGCTATTTAAGTTTTAAAATTTGATTTTGAGTTTATATTATCTCACAATTAAGGGAGTGGTAATTATTCTTTGGGATATGTTTACTTGTAAATATCCGTATAAATGTGTGCTATGCCTCCCTCTTTGAAATTGTATACACCTATCCGACCTTTTTTGAACACCATTACTGAGGTTTCCGCGATGTAAAACTGTGGTGTCCCGAGGTCGGGGGTTCCATTCATTATTAATTGTGTGCTATACAGAATTGTACCCAGGAATTGTACACAACAGTGATATTCAATACACAATAATGAATATTGAATTACGAATTAAATCTCCCGCTCTGGTACATCTGTGTTGCCGTCAATAGAGGACCAAATACAGTAAACGCTTCTTGGTGTACATAAGTTGTTCATCCGATATGTATCATTATAAATTCAACAACTCTTCCTATACCTTTGTACAGGAGCCAACTGTTGTTAATCCGTGATGAATCCACAGTTCAGTAGCGTATACGCGAACGCAAGGTTACGCGTACGCGTTACGCATTAGCGCGTAAAATACATCATGCATGGAACATAATGCGTAAACATGAACTCTCTTATGTTGGCGGTATCAGCTAAATATTACCGCTTTATTCTTTAGTTTTATTGCGGATATCAACATAGAAATACTACGATCTTTTTGTAAGGTTGAGTGGTCATGGTGGTAATGGCAAACGGACATTCCGAATGAAAGAATCATGTAAATTAGACATCTTTAGCTTGTTTCGTTGTTGAAAGGGATTCAATCATGTTTCACCGTTGTTCATCACCGATTAACAACTCACGTCCGGCGCGTCTGCGTGGTTTACTTCGCTCGGGCAGCTAAACTACCCTCGTGAAGTAAACCACTCAGACGACGCGGACGCATCGCGGTTAATCGGTGATGAACAACGGTGAAACATAATTGAATCCCTAAATGAAGACTAAGTAACGGTAGTTTGTCGCCTATTGGGCAATTTTAGGTAAACTTCATTTCATCCACGTACCTTTTTTACCATGAGAAAACAATCAGCCAAATTCCTTGTGTTTGTAGGTCAACAGAGCAATTTCGACGTAAAGTCGTATTGCCACGTTAAACGGCCACAATAGCCAGTGGGATTTCTTTCACTTTATCTTGTTATTTCGGCTTTGATTGGACAGAAACAATTCCTGGGACATGTATAAACATTACAAATATTCAAAAACAAATTAGGTTAAAAAATTAACAAAGGTAACTTAAGTAATTCTTGGCCCAATTCAAACAAACCTGTTTCGTCCATGTGGCGTACTAAGCGTGTACGCAATGTAAGGCGCGTACATACTTTCTTTTGTACCGCGCTATGCGCGTGTGTGTTTATCACTAGCGTTCCGAGTGTTCGAGCTGGGCCAAGAATTGCCTAATTTATCTGTAAATTCATCTGAAAAGACCGCACATTATATGCCTTTAACCATTGTATGCAACAAAATTACATAATTCATGGTGATTACTTACCGTTTGTAATGTGGTTAAAACTCAGATCAAGTATAAATACATATGTAATGATGTATAAGAGAATTTCATTATAATGTGTATTGCACGTAGAAGCCATCTGTATCGGAGGCATGGTTAGATTTGTATTTCAGTTTCCTTTATACCCCAAAATGGATATACAAAGATACAAAGTACATTAACCAGAAGGCCTTTCCTGACAGTCCCACTGGCAAATTCACTAAGCATTGGTAAAAAGCAATACACAGAAGCAACCGACAAGCAAAACCCATTGCGCTATTCTATTTGAAATCCATGATACACCACCTATGGAAGACATGATCCTAATCTTCTACACAGGGAGTGTGAGTTTCAAACGGTGTTACCTGAACGAGTGATTCCATTTGAAATATACAACCCCTGTGTGAGAGATTAAGGTCATGTCTTTCCTAGGGGGTATATGGATTTCAAATGGAATAGCCCATAATCCAAGGTTACCATGGTTACATGTCATCTGCCTGTGCGACAGAATAAGCCTCTGATTTTACAAAAGATTTACAAATTAGGATGCCGGTAGGTTTCAAATTGGTTTTACGACTATTGTTTACAATTTATATTTTTATCGTAAGTTACACGTTACCAATGACGACTAATGTAAGACGACAACGAGTGTGTGTGTGTCGCATCGTTTCCTGATTTTTACCGCAATACATTACGTCAGGGTTATACTTTACCACAGCTACGACGGCACCATGGTGATTATCATGGGTATAATGAAAATAACACGAAGTAATGAAATTGGCCTCTGAAATTTTAAAAATGTTTGTAATTTTTGTGAAAAAAGTTTCTTTATATTCCTTAATATTCATAGACATGGGATATTTTTTGAGTTTTTTCTACATAAAATATTTAAAATCACTTGGACCAGCCTCTAAGAATTATTTTGCATTATAGAAATATTACAATTAACACACTACAACCACCACTACCAGTACTGTTTATAATAATGATGATGATGATAATAATAATAATAATAATAATAATAATAATAATAATAATAATAATAATAATAATTAATAATAATAATAATAATAATAATTAATAATAATAATAATAATAATAATAATAATAATAATAACAATAATGACAATAATAATAATAACAATAAAAATAATAATAATAATAATAATAATAATAATAACACTAATAATAATAATAATAATAATAATAATAATAATAATAATAATAATAATAATAATAATAATAATAATAATAATAACAGTTTACCAACCCCAAAATGTTACAATTAAAAAAGACAACTATATAATAAATACAAATCAAGTCTGGCATACAACCCAACTTGAAAAAAGCAAGGGAACCCACGTCCACAGCAGTATGCGCCATAATGACAAGTTTCAAAAAATGTTGCTATAATAAAATAAAGTAACTCTACTTTAATGCACAGGCTAGGTAAACCTGATTAACTTTTTAAAATAGCCTAGTAGAAGGAATTTCAATCAAATATGTGTGAAAAAAATCTAGCATGCGATGTATAAAGGAATATAATTAACTGTACATCATAACGATTCGTGATACCCAATCGCGTTACAATAATTCATCTGGTTTAGAAGGCAGAGCATTTATTTAAATTTTCATATACGCAATTTTTCTTAAAAATTAAAAATAGTTGACCTGATCGACAGCATCATACCCCACCTTTTCCTGTTAAAATTAAGATTTGGGAATTAGAAAAAAGCTCATATTTTTCTCATAATCCCAATTAAATTTTAGGCTTAAAATACATTTCGTTTAGATGTTATGAATGAAAAAGTGGCAGCCTCGTCCCCAATTGTGGTATACCACACATACCGTTCTATGATGGGCTGTTGCGAAACACATTTTTTACTTCTAACATCAAAACAGCTAGTGCAATTTACTTCAAAATTTGGGAACTGGATTATTTTGGTACAGGCCTCAATGTGAGGTACGGAATTGGGTTTTGTTCAGAAACAAAAATCTTGTCAAGTTGTATTTAATTTAATTGCCTATACATGTACAGTGTATTTAAGATGATATCAATATTAAATATTCAAAACAGAAATAAACAAAATAGAAAGAAATTGACGAACACGACATAATTCACCTATAATTATTTTATTATAGTATATGCTTGAATTGTTACATGAAAAGTATGCATACGTGCATTTACATTTATTTTATTCTCTGGACTTAGCATTATTTCCTTCATTCAGTGCGACTTTATTATAACACTAACATAACATTGTCAGAATATGACACACATTATTTTGGCACTGCTACCAAGTTTCGGATTTTATTGTAAAACTAAAATAACATTGTCAGAATATGATTAACATTATTTTGGCACTACAGAGTACCAAGTTTCTGATTTTATTATAACACTAACCTAATAATATTGTCAGAATTTGATACACATTATTTTGGCACTATACAGTACCAAGTTTCTAATTTTATTATAGCACTAACATAACATTGTCAACTATGATACACATTATTTTGGCACAATATAGTACCAAGTTTCTGAACACCAACATAATATTCTCAGTATATGATGCACAATTTTTTGCCACTACACAGTACCAAGTCTCTAATTTTATTATAGCACTAACATAACATTGTCAATTATGATACACATTATTTTGATATAAAATTGGATCGATTGAGCCCATATTTATTGGTCGAGCTATGAGTTTTAAAATATTGGACGAGACGTAGTCGAGTCCAATATTTTAAAACTCATAGCGAGACCAATAAATATCGGGCGTAAAGCATCCAATTTTATCATTATTATGTGTTGGATCCAATATTTTCACACACTTGGATTCATCAAAACATAATAATAACAATACATAGTACCAAGTTTCCGAACACAAACATAATATTGTCAGAATATGATGCACAATTTTTTGCCAATACACAATACCAAGTTTCTAATTTTATTATAGCACTAACATAACATTGTCAATTATGATACACAATATTTTGATATAAAATTGGATCGATTGAGCCCATATTTATTGGTCGAGCTATGAGTTTTACGTCTCGTCCAATATTTTAAAAACTCATAGCGAGACCAATAAATATCGGACGTAAAGCATCAAATTTTATCATTATTATGTGTTGGATCCAATATTTTCACACATTTGGATTCATCAAAACATAATAATGGCAATACATAGTACCAAGTTTCCGAACACAAACATAATATTGTCAGAATATGATGCACATTATTTTGGCACTATACAGTACCAAGTTTCTAATTTTATTGCAGCACCAACATAACATTGTCAGAATTTGATACACATTATTTTGGCACTACAAAATACCAAGTTTCTGATTTTATTGCAGCACCAACATAACATTGTCAGAATTTGATACACATTATTTTGGCACTATACAGTACCAAGTTTCTGATTTTATTGTAGCACTAACATAACATTGTCAGAATATGATGAACATTATTTTGGCACTACACAGTACCAAGTTTCTGATTTTATTATAACACTAACCTAATAATATTGTCATAATTTGATACACATTATTTTGGCACTATACAGTACCAAGTTTCTGATTTTATTGTAACACTAACATAACATTGTCAGAATATGATGAACATTATTTTGGCACTACACACTACCAAGTTTGTGATTTTATTATAACACTAACATAATATTGTCACAATATGATGCACATTATTTTGGCACTACATAGTACTAAGTTTCTTATTTTCTTCGTGTTCCTTTCTCTTTTTACGTTCTGTTATAGCAAGGCTGATCACTTCCATTAACGTATACAGAAATGGGTTAAGAGAGGAATTAATGGGTAAAAGAAAGACTACTACCCAATGATACATTTCTATCGGGAAAACAACAAGCCCACTTTGAGACAATACACCCATGATAATTATGGGCAGCCAGCACAGACAGTTTGTACTTATAAACAATACCATTCGTATCGCTATCAAAATATTCTCCTTCATTCGTTTAGGTTTCACTTTTCTTGCTTTAAGAACAACTGTAAATATCACCACATATAATATTATGATTACGAGCAGCAAAAGGAAATTTAAACCAAGAAAAATGACGACAGGAAAATACCAGATGCCAAATGCAACAGACTCTTCGCTAGTAAGTGCTTCACCCGATATGGTGTTTTGAATATCATTATTGCTCGCGTCAAAACTCAAAATTTGTCTTATGAGGGGTATTCCAATGCATACATCTGATAGGATATAAACACCGTACTGCTTACCAGCAAAAAGGGACGTCGATAAGCTTAGCGGAATGGTTGTAAGCCAAATGGCGCAAACTGCAAGCAACGCAGTTTTGCGACGTAAGTGTCTCGAGACATTAAAAGGAAATACTAAACATAAATATCTATCAATTGTAATGAGAACAATAATGAACAAGGAAGTTTCGACAGACAAAACCAAAAAAAGTTGGCAATTTTACACAAACCACTTTCCCGCCAAGTATCTGAATGTAAATAGTAATCGTCTGCATAAAATAAGTCCGCAAAGATTATAAAAAACATGTAAACACTCATTAACATATCTGCAACTGATAAGTTTGTAATGAGAACTACGCCAACTTTTTGAATGTCATTTACTGTTTTTGCTCGAACTCGGATAGTTAAAGCTATTAAGTTTCCAATGATTGAAGAAAAGGCAAAGATCCACATAAAAATTCGTAGGATTTTATTTTGCATCAAACTTCCGCAGAGGAAAAGTGGTGGTTGCTGTTCTACTGTGATGCATTTGGTGTGGTTTGGTGCATGACAACACAGCCTGTGATCGGCAACATATCTGAAATTCAAAGAAATGGAATGTTCGATTTTAATACGTAGGAAATATAATGAGCTCAATGAATGCTTGGCGTGCTAGTCATAAAGTCCTCCAAGTTTTAAATATCCAAAATATTTATCACAATATCAAGAGCCATCTCAAAATAGACCCTATACAATAAACCAACCAGAACGCTATAACAAATGCAGCAATGTTGGAGGACTGTTCTAAGATGAAAGAGGGACAGGTCTCTAGATCTATTCCATCTTATTGTATTATCATGCGATAGACCTGGGCGATACATGGAAATACGTCGAGTAACTATTTGTTTGCATGGCATCTGAAAAGACTGCATTCAAATCGCTGAAATTTATCAAGTTATATAGCCAAAAAAGTACTTTTTCGGGTTTGAGGCTTCAAAATGGTATATTTTCTCTCATTATATGACATTTTTGTTGTAATAGTACCAAAATTCATACGCATGGCTTCGGTTTTTATTAAATATTCGCCCTACCATATTGTAACATATTGTAACTTTCAGCTTCGAGGGCGCACTGCCATTTTAAGGTGTTTACGGTTCAGTGCATTAAAACAAGAAAAGTCTCAGGTCAACCTATGTTGAGTTTTTGATCATTTGGCATCTAAATCATATAGTTTCACCTGATATTAGTGGCATTTAACTGTGAGAGTTCTGAATATGAGAAAATTCCACCCGAAATTAAGCCATTTTCCCATTGAAACCCGTGTAATACATAATTAGTGGTATTTAACCAACAGGGGCAGAATTTTATTTACATGAGGATGAATCTGTCATGAGTGATGAAATATTGCATACCTTCTATATGGTTATGCAAATAATAAATGTGGAACTATTCAGTATCGAAGTTACGTAATGTTACTATGTCAACGGGATCACGCGCTAGAGTAATGAACCACGATCGAAATGATCACCACATAAAGTATATGGCACTCGAAGGCATACCAAAGTAGCGTGATCCGGTAACCAAGAGAATTACGTAACCACTTCGATGCTGAATAATTGAAGACCGAATTATAAAGACGTCCTGTCAACCAGACCAAAAATGCCGTACTTCGCAGGTCAGCAACCAATCGCGCCACGCCTTTGCCCTGACGTCAGACGCAAACTAGTCTTTTAATTCGGTCTTCAATAATATAGTCGTCTGCATTCGACACCCGTATGGAGAGGGTTAACTTAGAAACTAATATTCAATTCTTTATTTTCTTTAATCAAAGATATCATGAAAGAAAAATCTTTTTGAAGTCTTTGATATTTTCAATATTTTGGCCTGAAGCACACCAAAATACATAAAACTTGACTCCCACCAATGGACCAACAAAGCATGATGACGAGCATTACCACGACGCGACGGGTGCTTCCTTATTAAGATTAACATTTAAGAATTATTCATAACCTCCGCGTATCATGCCATATGTGCGTCCCAATTAAATTGCTCATTAGATGATATACGCACACCGGCGCGGAGGTTATTGATATCCATCAATGACCTCCGCGTATGCTTACGCGGTATAATGACAACCGTCACTTTTAACTCATCACTCAACCAAATCTCAAGATTTTATTCTCCGAAATTTGTTGAAATAAACAATTTTTATCAAAACTTATATTTAGCCCTTCGAAAAGTCGGACAGGCTAAAACGGACTTACCAATTACAGCACTGCGCAATCACGCCATGTGCAAATATGGTAGTTGCGTGCGCGTGTAGAGTTCCGGCGCAACAGATGCGCACTATGCGGAAGTCATTGTACCGCGTAAGCATACGCGGAGGTCATTGATGGATATCAATAACCTCCGCGCCGGTGTGCGTATATCATCTAACGAGCAATTTGATTGGGACGCACATATGGCGTAATACGCGGAGGTTATGAATTTAATTTGCTAAACATGCTAAACGAGCTCACAAAGCATATCCTTCTTTATTTAACTCAAAACTACAACCACAAATCCGCGGATTGACATATATCAAACTTACAGTAATTTTAGATTATCCAAGGTGCTAAAAATACCATTCTCTATCACTGTTTCTTCGCTTATGATTTCCTTCTGGCCAACAACGCTGTCAAAAACATAACATAATGTAAGTCATATTCCCCTTTCCAATTTATGTACTTTTTTACTTGAAAAGATTCAATCAATCATTTGTGCCACAATGCTAAACACCTGTAAGCCAACGGTTTCGCAATATTTGTCGCATTTAAAGTTCTGATGCTGATAAAGTGAAATTGACTGCGTTAGCCCAGTATGGACGTTAATCGACAGGTTATGGTGACTTATTCGTGGGGAGCAATCCTGAATGTGTTTTGGGACCAAAACGGAACCTAAGAATGTGGTTCGGTTTAGTCCTGGCATTGCAAAGGATGTGGTAATATAATATTTTCCTGTCTTTCAATGTTCTTAATTTGTATTATTTCATCATCGTATCGTTGCACATCGATCATCTTGTTAATCGTTCAGTGCATCCATATACAAATGTAAACTGAGCTCAAAAAGAAACTTATAATTTTTCACAAGGTCATATCTTGAAATCCTGTCTATCAAATTCTACCAACATTACACACAGGTTTACTTCAATACTCTACTCTTAACACATGTCAGTAACCACGCAGTTATCCAACTGACACAACAGCAAAATGCACTGACATGGAACAGCTTCATGGAACACATTCACAGCCCAGCCCTGTTTCATGAAAAAGTGTATGAAAAGCAGAAAGCATCACCGTTTTATCATCTGTGCAAGGATCTTGTGTGCATTCTCACAGATTTTTTGTGCTGGGTGCCAAATGTTGGGCTGTGAAAGTGGAGGAAGTCCAGGAAGCTGTCCCATGACAGTGCATTTTGCTGTTATGTCAGCTGGACAACTGCTTGGTTACTGACATGTGTTTTGAGTAGAGTATTAAAGTAATCCTGTGTGTAATTTTGGTTCATTTTGATTGACAGTATTTTAAGATATGACCTTGTGATTCACGCGGTGTAAAAAATTATAAGTTTCTTTTTGAGCTCAGTTTAGTTACCCATATTTCTTTTTAGACCAATGATACTTACAGCGTTTGGAGATTACTTAAATTTGCAAAAGTTGTTTGGTAGATATCTGCTGAAGATATGTTCCATAAATACCTGAAGTTTGAAGAATTATGGGCACAATGATATAAAAGACGCATCAAACGTTTGGATACTTAGTCTCTGTAGTATAACTGTAGTCTATTGTATTTGAAATTTTGAAAATGTATCGTATGTGAAAAATGATAAAATTGTTATTTGCTTTATATAAAATAATTTTGTTCAGCCTGCTTCAATTTAATACTTACAGTTCTTCCAGAAATGGCGTATCTTCAAATATGTTTACTTCCGACAAGGAGATATTATTGTAAGATAAGTCGCTATGGAAAAAAGAAAGTTGCAACGGCTCAAATTTACATCCTTCAAAATTACAGATTATATTAGTTTGATCAAGATGTTTGCCTTAATTGTTGATTTTTGACCACCGTTACCTTTGACCCAACGAAATGAATGTCATATATGCATGACATTTTGTGATCATGGGCAGAAGTATTTGTTGCTAAGGTTGAAGTTAACAGTCCGGTCCGACTGCCTGGCCAGGAAACACTGCCATGTCAGGCAGCATGCTGCCTGCGTAGGCAACATATGATTCCGAGTTTGGACAAATTAAAGCTAGCTGTCAGCTGTCAAGAAGAATCGCTGAAACTTTACAGTTATTTGTAGCATAATGAATAATTACTTACATCTTCCGTAAATTGAACGCACCATAAAACGCATACTTTGGTAGATGTTGAATGCTGCTCCTTGTAATTGATCTAAGTATAATATTAGAGTAAATGGTGATGATGATATGGAAGAGGATGAGGGAGATGGCAATGATGATGATGCCCTGAGGTTCTCAACTTTGGTTTGGGCGGGGATGTACGGCCGGGATTCCGAAAAACAAATGGCTGAAATGCACCTCGAATCTGCCGTACATCTCCGTACGCTCATTTCCACTAAGAACTATGATGATAATGATGACGATTTTTAAATAAAACTCAAAATACTGCGATCCAAAAAAATCAGTCATTCTCATTTAAACACTTACAGGGTGTGAAGAAATGTGAACCATTTGAACCATCCCGGTTGTAAAACGTCCTCTCCTGACGCAGAAAGAACTCTACAGGAAAAGAGTTGTACTTTGTTACTCTCATTTATTTGTTTTGTTGTTCAATTTCCATGCAACAGAGAATTTGTTTTTCAAAATAAGTTGCCGATTGAAAAGTGTATGTTAAACCAGGGAAGTGAGACAGATGAAACCCAGTCAAAGACTATATCAAAGTGAGTATCATACTTGCTGCGATACTGAATAAAAGAAGTTCAGGGGAAAGGGGAACAGTTCGATCGATCCACAATACGATGCACCTCCAACGGTTGCTCGGGAGAGACCAAAATACGCAGTGCATCATGGGAAATTGTCGATATCCAAAGCCCGCGTAATACGAGTACAAACACATAAACATTATGTCACTGTGTGTTTAAATATCAATATAATGATGAAAATGCACACACACTTAAACAGCAATTTACAATAAATATTATAGAAGATCCATATTCTATTAATTGATCACAAGGGATACATTGTGGAGCTGTTTTTAACATCATTATTATAATTAAAGACAAAGATAAAAAGACTAGTTTGCGTCTGACGTCACTGTCAATCAAATTCTCTACGATCCTTGATTGGCTAATAGCGCGTATAAGGAAGGTCGATTCATCCGTCTGGCTGGTGCCGATCGGCGAAAAGGAATAGCAGTGAATGGCTAAAATTACGTACTCTTACAAGGCAAAAAGCAACTTTTCTAGGCATTGTGGACATGGTGCCTTCGGTTAAGAAAGTTTCCTACTATTAAGAACTTAAATTTCTTCAGGTAACTTTCATTTATTTATCATTCATGAATTAATATAAATTTATTTTAAAGGAGGATTTCGTGATCCTAGCATCCTCTTTTTATGACATTTTTCAGTAGATATCCACGAAAAAAGCTTATTTCCAAAATTTCAGTTGATTCCGATTTTGCGTTTGCGAGTTATGCATGATTATGTGTATTACACTGCTCCATAGACAATGTGTTGTAATTTCGTTCTGGTGCCCCAGAACGAAATTCAAATTTGGCGATATTCTTGCTAAACGAATTAATCTGCAAGAAATATTTGGTACATAAACATTATGTAGCCAGAGGTATCCAGTGGTGTAAAAATCTCAACTTTTTTTGGGAAAAGTGGGGGGATGAGGCTGTGGATCACGAAATGTCCCTTTAATAGGTACCGTACTGTAGACTAGCATGATTTTAATTTTGTCATTTATTTAAATGACGACTTTATTTGTTACTTTAATATTTTACATGATAAATCTCTAGTAAGCCTACTAATATATTATAAATTCCTGTAATTTTATTTATTTTGAAATCATAATATCATGATTCATTTTCATTGACTAGTTTAGTTTTCATTTTAAATGTCTTTTTATTTATATGATGGTACTCAAGTACTTGTGGCTTTTGATACCACGGAATAATCGAAGTCAAGTGGTGACTTCCAATAAAGAGATTAATAATATAATGGACGTTCCCTTGGGTTTGAACGGTTTTTACCGCCGTGTTCAGCAACTCATATCATCACGACACTTGTAAACAAACCGTGCTCGGAGTTTGATTGACAGATGACGTCAGACGCAAACTAGTCTTTTTGGGGCGCCCGCCTTAAGCGGGCGCCACCTTATTGGGGGCGCCCGCCTTAAGCGGGCGCCACCTTATAGGCATGACTTTGTGAAAAGCTTCTAATTTCACTCTTGCTAGATTTACTTCGCAATTGTTTTGCTAAAATTGCTAAAATTATGCCCAGCGTAGAAATAAATCCACAATTTGCTTGGATTTTATTTTAATATTATTTTCTGATATGCACGGGATAAAATCTTGTGCGTATATTCTTTGTTTAAAATACAAAATTAATGGACTTATAAAAACACCAAATAAATCGTGACCATTGTACCGGGCTTAACCAGTTTACCGCCTCTTAGAACCCGATAGACGGTGACCAACACTATGGACCACAATAGCCTAATCTCAATGGCATAGTCCAATAACCTCAAATAAACAATCATAGTGCAAAATTTGACCTAACTTGCCGAGTATGAGTTTTTGTACCCAAAGTTTCAAAGTCATTCAATGAATGTACAAATGTATGTTGTATAGTTGTCCTTGGTACAGTGTATGAATAGGCATCTTATCAAGACCAAGATAGTGATAGTGACATAACAATTAACATGCTTATCTTACCAAGGTCTTATCTATCTGTATGGTGTAATTGAAAATTATTGTTTTAAGGATGAAACAACTGGCCAAGTTCTTTTGCATGGAAATTAGAACAAATTACTATACAAGCTGTATCAAAAAGTTTGGTACCCAGCAGTTTTGATAGTTATTGAAAAGCCTGGTTCTTCCAATTGCAATATCGGGTCCCCCTTAAAATGATAAAATGATCAGACCATGAATCTTTTGTGACTGTTTATGGCATTAATCAACAAATTATGCGGATCCTAGATGTGTCGAGGATGTTACGTTTATGAACAAAACGTTACGTTTGTATTTTCGACATTGTTAATCATTGCTACGTGTATGTTAACAAATGAAAGTTCTGTAATTTTGTTTAAATTCTTCAATGCTAAGTATTCTTTTGGATATCATCAAATTGTAAATCTCTAGTCAGATTTTCAGTGTGTTAACAACTATGTATCAAAGACAGCTTCATTCCAATTCAATTTATTTCATCCAAAACGGTCCTGTGATACACCTTCCCCAATCAAACACATTTGCATTTGATCATCTTCTACTCTTCCCTGAGTAGATCATTATAATATCAAATCTAAACACCATGCCATGGAATTCACCTTATCACGTCCAAACTCACATTGGGCGCCCATTCCTTTTTTAAAGGAATTTTTATTATCTTTGTCTTTCATTATATCGCACTCTCGTGAAAATTCAATGGCGATTTTGACCCTGGAGGTCAAAATTGAACTGACAAATGCAGTTGTTGGCGGCGCACCGTATTGTGAATCGCGAGAGTCAACGTGTAGCATGTCAAAAATAAAAATTCCCTCGAAGCACCATGGCCGTCGGTACATCTTAGTCCGTCGGTTCACGACGGGCTTTGGCGAATTTGGGTCAACAAAAGACAACAATGTTGTGTGAACTACATGTGCATGTGGATAAACAAAGTACAGGTTGCCCCAATCTATTAAATGGTGTACACTAGCTTGTTTTTTAATGTATTGCACTGCACAAGACGTTATGCATTTCTTCTGCATTACACAAAGATTTATTATAGAACATGGTCATGGTCATGGATTGTTATTTTCACATCATGCTGATCACATGCACCTGTAAGATTAGTGTCTTTGAAAAGAGCGGTATCGTAGTCAACCTATCATTGCACACATAAGTATACAGGTGATGAGTGCATATTGCTTATAGTGCGGCGCAATACATTCAAAAATAATATATTTAAAGATATGTGATTGCCCATTGTCCATCTGTCTCACCTCCCTGGTTACCGGGCCTGGTTAAACAAATTAATTAACAAAATGGTGGCTTACAATTTTTCTGTCTTTCTTGCAATATTCCTTAGCGTTTCCATGTTCCACGTTTCCTCGCAAAATATTGTCAAGCTTCCAGTTGATACGACGCAATTACAATTTTCTGGACAACGTCTGGTATCTATCAATATTATGCAACATAAGATGTAAAAAATGTAGACGCATGTTATTACAGGAATGGCGTTTTCATAATGTTTATACTTTTCTCACCACACCCATCTGAGTACAAAACTATAATTTGAGACAGAATTAAAAAGACTAGTTCGCGTCTTACGTCACTGTGAAACGAACTCCCCACGACCCTTGATTAGTTAGTAGTGCGTAAAAGGTAGGTTGGATCAGCTGGTACCTTTTACCGGAACACCAGAATCGCAGAAAAAAGCGAGCACTTACAGTACTTTTGCAAAGAAAAACTCAACTTTCCTAGGCATTTTGACATGGTGTCTTCAGGAAAGAAAGTTTCCTATGTAAGACCTAACTTGAAAATGAAAATATAACCACAGGGCAAGCTGTGACAGTGTTGAGTTCACAAATTGATCATCACGACGGACCTGTAAGCAAACCGTTTCTGAGTTTGATTGACAGATGACGGCAGACGCAAACTAGTCGTTTTAATTATGTCTTGGATTATAATATGCGGTCCAACTTTTCAAAAGTGATTTAACCCCGGGATTTAACTAAAACCACAGTATTCAAAAGTTGTAGCTCTCGTTAGAGGTTATCAGGCCTACTGACAAGAAATGGCCAAAAAGAGCATCATGTCTGTATTGACCGTTCCAGGCAAAATTCCCAGAACTATTTCCTTGAAATCGAAAGCATGCAATTTTAAATGCTAAAGATGGGTTACGGGGGCACGCCAATGAATACAAATGGTGAGAGGCCCATAGCCAACCGATGGAAAAATAGTTGCCCAATTTCTACGATACAAACCATGTAGTATTTTATTACACCGAACTTAGGATATGGGGATGAGGTTGCCATGTAGGTAAACTATCGTGTCATAGTGATTGACCAATAATGTGGCATTTGCTCATGAATATTTAAGAGGTGTAATAATAAATAAATTTATCTTACACAAATTGGATGACATTTGCAAAAAGCTATTTATTAATAATCATTAATATGCATATTTATGTCAGTAGATATTTATAATGAAAGACAGAGAGTTCGCGTCTAACATTCTGACAACTAGACAGAAAATGCCGTACTGCGCAGGTCGGCAAACAATCACGGCGCCTTTGCCCTGACGTCAGACGCGATTTAGTCTCTTTTTTTTTTATCTCTGTCTTATATTGTAACATATACACATACCACAAAAGGTTTCATCGTCTGCTAGAACGCAGTCAACGACGCCATCACATATCGATTCATTGACTATGCAAACGGCTTTATCAAAGACTGTAGGACGCTTGCATAAGTAATGTCCTGGACATATGGTGTACACTTTAGCATAAAATAGGATATGAAAAAAATGAGAGTGATTTTGCTTGTATGAATCTGATAATATAACTCCCACGACAAGTATTGTCATTGGGCTATTCCAGCTGATATCCATACAAATGGATGCACCCATTCTGGTACTCCCATTTGCATTTTGTACTCCCTGTGTGGAAGATTAGGGTTATGTTTCCATATAGTGTATGAATTTCAACTGGAAAGGCCCATTCAGCCTCTTCAAGTTTACCTCATTAAATCTATTGTTTTGCATGCAAAACATCGCATTGTATTTGATATTTATGTTAGTTTGTCTGTGAATAGCAAAAAATTATTTAAAAAATAACCAATCAAAATAATAATAGAATAATTTGCCACTCACCTACGACAATGAAGTCCTGGGCTTAAAAATAGGAAAAGCAAAACCATGAACTAAAAGCACTTTTATGCAAACCTGTTCTTCCTTCATGTAAACATATCCCAATTAGCCTATTCGCCGAAGAAGTATTGAATTAGCAGGATTAACATAGTAATTGGTTTATACTATTATTGACTGTATTGCCCTGCACTAGACGTCACGCCGCACATGAATAAAGACCTGGAACGTACTTCTATAGAATTTTCACATCATACTTATTACCCTCACCTGTAAGATTAGTGTCTTTGAAAAAAGCGGTATCGTAGTCAATCATCGCACACATACACAGGTGAATCCTGCTTATAGTGCAGGGCAATATATTCAAAAATAGTGTAAACCCATTGCTTTGGTAATTAATCCTGTTACATCACTAATTCTACGGCGAATTGTCAAGACTTTGATGAGTGATTAAACATCCTTATCCTATCAGCTGTAAATCCATGTCTTGATACAAACACCTGAGTATGTTTTACATGATGGTAATACTCGTAACCAAAAATTCCATTGAACCACGCCTTACCACAAAAAGTTTCATCTCCATTATTGATGTGGCAATCGTGAAATCCATCGCATTCATTCTCAAAATCAATACAAAATCCGTCCCCACAATGAAACTCAGATTGCAAGCACGCTTCTACAAAATGATCAAATGTGGACATACAAAACATGTTTTTCTTGGTCGGGGAGGGCGAGAATGTGTTTTGCCCCCCCACGACCAGGAAATGGCTCGCGACCCATTATTATCATGGCCAACTGATAAGGAGCTGACATGTTTCTACTGTAAAGGTTGTAACAAAACAATTATACAATTTAAAAAATAGTATAAGGCAAACATAAAACATGTCACTTGATTGCATTAAACAACCGAATATTTCAGAGAAACCATTCTCCGTCATCAGCGGTGTAATGCTGTTGGTAGATCTACTGACTGTTGATTTTCCAGTGTTTCTAGATATTGTTGACAATTTCCTTTTGTCCTTTGTGATGGTGTTTCTAGAAGAGAATCATATATTTTAGAAAGTTCTCGGCCCGTCTCTATATAGGGTGGGCTGGTCATCATTTCCAACATCTAGAAACACTCGAGAATCATCAGTCAGTCTACCAACAGCATTACACCGCTGATGATGGAGAATTGTTTCTGTGAAATATTCGGTTTAAAAAGTGAGTGTTGGTGCCCAGTTTTAAATCTACCTTTGATATCTATTCACAACACGTATAAATCTGAAATTAACTGATTTAACAATGACAATATATTCAACCAATTTTATTCACAAGAAATCATTTCCAAAATGACCAATTAACACACGACTAAGAAGTATACCGCGAAATACTAGGGTCGGTCAGTATGTAATAAGAGTTGACTTGTGACGTCATAATGGATTGTTTTCATGGCATTTCTCAATGATTACATAATACACTGTACCTTTGTCTTTCAAACAACACATGTAAAAATTAGATCACACACATGATTACGTAACAGCATTAGCATAAAATCAATGGTCTAGAGTCACCTGCTGAAATTGAGTCGTTTTTATTAAGGGAAATAAGGGGCTAAAATGAGGTATTGTTGTATATTTTATATTTTCTCGGGAATTAAAGTATGGAGAATGCTGCCTTTTGGAACAGTAATAGAAACTTCCAGTTCATTAAACCATGTTTGTTGGGCTGCAAAGGTTTTAGTTTATTTAAAATGTGTGGTCAAATATGTTTTATTTTTGACAAAATCAAAGCTTTTCTTTCTTTAAACATTTTGATATTGCCAAAAATAGCAAACGTGGAAATTTAAGTTTTTTTGCCAGTTCTGTTGACTAATCTCCAAACATTAAAACAGGAGTCTCCCTAGAATATATTTGAATCCGTGATTAAAATATAACTGTTATTCTACTATTGTTACATTAATACAAAAAGTAGTGGTACAGAGAGAGAGGCCACCGTTTGAATGAGAAATTTATTTTTAAAACTGTTCTGTTCATTTCAGGTTGAGATCATCCATACAAATTCATATGAATATTTAAATTAAAATTTTCATAGCATTTTTACACGGCCCTCTTAAAATGGAATTTTGCAATGTTCGTGCATTTCCAGCATGTTGGATCGGTCATCCTACCTACGCATGCGCTGAGTACCAGCTCTCTCAATCTGTTTCATTTTTTAGATAATTAATGTCATTTGTAATAACTGCTTTTTCATTTACGCCATTTTTGCAGAATAATGTTGCTTCCATTCAAGCCCTCAAGTTGTTGAAGTTCCCAGAGGCCCCATTTCGACCCAAGTTTAATGGCAAGTCTCATATTTTAGCTATATGCACCTTGTACATTTGCTGTTCTCGGACATTTTAAGGTTACACGAAGAAACGTATAAAAAACGTTATAAAAGACGTATAAAGTTGTTCTGTAAAACCGCGTTTTTTCAGCAATCAAATATCGCAGTGAGTCAAATGTTGGTGCATGGATGTATCTTTACATTATTTTGTGTGTTTATACAAATTTTAGAATCCGTTTGAAAATCCTTCGTTTAAATCATTTTTACGCACCATGTTCACAACATCAAAAACACGTTCCATGCACAAATGTTCGCTCCGTATAAAACCACGCAGGGAGATTGTTTTCTCCTTTTTTGTATTGTGCTACAAATCGACCAAAGAAATAATGTTGCCATGGGGAAGAACCAAATACAGTACCGATTAAATTTTATTAGCCCGTTTTTGGGAACAATTTTCGAGAATCTTGTACCATAAAACACTGTTATGTTACATTATCGATATCTGGATTGTGGAACGTTAATTTTGATTTCTAACTGCCTACATTATTTCTCAAATGTCTATCCCTTACTTTTACCATTTGAATTTCACTCCAAATTTAAGCTACTTTTGCAAAAAACGAGGTTTTTCGCCATCGCATAGTGCACTTACGTCCACGGCGAATTCACCGTGACCTTTCCAGCCATAAACCCGCTTATTGAAGATTAAACCGATATATGCAGTACTAAACCATTATATAGTAATCTATTGTCCAATGCAAATTTATTACCACCTGATAATATTGATCCAATGAGCGACCGAATTGTCCGCTACGGACGACTAATCCAATCGATAATGACTCTATTGACATGTACGAACGGAGCCCCACTGACTGAGTTTTGGGATATTTTTCACTGGTTTGCAGCTGTTTGCTGTCATTTACTCATCAAGGCGGAGTACCGTTATTATAAGGACTATGCCAATTATTTAAAGATTGACATGTAGAGAATAAGCCATAATTGATTGACAGAAAGTACTAAATTTGTACCTATGACGGTTTTATGACGCCAATCTTCAAAATACGATCAAAAAATGGCTGCCCGGTGAAGTAAAATGTGCATTGGAATAACACGGCGAGTTTGGATAGACGGTAGGATTTCTTTTTAATAAAATGTATGTTCCCCGTTATTAAAGCTTGTACCGGGTTGAAGATTCAGATATTTGGAAAAGAATAAGTAATTGAAACAGAGAGAATGTACTAAAATCATAGCTTTTATACTTTTTGATATATGATACTAACCAGTTCATCCCCAATAGCTACGATACAGCGCTACCAGTAGGGTTCAATTGCCTATTGTGAGTGCCCCTGTGTTATGTGCATACATGTAGTTAACAATAACTGCATGATGAATACCTTCGACATTTACAGCGGTGATGAGCTTGTTTATCATAAGAGCCTGTTATGCACTATTCCATAATAGTCAGTTTGAGATCAATCAATTTCGTATGTCTCCCAGTGGCTCAATCGGTTAGCGCGCCAGACTCTCGTTTAGTTTTGAGCTGGAAAACTTTGGTACGTGTTCGACTCCCTATTTGGTCCATTCCATTTATTTCATTTTATTTTTCTCTCACTTTTTTCTTTTTTCTTGTTCGTTTCTTTCTTTCTGACTGCAGCGATTGATTGTTTTTGCCCTTTTTTTTCATTGTATAATTCAGGAATTTTTAGGCTATAGGCCTACTATATAGTCTAATAGGCGCGGCCTATGAATATATTTTTACAAATTAGATTAAAGAAATATTGGTTGTTGGATTTGTTATTGTTGTTGTAGTTATTATTGTAGCCCTATATATTGAATATTCACTGTAAATAGGCATACTAGGCCTATTATAGCCTATAGAAGCATTGATTTATTTCACGACAGATATCATCCAGGATAATTTTAAAAATTGAAAATTTTGAAAATCCAAAGGAAAATTGCCGAAAACGGCTGCCCACAATCACCCCCCCCCCCATCAGCCCATATGGTCCTATCATGGTCGCCCCTACCTATTCCTGCAACATATAGGATGACTCACGAGCCGCGGTTTGTCCGTGGCCCTAGTTCAGATTGATACACTCAGCGCACTGAATGGTCTATTGTTCTATTGTGTCCGATTTGAGCGCTGACATATTGGAAAATGTTGCCAATCAATATTCATGAGAGTGTACATTCAACGTCCAATTTTCGAAATTGGGTGACTTGTGCTTGGCAGGTGTAAAATATATCTGACTGGGCGTTTTAAATACGTAACGCATTGACATCATCGAATGGCTGCCTATAGTGCTGTTAGTGTTAGGCCTTTGTGGGGGGGCTGTGTTTAGTTTCTATAATAATTATTATAAGGCCTACATTTATTTGTTATCGCTTTCTTTTCCTTTCTCTGTGCTTATTCTTTCCTTGCTAAAGTATCACTCCCTCTTCTTATCTCCCTTCCCTTCTCCATCCCCTCATACTTTTTGTCCCTCTTTCTCTCTTCCTCCAGCCCCCTCTCATTATTCATGACATTCTCCTTCTTAAAATAAAATAAAATGTCAATTTGTGAAACAACTTTAATATAGGCCTATACTAGTCCATACAGGACCAACGCAATATGTAGCACTATAATCAACGCCGTCAGGCGTTGGTCCTTATAGATTCGTGCTCTACCCCCAGCAGCGCAATCGAATTACCATAAGCAGTGACCTGAACCAACCCAGTTAATGACAACGTAATAACTCCAATATGGTTGGTAACCCCGCCCATCATTTTACCGCATCTGTTATGTAACTGGGACGAGTACGCTAGTCATCTCAATCGATTGATTTTGAGATTGCATGGATCAAAACACTTCACACTTTTGAAGTAGCTGGGTTTCGATAGACCAGTGTAGGCCTAAATCGTGATATCATATTGATTTACACTAAGCCAAAAAAGAAACTTATAATTTTTCACAGGGTCATATCTTAAAATCCTGTCCATCAAAATTAACCAAAATTACACACAGGATTGCCTCAATACTTTACTCTAAACACATGTCACTAACTATGCAGTTGTCCAACTGACACAACAGCCAAATGCACTGACGTACAACACCTTCCTGGACCACATTCACAGCGCAATAGATTTCTTTGGCTGGGTTCCAATTATTCGCCTGTGAATGTGATCCCGGAAGCTGTTCCGTGTCAGTGCATTTTACTGTTGTGTCAGTTGGACAACTGCTTGGTTACTGACATGTGTTTAGAGTAGAGTATTGAAGTAATACTGTGTGTAATTTTTGTTCATGTGCAGGCGAATAATTGGAACCCAGCCAAAGAAATCTGTTGCGCTGTGAATGTGGTCCAGGAAGATGTTGCATGTCAGTGCATTTTGCTGTTGTGTCAGTTGGACAACTGTTTGGTTACTGACAAGTGTTTAGAGTAGAGTATTGAAGTAATCCTGTGTGCAATTTTGGGTCATTTTTATGGAGAGGATTTTAAGATATGACCTTGTGAAAAATTATAAGTTTCTTTTTTGGCTTAGTGTATTTGGTAAAATCAGTGTTATTATATTAGTCTGGTTCTATTTTGGAAATGTGGTTATTTCAGCATCAAGCGGCAAGTTCGTGTAAAAGCTGGCAACCAAATTGTTTTGTTTAATTCGGGTATGCTGAATTCAAAACTTTTGTCTACCATTGGAACTCCGTGACCCTCAAAAAAGACCCTCAAACACCCTACATGCTCATAGTCATATAGGGGGCAAAAATTAAAAAATGCTCAAAATTCACTAAAAACATGTCAAATTATTTGTCTGGGTCTAAGGATTTCAAAAGTGTAACATATTTGCACGTAGGACATATAGTTACCAAGTTTTGATGCTCGACAGGTCCAAGGTCAATTTGAATGCAAGGTGTGAAAAATTAAAATTTACTCCGATTTTCGAAAAATGGATGCAAACTGTTCTTCAAGTTCAAGGGAGTCTTTGATTAATATAATAGAATAGAATCACAATAACTACACATCAAGCATCAATCAATAATCATTCGCTTGATCAATCGATCAATTATTAACAAATTACATTGTAGTCTCACAATTAATGTACCGTATCTTGGTGTTAAAATATTAATCAATCAAGTAATCGAGTCAAGCAACCATTAAATTTATAATCAGTCTCCATGGTCTTACACTAGGATCCACAACATGCTCATCTAATAAGGGCACAATTCTTTAACCCCAATACATTTGTATATTCATTGAATGACCTTTGAGAATTTGGGTACAAAAACTCATACTCTGCAACTTGAGGTCAAATTTGCACTATTGAGTATTTAATTGAGGTTATTGAACTATGTCATTGGGATGAGGCCATTGTGGTCCATAGTGTTAGATCTGGCAATCTCAATCAGTTAGCCAAATAGTTATTGAACGCTCATAAATTCATCAATCTCAAATTAATCAGTCTCTCAATTAACCAATCTATCAATCATTCATTCATTAATTCAATTACAAATTGCATTCGTTTATAATTCATATGAATACATGATATTCATTCATTAGTGACTGATTAATCATCAATGGAATGACAACTCGAGCAATTTTAATAATGATTCTGATATGATTAGTCTTTGATCTAAAATCTCTAAACAAAAAAGTAAGCAAGCAGAAATGAAAGAAATCTAGTTTCTTGATATAAGCTCTATTATTTAGGGAGCAAACCAAAAGTTCGATGACGTCATATAATCGATTTTTCAGTTTAGCAGGGGAGGGGGTCAAAAAGTCTACGTTTATCTTTTGGTCTGAAATTCTCAACATTTCACATTTACGGACGGAGGGGCCGGCCTCCAAACGAAAGCAAATTCGTTTATAATAAGTCGTCAACCTTTGATTTGTTCCTTTATTTATCTACTATAACTCCTTTAGACTTGTGAACACAATGCAAGAAAGAAAGAAAGAACTTGCTGAACTTATTATTTTCAAGAAAAGTAAATAAATGAGTGAAACCCAAAGTTTTCATGAAGTGCGTGTCCTCCAATTCTATATTGTTCTTAAACATGTTAAACGAATAGGCCAACTATCACAATTAATAGAGGTTGTGCATATGACGTATCATACCGTAAATATGGCGGACTACTCAAATCCATTCAACAAAAGCATGATTGCAATCTACTGAGACAGTTCGTCTCACACACAGAACAAATGCACTACGATCAAATAGGTTGATGACAACATTTGATTAAATGGACTGCACTGCCCCATGATTACGGTGAAGGACACCGGTTCAATTCCTTTGTTTGTGGCCAATCAATAATTTCAAGCACAACCTCTATACAAAAATAGTAACGAATCGTGGTTTATAACCAGGACAATATTAAATGTAGTGATTACACCACATTTCGCCAAATGCATTCTAGAAACGCTTGCTGTTAGAATAAGAAAAATTTTAATGCTAATTTATTGCACATTCTAGGGAAGCGTGGTTACCTTTTAAAATAACCGAGTGAGAGGGTTTTCAAGAAAATATTTTTCCTGTCAAAACTGAAGCATCCTCTGTATAAAAGAAAATATGAATATTAAGGGAGGTGTAATGAGCGTGAACCTGGTTTGGATGCAGAGGGAGTGTGCCTGTAACAGACACAGCCACCAGAAAAGGACCAGCTCAGATCGCGCGCCAAATAAGTTTGCAGCCCAGAAATTTCATTTTTTTCTCAGCCTTGCAAAAAACAGGCAGAGGTGGGAATCGAACCCGGGACCTCGGTGTTGTAAAACCTACTGCGTTACCACTGAGCCAACTGACAATCAGCTATGAGAAGTTTGATAGTAATCCTTGATATTGCTGAATAGAATAAATCAATACTGATAGGTCTATTTATCTAATGTACGATGTTATTCAAATTGGCCTATAAACTAGGAATATAATGTGAAATGACTATCAATCGATCAATCAATCAAGTTGTCAAGTTATCAACAATCAATAATAAACCGACGTAGGCCTATCATGGAATATTACTAACTAGGCCTACTAAACTAATATACCAAATAAATAAAATAAATAAATAAGTCAGTAAATAAATAAATAGGCATAGGCCTAAATAAATAAATAAATACATAATGCAGAATGCAGTTAGTATTTTAGTTGCAAAATTCAAACATTCTATTCACACATTCTATTATAATTTTCTGCTATACACGCAAAGGACCTGTGCCTTTAATATGTCCGCGCCTAATCAATAATGAGTCTTTCACCATGCTCACACACCATGTTAAACTATTGTATCCCTGCAAGTATTATGTACTGACCAAGTCCTAACACCTCAATGAAATGGATGCTATAACGTACCCAATCAAGCGAACATATCAAGGTCATATCAGGGCGTTATACAAAGAATGGTCAAAGGTCAACGTTTCCAAAGAAGTATAGTAATAGATGTAGACACAAGCTTTCGTGCGGGAAACATAAACACATAGTCGTCAGTCGTGTGGTTTTATGAGATTTGATACGGCGCTGAAGTCTATTGGCTGTCCCAAAATCAGTACCAGACCCGGTTTCCAGACGGCAATGTGTGTGTTGTTACAAGGAATGCAAACTCATTTTATCAATGAGTGAACCACATAGAGGAATACGACATCTATCGTGAGCCAATCTGCATTCTGTTGCCTGCAAAAGCCGACGATCAGGTAAAAATTCTAAAAGCAGCGTGACTAGATATTTGCGTTAATTTCATGATACGTGTAAAACGCATTGAAAACGCCAAATTGCAGTCATAAAATATATGATATTAGTAAATCACCCAATCGAATGTTAACGTAGGTATGTGGAAAAGAACTGCAATAACAATAACAAACTATGTGCCCAAAGAGTTGTCTTTGGCATGTCGCTTTTTTGAAATATGACCAAAAATATCAAATTTTGGAAAAACGCCCCAAAATTTAAAACAAACACGAACCTTCCAAAATAAATATATATTAGCACTCGGCGGCCCAGTCACTACCTGCCGCTGTGATTTGGGGTAACTCATTGCTTCCCCTCTCCAGATACCGGAACTTCAAGGTCGCTCATACCCCAGCCCTTAACTGCACATCATATATGTGACCGTACAGCACGAATGAGCCGTAAATGTCCTCAATTGTATTCTGAGTTAGGACCCGGTGCTTAATCTCGCCGATTACCTCTGCGTCGTCTCGCAGCATTTCGATGGCTCTACTGCGTCTTGCAGTTTCAAGCCGCAGCACGCCGATGAATTAATATAGTGTAGCCATATACCTGGTTGCGAATTCGCGAGCAGTTATGGGCATCGAGTTCGCAACATCTTGCCATCTTCTCGCTCTGCGGTTTGCCATTCATTACTCAAAACCTTTATATTAATGTTTATTGTAGTACGTACTTGAGTGTACTCACCGTGAGCAATTTGCGGATCAGTCGATATAATCCGGCAAATAATCAACGCACTCAAGGACACTAATTTGTAAGGGTATTGTTGTCAAGTGTTATAAGCCGGTTGCGAGAAATGTAGGAGTTGGGCCGATCAAGCCGATGAACGGGTGACTGAACATGGCTTTTCATCGAGCAGACACACATTTTGTTAGTGCATATCGCAACAGTATTTTATTTCTCAGCATAGGCGCATCGGCTTGGGCCTGCGTCTTGGGTTGCGGGCACGCCGCAGACTTTATCGGCGAGATTAAGCACCCAGACCTTACAGTGTAAAATGGCCATGAAGGTCGTATTCATTAGTACCTCAATTTGGTGCTACGTGTACCTCATTTAATGAGATACACGTAGCACCAAATTGAAATACCTATGAATATGACCTTCATGCCCATTTTACACTGTAACTCAGAATACAATTGAGGACATTTACGGCTCATTCGTGCTGTACGGTCACATATAACGATTCGTGATACCCAATTGTGGCACATTTGATGTCGTTCATGAGGCAGAGAATTTTATTTCAATTATATACACGCCAAAATATTTTTTTAATTGAGCGAGAATGGCGATATAAAAAACGTTGAAAATTCCATGTATAAATGACATTAGACCCAACAAATGATTACTGTTTCGTTTTTATGGTAATCTAATCTTTTATTTCCTGAAATAAAATTATGGGTCTAATGTGGGTTAATTGTATAATTGATGAAAACATCGATGTGTATAAAAGAAGCTACAAGAAAAATGGTAGGCCACGCCACATTGATAATCTATGTTTTTAGTATACGGCGTGTTCGTAGCGCACGTGTGAATCAAAATCGATATACTATTGTCCCGACTATTGTGCGTGTATAGCCTCATTTATAAAACATGTAGTTATCAACAATTGAGCGCTATTAATACACATTAATGTTTTTAAACAAATAAAATTCCAAAATATGTTACGTTTTCTGTCTTTGTTTGTCACTTGGTATGTTGAAGTAATGAAGTTGCGATTATTTTTTTTTAATTTTCATCATGACACCATCAAGCCTGATAGCCGAGCGGTCTAAGGCGCTGGTGTTATATCAATATCGTATAGGAGTACATTATAGCGGCTGAGTGCAGCGTGGGTTCGAACCCCGCCGGCGCCTCTGACAAAATAAATTTCATTTTTAAATTTCATATTATGTTAGGGAAATGTGGCTGGGAGAATGTATGTATGGCGAAGAGTGGTGTGTGTAGTGATCATGACAAAAGGAACTGATTGTGCGCAACAGGTCAGTGAACTGAGGTTAAGAAGAACATCGAGTATTATAATAGCATTAACACATTATGCAACTGAAGAGGATTAATAATCAATTTTGTTACGCAATACTTGTGTCAATTCCAATCTAGAAGCTAGTGTTTTGGTAGCAGGTAGGCAAGCCACACCTACTGACAGCTATTGATGATATTCAGTCAATCGGATTGGCTGAATATCATTAGTAGCTGTCAGTAGGCGTGGTTAATCAGTTGACATTTCCTCGACTTTCCAGGTCAGGATATGTCTAATCTAGAAGGACCCACGCCTGACGGCGTGGACTATCGTACTAAATGGAGCGTGGTCCTCCTTGAAGGACTAGCCTATACCGGTATACTTATTATATGTTACATGAAGGCCTATACGTAGCTATTACCATTATACGTGACATGCAGACATGCTAGGCCTTGATATGTAATCATTCAGCAAGCGCATTCAATTTATTTAAATGAAGCACCTACAGTCAGTGGGGTGACAACGAACTGCATCAGCGGCTAATGTGTGCCTTTTGAGCTTACGGCTATTCAATTACACCCTTGAGTGGTATAACAACAAAAGGTACTTTTCGTTATAGTAAGCGCTTTTACGCGACTTTCGTTTGATCACTTATTGACAGTAGTCTGCTAGGTAAAGCGTTAATACACTGTCTGGTCAGCTTACCGATTTAATGGTGGAAGCCCTTTGTCCCAAACAAAAGGTACCTTTCGATGAATAGCTTCTCAGATTTCAAATCGGCACAAGTGTACAATGCGTTACATAATCTATTGCCTCTCCATTCTTAATAGCTCCATGGATACACTATTGTACGCGCGAGTTTATTCTTTTCTGCATGGCTGTTTCCATTATTAAATCGCTCCACAGACTCCGAGTATTAGACGTACAATATTGTATGTACAATATGTACGTTATTTAAGCGCGCTTCAGACTCCATATTGTACGTACAATATTGTATGTACAATACTTTTCGTGACGTCAAAAAGTATTGCACGTGCAATAAATAGTATGTACCGGGAAAATATATATTGTGCTACAATCGTTGGTTGCTTAATTGATACGTAGTTGCCAAATTTCTAAGAGTGGTAAATTTAGTGAGTGTTCGTGCACGGAATGATGAACATCTTTTTATGTCTTTTTGTATTCAACTGTACTTAATATTAAAAGGCCTATTAATACTAACGATATTAATAATATTAAAATTGTAATAATAATATAAATTGCGCATTCAGTTCTTATTTATTTATTTATAGATTTATTTATTTAGGCCTATTTGTTTATTTTATTTATTTGTATGGAGCCCCGTTCCCGATTTCATTATAATCGGATGGAGACACCATGACCTCGTTAACCTAACCTTTTTAACTATTTATGAGTCGGCGCATTGACGACTAAGCCAGCTTGGCAAAGACTGCCCCGCCCTTGTTGAGTCAGTTGATTGCGAGCTGGCTGGTCGACATCACGTCTTTATTTAGTGAGTACATTTTATTCAGAATCAATTTGATTTGTAGTAACTTGAAATAAGAATTAAATATATTGCAAAGAAATTAAATTATTGGTTTCAGCTAGTTATTTTGTGTGAGATCTCGGTTTCCTCTTTTGGCGTTTAACGTCATAATAAATTGGTGGAGTTATCCGTGGTTTTCTTTTCATTAATTCTTAATCGACAGTACCACCTGTCCGCTTGTTTAAATTTCGCGCGTTTTTGCAGTGAGCTTTGTTCCGTGTACTATCCATTCAGTATTATTATTCAATTCAGTTAACTGCACTATTCATTCATTGCTTGGAAGTATTATTAATATGGGCTATGTTTGTCGTGTAGTACCGGCCAGCTCGCAGTCTACTCAGCATATTTCGGCATATTTGGGTATGTAATTTTATTTATTTTAAATATTGTGTTATACGGGCGTGGCATTATCTTGTAGGCCTTGTTTATCGAAATTATTATACTGGGTATGAGTATAGCCCACAAGAATGTTGGTTATAATTATTTCCATCGTCTGTTGCCACACGTAAATGAAATATAGATGGAAATAATAATTCATTGCAGTGTATTCATTGCTATTTTAGCCGCTTTCCCA
This sequence comes from Amphiura filiformis, assembly GCF_039555335.1. Lineage (NCBI taxonomy): Eukaryota > Metazoa > Echinodermata > Ophiuroidea > Amphilepidida > Amphiuridae > Amphiura > Amphiura filiformis. Next base: position 319,293 of record NW_027305500.1, read on the forward strand.
GTCTTTTGTTCAGATATTTTGGATAACGCTACGCTTGTTGAACCAATGCCAGAACAAGAGTCACCACCGATAGTCACCATGTCTAAATATGAAGGGCATTTTAAAGAATCGTATTCTGGCAAACCAGAAGAGAATTTAGAGTTGTTTTTGGCACGATTTGAATTAAATTCTCAGTTACGCGATAAAAAAAAAAAAAAAGAAAAAAAAAAAAAAAGGCCGCCCAAAGACCGCTAATGCTCTAGGTCGTTGAAGGTGTTAAAAAGTACTCTTCTTACCTTCTGCATGGTCCAAAGTTCAAAATTGTCACGGATCATCAAGCTTTGTGTTGGATATTTGGAAGAAAACCTGTCACAGGTCGGTTAGCACGTTGGGCTTTGCTACTGCAATCGTATGACTTTGAAATAATTCATAGGCCAGGTAGTACTATTCAAAATGCCGATGCTTTAAGTAGAATACATCAAAATGTATCATTAAGTTCTAGCCAAATTCCTATTGAATTGCCAAGTAATCATAGCAAAGTAGATGTCAAGTCAGGTCAAAGTAAGGATTGGATTCCTTTAAATTGGATTCCATTTGGGTTTGGTTCACTAGATGATGATATTTTTCCTTGCCATACAAAACCAAATGTCAGTACAATTCGTAATCTTAGGTTTCAACAAGGTAAAAGGTTAAGTGACAGAAATGAGGACAAGTTTGAAACTTATATACCCCACATTCATGATAGTGTTAATTTGTCTGATTTTAAGCAGGAACAAAGAAAAGACTCCTTTGCAGCCAAGATGATCAGATACCTTGAGATAGGCGATCTCCCAGATGACAACAAAGAAGCTCGTAATATACTGCTAGAGTCTGAACATTATTTCTTACATGAAGGTGGGTTATTTCATATCTGGTCCACTCCAGCAAAACGTCATTTTCCTGAAAGGACCACTGTACAATTGTATGTACCGTATAGTTACATTGATACAATTTTGAATGCTCATCATGATCAAGCCCTTGCTGCTCATTTTGGATTTCACAAAACTTATGCCAGTATTCGAAAAAGATATTTTTGGAGAGGTATGTACAAAGATATTGATAATTGGATTAGATCATGCGTTTCATGTGCTAGTAGAAAAACACCTAAGCATAAAGTAATTGCTCCGTTAATGACCATGGAAGTTCCTGGACCATTTGAGAGAGTAAGTGTCGATATTTTAGGTCCACTTCCTATATCTACTTCAGGCAGTAGATACGTCTTGTGTTTCACGGATCACTGCACAAGGTGGCCAATTTTGGTCCCAATAAAAAATATGGATGCTAGTACTGTAGCTCACTGTTTTTTACAAAGAGGTGATATGTAATCATGGTTGTCCAAGGTTTCTTCTAAGTGACAGAGGCACAAATTTCCTGTCAAAGCTGATGCTCGAAGTTTGTCGTATCATGACAACAAATAAACTCAACACCAGTTCATATCATCCTCAGTGTAACGCAGTACAAGAACGTTTTAATGCTGTTATACTAGACACTATTTCTCATTATGTCAATAAGTTTCAAACAGATTGGGATGACTACCTGCCATCAATCCAGTTTGCGTACAGAACCAGTTCTACTGACAACAGCGTAGGATTCAGCCCGTTTTTCTTACTCTACGGAAGAGAAGCAATCTTACCAATGGATGTTGCCTTACTGGAGCCAGAACGTTTAACAGATAGAACCGTGAGAGAACACATCAAGCAACTGGTAACTCAGCTGGAAACGACTAGGGAAATCTCCAAGCATCATCTACAGCAAAATCAACAGACCATGAAAAAGCGGTATGATCAACACGCCACTGATGTCCAATATCAGGTAGGAGACAGTGTATTCATATATTTCCCAGTAACACAACCAGGATTGTCCAAGAAACTGTGCAAACATTGGTGCGGCCCATACTTGATTATAAAACAATCAAGTCCGGTGAATTTCATGGTTAGAAATCTTGAGAACAATAAACTCTTGAAGGCGCCTATACATGCAAATAGAATGAAATTTGCATATAACCGGTATGTTCGCCCTGCAAATAATGAACTTCCTGTAGACCTTCAAGCTCAAGCACCTGTAGCAGTATTGGATGACACAGATCTTCCAAAAGACTCATTTGAGCCCTTACTGGCTAAACAAACTGTCAAAGATTCAGTTATTTTACCTGTGCCGGGATTACCTGCACATAAGAAACAAACTGACAAACTGTATGCAGTAGAAAAAGTCATCAGAGGAAAATTCGTCAACGGTAAACTGCATTACCTGATTAAGTGGCAGAACTTTTCAAGCAAGTCTAATTCATGGGAACCTGAAGACCATCTTACTGATGCCACTCTGGACTTTTTGAAGACAAATCCTGTCAGGATAGCAGGAAAAGTGAAATAATTTAAAAAATGCCAAAATATGTTTATTGTGTGTATATATTTATTGGTAATGTCATGAAAATTTAATGAAATGAAATGATTGCCTGCAAGAGGTACCGGAAACGGACATGTTATTCAGGCATTTTGTGTGAACATTTAAGAATAATTTGTGATGTCAACTTTCAGTATAAAATTGGCAAAATACGCAGATAAGTTGATTGAATTATGTCAGTATTTCAGAATAAGTTGACATTATGAAGATAAAAGTAATGGAGAAACAAATTATGAGATCAAGAAAATATTTGACTCAAGAAAATGTATGTTTCTGAAATGTATGTTATATTGTATTATGTATTGTAAATCATGTTATTGCAAGCTTGCTAATCAATTGTTTGTTTTGTTCTTTATTGAGTTTTATACAGAATGGAATTCAGAGGGTACCCTCCCCATGACCTTAGGATCTTCTAGTTCTTTCATCTTACTGGACTTGACGACAGCTACTTGTTCGATTAGCGGAGTATGCATATCCGCGCGGGATGCATATGCTTCTTAGTTAAATGACTCTGTGGAAGGAGAACGGCGACTCTGGTTGCGCGCATTTTGTTATCAAAATTACTAGAGGCCCGTACTCCGGAAGCAAGAGTACCGCTGGTAGGAATATAAGGTCTTGGCAATTCAAACTCAATAGGAATTATTAAATTAAGTAAGTTTCATAAATGATGTCAATTAAAAAGTAAGTGTAGTGTAAAATAATGTGTTGATTAATTTAAAAAAATCAAATCGTATGAGACGATTCAAAAAAAGGGGAGGCGGATGTTATGGAGCCCCGTTCCCGATTTCATTATAATCGGATGGAGACACCATGACCTCGTTAACCTAACCTTTTTAACTATTTATGAGTCGGCGCATTGACGACTAAGCCAGCTTGGCAAAGACTGCCCCGCCCTTGTTGAGTCAGTTGATTGCGAGCTGGCTGGTCGACATCACGTCTTTATTTAGTGAGTACATTTTATTCAGAATCAATTTGATTTGTAGTAACTTGAAATAAGAATTAAATATATTGCAAAGAAATTAAATTATTGGTTTCAGCTAGTTATTTTGTGTGAGATCTCGGTTTCCTCTTTTGGCGTTTAACGTCATAATTTATTTATTTATTTATTTATTTATTTATTTATTGATTACTGATTGATTAATTGATTTAGCGATTCATTTATACTGACATTTAGTCATATATTGATTTAGTCAGTTTCTTAAGTATTATTTGTAGGCCTATGCATTTATTCTGGTTTTGATTTGATTGATACTGACATTTTTATTGTTTTTTAAAGTTGTGGCATATAACATTATACATTATAACACGTTGTGTTATGAATTTGCAACAGCTTTTTACATGTTGATATCGTTGAGGCATGTTATGATGGTGTATGTTATAGACCTACTTATGATCATCCCAATACATCCATAAACGTGTTAATGTGAAACGAGATTACTTGAAATATATATTTCAGAGTTGAAAGAGTTTCAACTACGAACATAATTCTGAAATATGTCTCTCTGATTGGTTGATTGTCAAGAGGATTACGGCATCCTCAAAGCCTCTTGCTGTAATTCTCTAATCTATATCTATTATAGGACCGATCTTTTGAAATCCATACAACCGTGTCAAATGAAATAGTCTCGGATCATAGTTTGTGGACGATACAACATTGATACGTCAGATTTCGGAATTGTGTTAAAAATAGGCACAAATCACATTGAAAACAGGTTGAATGCTGGCAAAAGTAGATAAAATAACCCCGGGGGGGCACTCCCTATCTGAAATGGCAGGGATGTGCCTCGGCCATGTTAAAAGTAGGGGGCATTCAGGTCAAATGTACAATTACAAAAATATGGGGTCATTCAGTACACAACATGAATAAAAATGGGGTCATTCGGTATGAAACTTTGAAAAAAGGATGGTCATTGGTGTAACAAAAAGTAAAATGGGAGTCATTGAGTAGAGGATTGCCAAAAGAGTATCATTAAGTACACATAAATAAGTGCCAAACTGCGTAAAAACAACTTGGCCACCTTGGAAGAACACAGCGTAGAGGAGAACACAAATACCACCTAAATTTGGGAATTAAAAGGGGGGTCATTGGGTATAGCAGGAAATAGAAAAAGGGGGTCATTGAGTACATGGATTTTTTTAAAGGGGGTCATTGGGTAATAGGTAGGACCATAACACAAAAAAGGGGTCATTGGGTACAAGCCGGTTTGAAAAAGGGGTCATTCCCAAGGCACATGATGCGTATCCACTATGGAAGTGCCCCCCCGGGAAAATAACTATGGGTCGAATTTACATTAATCGGTGTCCTGGGCCAGGATAACATTTAGGACTCCTTCGCATTCTAAAACAATACTTTGAACACCAAATGTCCTTGCTTTCATTTTCTCATTTAATTTGATTTAATTGTAATTAATTTCTTTGTCCACTGGCTCTGTGGTAAATCTTTATCGCCCATTACCCGTGTTAATCTATTTATTTATTAAAATGCACCATCTATTAAATTCCTGTAATACCATGTATAGGCCTAGTGTATTTGATAACAAATTTGTTTTTATTTTTTATTGGAATTTGGGTGCCATTACACGATTTCATATATATAAAATATGTTTGGGCATGGCGGAATTAGTATATGATTAAAGATAGACATACTCTTAGGCCCCCTTTTTTAATGTTTGTACATTATTAATATTAATATTTATGTACAAAATGCAAACGAATGTATATATATTTGATTGTTTTGTAAACATTAAATTTGATGTTTACTCATAATTATGTCTGGAAAGTCAGGGGAAAACTAAGCAGCATCGGTATTTAGTTTCCTGGGAAAGTGGATCAGATGAGCAGTGAGTAAAAGCATTCGCCCTAAATCTTTATTTGATTTTTATTTTTTATGAATTTATTAGGCCTACTGGTAAAGTGCAGAAAAAACCTCAAAACGCACTCTAGGATTTTTCATCAGCAGCAGTAGAAATTTATCTTGCATAGATTTTCTGGTGTCCTCGCTTGGATTTAGCAAACAATGAACCGTCAGGGTTATAATAGCGCGGGATTTAATCTGATTCAACTAGTCGTGGCACGTATTGTATTTATTGCACGTGTAATACTTTTGACGTCACGAAAAGTATTGTACATACAATATTGTACGTACAATGCGGAGTCTGAAGCTAGTTTAATCTATTGTTATTCTATTTCCAGCAATGTTTTATGTTCTAACAAATGTTTGATGACGTAAAATCGATAATATGTTACGTACTATATGTGGTAGAAATATATTATCGATTTTACGTCATCAAACATTCGTTAGAACTTAAACATTACTGGAAATAGAATGGCAATAAATTAAATAACGTACATATTGTACATACAATATTGTACGTCTAATAAAAAGTCTGTATACTGCTTAACTTACGCCCCTCTGGAATCAAGCCTTGAAAATCAATTGTATTTAACCTTAAACACGTGTCTTTGTTGTTTGTTAAAGCCTTAATGTACGATCTTTATAAATTTTTAGATTTTTCTTTTTTTCTTCTAAAATGATAATATGCAATCATTATGAAAGTTCCCAATACATTTGGACGCGAAAAACATTGGGAATTTGCAAAGAAACAACATCATAAACTTCACCTCTATCACTCGAAACATCTCGCACTATTTGGATTAGGACAGCGAGTGCGGCCCATCGATATTAATACAATCAGATGTCTAACGTGCGTACTGAAGAATAGTACGAGTGCGTAACCGCATTTTCGAATAAAGTTCCACAAATTATGATAATGAGTTCCACAAATTATGATAATCAGTCAATATCTGTTAATGCGCATGCGCAACATGTACAATATGCCGTACATTGTACATGCAATTTGATGAAATCTTATGACGTCATTTTTGTTCGTCCGATCAAAAATTAATGGCGACCAATTTTCACCGCTTACATTGAAATTTCCGGGTTTTCATCCAAAATATCTCAACATCAGCTGATGTTTATGACTTGGTACTTTGTCACCCGTGAACATTTGCGGACTTTTACCACTTGGATTATATTGGGCACACGCAGCTCTTCGATTTTAATTGATTTTGGACAAGAAACTCCCGTCTCCAAATCGGTGTACATTTTACACGCAATTTTCGCATTGGGCAGTGCACTGCAGTGTGGGCTGAGAGGTTGTACTGCAATGTCTGCAATGGCAACAACCGTGTCATGGATGTCATGTCTGTATAGTTCTCTGACCGGGATCTCTGATTGATTTCATCAGCTACTTCTCCTGTCACTGACGGGTAAGTAAGTTTAGCCCGGATTTTAGCTCATATTTGGACAGGAAATCTACTGTTACTGACGGCCGTATACCCATCATTCAATCATCCCCATATGCCATGCATGCATGGTTACATTTTTCACTTGCATGCTTGTCAATGTATGCTGAGACTAGTAAACCAACAGGTCAATGTCATACAGTCGTTGATAGCAGTAGTTATGCATAGACTCTGGAGTTTAACATTTGTGACATTCTATTAAATCACCGACGACACACCGAGTAAATGTTCGCGCCCATGCCATGTCGGCATGGCCATGGGTTTGAATTTGATCAAATAGAAAAATTATTTAATAGAGGCCGTCAGCGTGACGTCATATGCCGCCATCTTGTGGGTACACGCTGCGATGGTCGTTCGATCTCCATGCGTAAACAGCAAAATCACTGCGTTGTTGCGTGATAACAGCTGCGTGGCAAGCTGCGCCCTGCACGTAGTGTCCGACGCATGAACACACAGATCATATTTGTACCCACAAGATGGCGAAAGGCTGACGGCGTGGCCTCTATTTGTGTACATTCAACTACGATTGTTACTCACAACTAATCATGCTAAAATAATACACGAGTGTACAGTGCTACTCTACGCGAGTACTCGTCCATAAGTAAGCGAGGTTATACTATGATCAGCTCTTAATCGGCGGGAATTATTCGCCTTTTGTTACTGCGCGAGTCAATAAAGTTCCAACTTACGCACACGTAAATTCACAAAAGCACGCGTCTTCACTCAAAGCGCAGATCGCATAACTGCTGCGCCCAGCTGTGTGTACGCCGTTCTATATCAATCCACGATGTTATGAGTCCCCGCCTATTAAGAGCTGATCAGAGACTGTGTACAACAGCTTACTACGCTTAGCCACGCAAAGAGTATGTTCCACGATGTACACGAATTAAATAATTTTTCTATAGCATATGCTTACAAAATGTAGTACTGGTAGGCAGGCATATGTATAATGTAAATTTGACGAAAATTTAAGTACAGGGCGTTCATGCGTGGTCAGACGTGCCGCTATACCATTTTTCACCCTGATGTAGCAGTGACGTCAGTGCGTATTTCATTGGGTGCAGCTTCAAGTCGCTAGTTTTTGCTCTAAAGCGCTGGCGGAGTACATGCACATGCTCAAAGCATGAAAGACATGCGACGTCGCATGGATGCGTGTGAGATACAGATGCCACAACTCGTTCACATCACTGTCACATCAGGCTGAAAAATGGCACACACGACACCGCTATTCCGACCACACAAATCAGGGTCTTAGGCAGGATTTGAAGGTTTGGGTGTGTAAATAAAAAAAACTGGGTAGGCCTACTGTGTGAATTTAAAATTTGTGTGGGCTAAAACTGGGTGGTTACAAATTTGGGTGTGTAAAACATAAAAACACTCCCTATATGGCTGGCTGCCTAATCCCTTGTACTGTACATGCTGTATGTCAGTCCGAATATGAAAATCACTGCACTCATCTGACACTGTCCGAAATTTAATTCTAAAAAACATGTAGCTAGTCCAAATGTTTTTCAGACTAGTGCAGTATTTTATTAAAATTCTGAAAATCATGTCACCAGCCCAAATCTGAATAGCACAGATTTAGATCAATATGCAGCTAGTCTGAATATGAAAAGTGTATACTGCACAAGATGGCAAGAAAAATACTGCACCAGTCCAAAACTGAAAACCATCGGCATTGCTCTAGTCTGAATCTAAAAAAAAACCACTGCGCTGGTCTGGATATGAAAAACACTGCGCTGGTCTAAATATGGGAAATATTTGGACTAGCTCTATGGACTATGCAGTGTTTTCAAATATATTCGGACTAGTATTGTGGTTCTCAGTGTCGGGCTACAACGCTATATGGTTTTCAGTTTCGGACTGGCGCTGTATTTTTCAGATTCGGACGAGCGCAGTGTTTTTCAGATTCCGACTAGAGCAACACGAACGCCACTGATTTGAACTCCTTACTATAGGGTCTGTGGGCTATTTTGTTGACAGGGCCCTTATCCTTAAATCCGCCACTGGGCTGCAATATGCTAAAAAAATAATAATTAATAACCACAATAACACACTCGTGTTTCACTTTTTTATTTCACAAACTAGGTCGTGACGGTGACGGTAACCTGGATTATGATGATAAGGAGAATGAACGAACAATAGTACATCATGGATGGAATATAATTAACCTGGTATGTAGGCCTACACTACAGTAAATTTGATTTAAAGCCATAAATGTACATTGTACAAACTATTAGTACCGGGTACATCAAATTTTAATTTTATTATTCTTTACACAAAATGTGGAAATGGTATTAGAAATAACTGTCAGAAATGGGGTCTGTCCATTTTAAGCCGAAATAACAAGATAAAGTTAAAGAAACCCTGCTGGCTATTTTGGCTGTCACCTACAACATGGAGTTCTATGGGGAATTAAATGTCTGATTAGTTTGAATATCGTACGACATTATGTCAAAATTACATTTTGATCTGACCAACACAGTGTAAACATTACAAATTATGCATTTTTACAAATTTCATAAAATTTTACAAATATGGCTTTAAATAAAAATGCAAACAAAATTGTATACACATTAGGCCTAAAAAATTGTTTGGTTGGGGGCTCATTCCATGTCAAATCACCCAAATAAAATGTAATTTTAAACCTGACCTCCTTCAAATTTGTTCTAATTTGGTATACAAAAGATTTTGGCTGACAAAGCTGAAATTTCAAGTTTGAATTAAATGGACTTTGAATTTCTCCGTGTGATCATGTAGCGCATTTTCTATATTTTTCTACGAATATAAACAAATTAGATATATATTTTCAATGTTTTCTCCGTGCTTTGTCCAAATGAGCTGAAAACTGTGATTTCATTGAAACAATGTCATAGTGAATACAATACTGAACTTTGCATACTGACTATTCAGTGCTAAGTTCAGTATTGTGGTTTACTGTGTGCTTCAATGGAAAATCACATTTTTGCCTAACTTTGAGGGAAGCTTGTATGAAAACAAAACATATTATACCTCTAATTTTTATATATTTTGTAGAAAACATATGGGGGTGTAATTTGAGCACACTTTGTTTTGAAGTCGCATACTGATCCACAAGGTCAAATTCAAGGTCAAATTCAAGGCAAAAGGTTTTACAATTTTATCTTGCTCGTATTTATTAAATAATGACAGATTTGGATTCTTTATGACATTAGCTTTCCAATGACACCAATTTCAGCTCATTTGGACAAACGGTTACGGAGATATGGTCATTGAAAACTCTGCCGCCGCGCCATTTTTCGCAGAAATCGCAAAAAATGCGCCGCCCGTAGCGGGACAACCGTAAGTCCGATTAAGCTCAAACTTGAAATATCAGCTTTGGCAGCCAAAATCAACTTGTATACCAAATTAGAACAAATTTGAAGGAGGTCAGGTTTAACTCGTTGGGTGAATTGACATGGATTGACCCTGGGGTAACATAAAAAAAATATTAGGGTAGGTCAGTTGGCAATTTAAACAAAAAATTTACTCACACAATTTAAACTGTAGGCCCTATTTAATTGCATGATAAAGGCCTTGGAACTTTTTGTTTTGTTTTTTTAAATTTAATTTTTTTTTTAAATTTTTAAAAACTTTCGCAAAAAAAAATGAGAAAAAAAGTCTAGGGTCGGGCTTATTATTAGGGTCGGTCGGGTTACGCAAATCAAACAATTTTTTTTAGGTCTTGCATGAATCAAAATATATGTACATTTTATGGACTACACTTTCCATATAAAACATTTTTAGCTTCAAAATGTATCACTGATTCTGATACTGTCTTTAGTAGGGACAGATACAAATGTACATGGCGAGTTAAAAAAAGGTGAGTTAGGAAAAAGCGAGGTACCCCCTACAAGGCTACAAAGTTTCAAAGTGACCACCTGCTGAGATTGTAGCAAGTCCCAGTGGTGAGTTAGGTTCTTATGCCAAGTCCAACTTAGTGTTGTTGGGGCATGCACTTTCTTGGAGTGGACAGTCGGTAGCTTGAAAGTTGCAAATTTGACTTAGTGCGACTTTGCGGATGCAAAATTTCGAAGGTTGGATTTTTAAAATATACATAAAAACAATCTATATTCATGCAATCAAGTGTATCACTTGTACATGTACAAAATGTATACACTAATAAATTTTAAACAAATATTTGAACATTTTTCTTTCTTCTTTTTCAAGGCAATGGAGATTGATCAATTTGGCGTAACTCACCACTGGGACTTGAATTGCTATGGCGTCATTCGCCGGTGGGACTTGGTTACTTTGGCGTAACTTGCCAGTGGAACTTGATTGCTTTAATTGGCCTAACTAAACTTGCAGACTGTGACTTGATGGACAGCTCCATGGGGGTATGTGACAAATTGTGTATCTTTGTGGGCTGTAACTCGCTTTTTCACTAACTTGCCTTTTCTTAACTTGCCAAAAAAATATTCCCCTTGTTGGTAGATGAGCTGTGCAAAACAACAACAATTCAGCAATTTTGAGTGTGCAGGTAACTGACGATTTAAAAAAAGGCAGGTTTACAACTTTACAAGGCGAGTTTAATCATGACCCACACAAATATTTACTCTACCTCCTCACAAATATTTACGTCAGTGTAAAAAGTAAATAAAGAAAATACAGAGGTTATCCCGACGATAACTAAAGAATAAATTCTGTTTGTCCTCAAAACATTTTGGTTGTCCCCAAAATGTGTCATATTTTTAATGCAAAAAATCAAATTTGTTTGATGTCTTTTGGTGTGGTAAATCTGTAGCCACAAATTGCTAAACCTGAGGCCCTTGCATTCTTAATACGAAGAATGTCTTTCTGATATCAAATAATTTTCATTTGATGAAATTCACAATATAATACAAATTTTATGACAAATTATTAAAATTTGATATTTTTCACATTTTGGAGATATAACAGTTCTCGAAGTAAATTTTATAAATTTAATGATATAGTCTTAAAGTGTATGTAGCTGGGAGTCTTCAATACAAAAGGTCAAAATTTTCAATTGATCATCGGCTTTTCATCCCACCTACATACACTTTAGGTAGAAATCATCAGATTTATAAAGTTTACTTGAGTACTGTTAAATATCAAAAATATCAATTTTAATGATTTGCCATAAAATGTGTATTACATTGCTAATTTCAAAAATCAAAATTATTTGATCTATCAGAAGGCCATTCTTCGTATTCAGAATGCAATTCGATAATCTGTGGTCTGATGTGCTCTAATGTCCCACAATAATACTGTCCAAACATTGATACCCCTTCCCTTAAGGATACAAATTACAATCAATTTACATGAAGTCAAAAGTCAAAATTTCATGTCAAGTTTATCATGATTTTGGAGGTAAGATATAGTGGTTGTCCCCAGTCCCCAGTGTTTGATAAGTACATAGCTCAATATGGTTGTCCCCAGTAATTCTTGGACAAGATCAGAGGACAGACAAGAGGATAAGTGCTTATTTCGAACACTGATTGACATCCAGAGGCTTGCCTATGTGATAAAGTTAAAATGAGTGTATACTCTCTTTAACCAAAATTATGTGTACGTATACATGTACTGTTGGAACTGCAAGAATCGCAATTTTGTCTCTGTCTTCAATTATTTTATTTTACAGATGAAAACAAGAACTTGCACTGGAAGTCTGGAAGGACCATGGAGATAGGAGTACCGATCTGTATACAATTTTATACATCAAACCTATCAGACACAGAATGGGTCATCCAATTTGAAATGACAGCCACCAACAGGACAGTTTTATGCACATTCGTATTTCCCCCTGTACTACATGTATAAAACACACATCCTGGAAAGAACTCCAGGACTGTGTAAAGACATGGAATGGTGATGGTCTCCAATCTTTGGCAGTCACACAAGCAAATCCATCTAAATTCAAGGCTACTGTTCTTCTTGAAAAACTGCCCTTAAATTAGTCATGCATGCCACCATGATGCCACATGCTTGCTGCCACCACTAGTGGAAATTTGATAATAGGACTGAGTATTTTGGAGGACAACAAACCATGAACTCCAAACCATGAACTCAGGGGTAGCAATAAACCAGTGCTTGGAGGTCCAGGACCGCCATTGTTAAAGCCATATTATAACATTTGCTGAGGAGGACTCCCTCAATATTTTTCAAAATTTTGTTTTTACACAATAATATCCAGCAAAAATCAGGACTCTAGGTGCTGCAGTTTTAATTATTACAATGGAATGTGTCCCCAGAACAGTGGCATAGATTTCTTTGTGACATGGTGGGATGAGGTTGGAAAAATTGTCTTGATAGTGAATCCAACACATTTTGGCGACAAAAGAAGTTTATGGTACAAATGCGCTCGAATTTTTGTTGTTGTTGGTTTAAGGGGTTGACATTTTCGGGGAGGGTTGAGTTAGCAAACCAACTCATTTTGGGGTTCATTACACCACACTGGGCTATACTTAACTAATACTATACTTTTATAGTGCGCCTTTTCAAAGCGAAATGTCAAAAGAATACCAGAAATTATCAAATACAGAAAAAAAGGCAACATTATCAGCTACATGTCATGGAAAAAGATATATCTTGACCATGGTTTTGAATGATTCCAGGGACATAGGCATAGATCCCAGGGGATATATCCCCCCAATATTTTGTTGGGGGTGGTCCATACAATCATCCCCCCAATGTTGATGCCTGTATGTGGGTTTCTGACCAAATTAACCTAATATTTGGCCATTTTAGCCCCCAAAGCCCAATTTTTTGTGATATGCACAAATTTATTCCACTTTTGCACTATTTCATCGATTTTACCTTCAAAATGGCAAAATTTTTCGCGCGCATTTGTGCCATATACTGGTTCTGTTGCCAAAAGTGCCGGATTCTCTATATTTCAAGAATTTTTTCCAACCCATCCCCCAATGTCAAAAAGAAATCTACGCCACTACCAGAGGAGCAGCATTCCTATTATGAACCGGTAAGGTATTCCACAAACGTGGATCTGCCACTGGTAAAATAGCAATATGGTGGTACAGGTGTGCCAAAATATTCCTCTATCCAGTCAGAATCATTATCATACATGTATCAGTAATCTTGGTAATGAGCTTTTAATTTGATGGGGAAATAAAACAATTAAAAAGATACATGCTTCTTGTGTGTGTTTCATTGCAAATCGCCTAATTAATGATTGTAGATACTGAATGTTGATTTTATTATTTGAGTTTCTCAAACATTGCTAGTATATCTTTAGTATCTACCCTATGGGGTTTAATACCCCAGGTTACAAAATGATTTTCAAAACATAAATTGTAGCGCTTGCTAAACTTTGGTTCACCTCAAGTACAGTAGTGACGTCAATGCTTTTTCGCAGTTGCGCTGCAAACAAGCGTCGCTTGGACTTGTTCGGCTACGCTCTCTGCGATTAACTTTACGCGCACAGTTAAATCCTGCACATAGTGAAATACGCACCTACGTCATTACCAAACTTGAGGCGAACCATGTTGCAATTGGATAAACAAGTTCACCTTTTTGTGTTCTCGGTTCTAGCAACAAAGGGTAGCTAAAAAAAACCTTTTTATTTCCAAAAATCAAACAGAATTTTGAACCATTTTGCTTTCAGGTCATAAATTTGTGATTTTGAGTTTTACATAAAGAACATATGTGACCGTCAGACGATAGATGAGCCGTAAATGTCCTCAATTGTATTCTGAGTTACAGTGTAAAATGGGCATGAAGGTCGTATTCATAGGTACCTCAATTTGGTGCTACGTGTACCTCATTTAATGAGATACACGTAGCACCAAATTGAAATACCTATGAATGACCTTCATGCCCATTTTACACTGTAACCCGAATACAATTGAGGACATTTACGGCTCATTCGTGCTGTACGGTCACATATCATGTGTTTTCATTTTGCAATAGCTGTGTGGAGCACAAAAAGTGCAACTCATCTTTTGCAAAAATTGCCACTTTTACAGGACTGTGCCCCCAAAACTGAACTGTTTATGGCCAACAACAAGTTCAGGATTTTGTATGTCAAACCCGAAACTGAATACTTTTTTACACCTACAGTACACTTGGAATTTAATTTGGACACTTCGTCATGTGTGCGACAGGAACCAAAGAGGTCCAAATCCACTGAGTTGGACATAGAATTGTTAAACATTATAGGTTACATATGATTTTTGCTTCATACTAATAGAAAATTAGAAATAGGCCTAAATAAATTAAAAATGCTAGTGTCAATAATGCATGTGATAAATCTTCTCGCCAGTTGAAAGCCCAAGCATGTTTTGTTTAATAACTTTTTTATCAACTGCTTTATCTCCTCAACAAATATTGAATGAACTTGATTCGATTTTTGTAGCTTTTTCAGGGCCAGATCAGAATTTCGTTTCACAGTGCGAGAATCAATCCTGATTCTTTCAGAATAAATTTGCGGGAATCATTTGATTCTCGCAAATAAACTCATCTATCTCATTTATTCTGACCCCGTCTTTATTGTTTGTCCAAATAGAAATGAGAGGGTTTTTTAGTAGCGTCTATGCGTATAGGTTACGAGACTGAAGGATTTAGCCTAATGCCGAAATACATGCAAAACCATGGATCTTTCCCAAGTCCCCAAATTTGAGATATATTTAGTATTCGGACACGTTATAAAGATTTAGGTGACTAGGCAAGATCCAGGCTACGTACTGCACTTTTATTGCAGTATAAATCATGAATATTAATTAACATGCCCATATAAGGATCGTACATCCGGGCGATCATGCCCATATTAGCGTTCCTCATTAACATTATTTGTGGAACTTTATCTAATTAACATTATTTGTGGAACTCATTAACATTATTTGTGGAACTTTATGCAGTACTTCCGGTTACGCCGTATATCGAAAGTATAGGCTTCTGGTTGTTAAATAGACTTCAGTGGTGCGGCCTCAGAGTTAGTCTCCTACGCGGCTAGTTTGGTTACGCTCCCTCCACATGTGGAGGGAGCGTAACCAAGCTAGTTTTGTACGAGACTACGGTTTGCGATCGTGGCCGACATAATGTCATAATCTAAAAAAATTATGACTTTATGTCGGACCAACAGATAATCATCCCGTTTTACTACAAATAGGACGAATTTGACAGTTTGCTCATAGATTTAAGTTAGAACATGTGTAAGTATTACAAATATGCCAAAAAATCGGTTTTGAAAAAATAAAGGTAAATTCTGAAAAAGATCGTACATTATGACTTTAAAAGGCACGCGTGTTTGCGTGATTTGGCAGTGTCCCTAGTCTATTTTATGCTAATGCAGTTACGTAATCATGTGTGTGATATCATTTTTACATTGTGTTGTTTGAAAGGCAAATGTACATTGTTTATGTGATCATTGAGAAATGCCATGCGGTTGCTACTCATGCATTCTTGAATATTCATTATAGCAATGACCTCTGACAACCGGATGAAACCGCCGGTCCAGCGGCGGAGATTTGATTTGAGATTATAATATAAACAAAGGTGAAAAGTAGAGTGCTTTAGCCAACGCAACTGGATTATAGCTGTATAGACGAATCTAAATTCACGCATTCCTACACCTGACTAGCAGCCTTTAGTTGGGTAGCCTTCGGCTACAATGCACTCAAAATGTGAAATTATTCGGCCTTGGCGGAAATTTTAAACTGCATTCCATCACCCGTTTTACACCTTTCGCGAAAACACAGGTAGACAAAAGAATAACACAATACAGTTCCCTTTGACAAAACACACAGCATGGTCTATTCGTTGTTGAAGTGACATATTAATAATCGGATTAACTATACGCGGTATCTATGCATTGACGTACTTGCGAACAAAAGGACTATATGTATGAATAGATGCGACGGGATAACCTGCGAAATTATCTCCATTATATATATTATTAGCTATTATTCTATTAACCCTCCTCGTCCTTGCATCTTCTCTAGGTGTTAGGCGGATTTTATTTGCACAATTGGACGCTCAAAACATCAGGTTGGTGCTAGCGGCTACCCAAAGATGTCCGACCAAATCCTGACCATGACTTGGCTACTTGGATTCGTCTATAGTTTGATCAGGAGGGTGAAAGTGCATAGGAACAATGCCGGGAACTACATCACGCTATTGTTCGACCTAGGCTACATCATTTTTAACGCATGCGTGTTCGTCAATATAGCTTTAGTCTCCTCCACCTTCGCAACACGGTACGTGGAGTGACTGAAATCACACTGACGGCGGAGGAGAATACTACATGTAGCTGGTCAGACAGTTTAATTCTATCAAGCATATAATACCTGAACAATCACCGTCATTACATCGATTTACTACAGAATATATTGTATGCTCAAAATATAATTTTAAAATTGTAAACCTGTTAACTTATAAACTACGCAAAAAAAGTTTCTTTATGGTTAGGAAATTAACCCACTATTAAAATCTAGCGACCAATTTTGTACGTTTGCTAAATAATCGCATGTGGGAAATTGTCCTGCGCATTTTGACACCTCAATCACTACCCTACGACACTCCTGAGAAAAGATATGAATGTTTAAGTAGCACGAGGTCGAAAAATGAAAATTGCAAAGAAGCCTATTCAATGGTTTTAGAGCTGATTCACTGATCCAAGACGGTTTCATTATTCCCGCCTTTTCAATTTTAA